>NC_140996.1:201456594-201971282 GCF_052327205.1 Somniosus microcephalus | reverse complement strand
GGGCCGGGAGGTGCCTAGCTCGGGCGTGGGTGCGGAGGAGACGCCGAGGCTTCTAGGCCTACCTGGAAAAACGGGGAAAGGTAGGAAAATTAATGAGATTAGATAAGTTCATTACTTTCTAAATCATTTTTTTTTTAAACAATGTGTTTTAAAAGCAACGTTTTTTTTTTAAGACGCAGAAAGCGGGAAAAAGGAAAAGTTTGGAATCAAGATGGCGGCGACTCACCTCGGTTCAGAAGGATAAGGCCCGGCCACACGCGCACCGATTGGCCCGGCGGCACACGCCAGCAACCCGGCGTACGATTGGTCGAGCTCGAGGTCACTCTGTCGCTAATGAGCGGATAATGAGATGCTAATGAGCGGAACGTTGAAGGTTTTTGGGATACCGCGGGCTGGATTTTAGCCCGGCCGAAACATAAATACGCTTAAAACCGTCTCGGAAGCGTAAGCTTTCTTTGGAGGTAACGCGCGCGTAGGTACGCCCTGTAACTTTCGAGCGCATAGCCCGACAGACGCACAGGCGATGACAGACAGAATGACAGACAGACGTACCGATTTATGTATATAGATAGATAATAAACTAGTACTCAGCTAGTCTTTAAGATAAGGTACAGAATTGTCTAGACATTTTAGATGCTGCTCTACAGATCACAGTCAAAAGTGCTGTGATAAATGGTGCATGTAGTATAATGTAATCAGAAAGAGCTGCGTAAAATTGCCAAATTAATGAAACAACCACAAATGCAGACACCTTCCAGCATCTCGCCCAAGTTAGTTTCATGTGTGGCTGTCGAGTGAATGTTGGAGGCTATTTGATTGCAGGGACTATCAATCTGATCTTGTTCTGAACCGGATGCTCTTACACACACATTTAAAAATAAAGTAACCTCTGAATTTGCTTTTCTAGAAATATTCAGTGAAATATGCTAACTGGACTTCAATTACCATGATCCAACATTTTCCAAGAACTTTTACCTGTTATGTTCACTTCTTTCATCAAGTTTAATCCAACCCATTCCCTCTTGAGATACTGGGTGGCCAGTTTCTGCAAAGCCTAAAATCAAGAAAAATAATGTGTGTTTAAATTATGCTTACAGATAGTAAAATAAAAGCATTTATACACAACACAGTTTGAGGTAATTTACCAAAAGCGACCTAATTCAGTCAGGAACAGTATGTTCACTAATTAATTTTGTACGAAATGAAACGCCACAAATCAAATACTGTGCAGCACATTTGAACTGGTAAAAAAAAATTATAGACTGACTAGCAGAACGTCACTTGCTTTCTAATTCACATTCTTACCCCTCACACACCCCCCCCCCCCCCCCACTCCTCCAACTTCATTATGTTCTAATGGAATTTTTGGGGGCATTTTGAAGAACTTTTCAGCAAGGATGAGAATGAGAATATTACTAAAGTATTAAGCCCTAATGGTTGTAATTTTAAGACTTAATTACACAAAGACAATGTTAATAAGTTTTACTGTTCATAAGTATGAAGAACGGATGTGTATATAAGCACATTATCAGAGTCAGAGTAAGCATTCTTGGGGTCCTGGGCACCAAGAATATTTGGGGTCCCTCCACGGCCACCCAAGTCTATTCAAACAAAAACTCTGCCTCTCTTCTTCCTGACAGTAGTTTTAAATGCTGGAATATTTAGATCTATTTGTATGCAGTATTTCTGCGTTGTAATGAACTTTATCTGAGGTCCCATATTTGCACAGGGGATCCTGTATTTTGCTGGGGCCCCTGGGCACACACAGGCCTGAAGGCAACATGTGTTAATAAGCCCTTGCACTATATATCTCTCTATGAACGTGAAAATTCTTTATATCTACTAAGTACCTTAAAATAATTGGTAGAATCTGCATGCGTTTATGCAATATAAAATACACAATGATTAGATATACATGAAATGTGCAACAAAAATATGTACACACTTTTCAAAGTTTATCCCACTGTGATTGTATGAGGACTACAATTTAAAAGAAAACTTGAAATCTTAAATCAGGAGAAAATGCAAAAATCCCATAAACACCAATATTGATAAGATACTGTAGAATACTATACACATTCCATACCATACATCACAACCACTTTATAACAACAATGCTGGGAATAAAATAAGGTCAGGTGAACATTCCAAAAAAGACTACACAAACATTGGGCTGGATTTTCATTCAGAAGTCGGGAAGGAGGCGGGACTACAACTTTCGGGTTTTAGTCCCGCCTCCATCGAGATGCGGCCAATCCACACGATTTTCCCTTGACTGACTTTGTTGAGCCCGCTGGGCGGGCTCAGTAGGCCAATTAAGGACCACCCGGCAACAGGTGACGTCACAGACTGAAATTTCATCTGTCAAGACGTGTTGACAGATGAAATATCAGCGTTTCACAGCTGCTTGAAGCTGTCAAACACTGACAGTCTTACTTCTAACATGAGTCCTTCTACGCAGACTCAGTTAGAAATCACGCCCGCACTGAAAGCTGAAGGCGGTCACTTTTGACAGCTCGCGGCCATTCTGTTTTCTGTGCCGGCTGAATGATGGACTCCCGAAACCTAGAGGAAGAAAGGCTGTTAAGGTAAGTACAGGTAATTTAAACTTCTTTACACACTTTAGACACACCAAACACACTTACCTTTGCACTCATGCACCCATCACTCACCTGAACACCGACATCTCGACCCCTCCAAATCCTTCAACCCAACGGCCCGCCTCCTCTAACCTGGCGTGGTTTGGAGCCGTCGGGAATCCCACACGACCCCCTTCAAAATAGGGATTAGGCTAAAAACTGCCTGTTAACTGGCAGTTAATTGGCACTAATCCCTTCCCGCCTCGGGTCGGCGGGTCCCAGTGCGGGGCGGGTACCCGCCTCCTTTGAAACTTACGTGGAGGCGGGTTTTGGGCGGGATGGTGTCGGGACCCCCGAGTTCGGGATTTTTGCCCCCCCCCCCCCCCGCACGCCTAAAAGCCCACCTCATGGCACACTGAAAATCGACCCCATTGAGTCCAAGATAAAGCAAAACATTATTCCATAGCTTCAGCACAGAATCTCTGTTGTGCTCTGATTGAAATGCTTGTACTGTAACAGCCTTTATGCTTCGGCATGATATATGTATTTCCAGTCCAATTAATGGAGGCCAGATGTCTTGAATAGGAGATCAGTGAGCCTCTCTACCTTAACAACTGCATCCAGTACATCACTTACACACAAAAAAAATGGACTTTTCAGTCAGCCATACAAAAATATTTTCTTACTAAAAATGTAAGAGAAGTTGCCACAGGTGGTTGATGGCACTTCCCAATTCTGATTAACTGCATCAAGTGACCTTGAAGCAATATAAAAATCTCAGGCCTAGCTAAAAGATTTAAAATTTAATGATTCTAAAAAATATATAGTTACAGCTCCCAATTACTATGATGCACAGTGCAATCTAGTAATAAATCCTATAGGACAGGAAGGTCCCAGGTTTGATCACTGGTCTGTACTGTTTTCATGTAGGGCAGCAGTGAGGCAGCACTATCTGACACACAGCCTAACAGGTTGGCTGGGTGGAATGTGGAACAATTCACACTGACGCAGTGTGGGGCGCTCCTCCAAGGTTACAGTTAGGGCTTATTGCTTGGACAGAGAAAAATGTTCCATGTGTTACTGGCTGATGAAGTGGAGAAAGTGTTCTTATCCTCAGACCAACATCCACTTATCACAAAAATTTACAAAACAATTTATAATCTTGTCAGTGATTTCCAGAGGCGAGCAAATTTTGTTTTGGCAATAACAACTGATCCAAATCAATGTGCCAAAGAGTACCATAATTTGCCGTGGGTGAATCCATTCATTTTTCATATAATGCATCAGCTTAAGAAAATATCAGAATGCACAAAACCTCAAACTGTTCTGACGTTTGTGCACAAATAATCACATTCAAAACCTAAGTGGAGGCTACCCGAAGAATGAGGGGCTTTAGGCACCCTTTCTGAAACTAGGTGCTATAGGGTGATCCTGAACTGTCACCAGTGCGAAGTAGAGGTAGCAGCAACACGGATTTTCAGTAAGTTTTTAGGCACTCTCTAGTCAACCAGGATTTACAGATGCAACAAAACTGACGTGTGTACTTATGGTGTCAGCACCAATGGAAGGACCATCACTGTTCTAAGCTTTCGGTGTGATAGTTTGGCTTAACATCAATGTTATCAGTACAGATTCTCTTAAGAACTATATCATCAATCTTCCGTGGGATGCTGTGGCAAACCTGATGGGTACGCAAGAAGCAGATCATTTGAAGCATAATGGCTTAAGTGTAATTTGACCTATACTATGGCATATTAGTACCAATATACTAATTAGTCTAATGACAGCAATGTCTGTCTCTGTACAATTAGATTTTACTTTTGGTAAACTTCTGTATTGTGTTGCAATTTTCAGATGATACAACAAAAAGCTGATGTATATTCAGAGGCCTGCAAATTATAGTCAGTATTTTAAACAGCAAATACTTTCCAATCGAACACTGCAGCCAATACTCCTAGAAGCAGATAATATACTGCCTGCCATTCATGCCAGCATTTACTACCAATTATACAGCAGTACATAACAATGAACGCATTAACTCCAACTGACTGACTACTTGCAATCCTCATTGAATTAAGTACTCTTGTTACATGACAAATATTTACCAAACATCCATCATTACTAACTAACTATTTCAAACGTTACAATAAATCCTCCTTGTACATTGCAAGGATAAAAGAGACTTCTGCAACAGGAACTAACAGTATGCTGCACATAATTACTCAGTTTCTACTGTAAACAGAAGGCATTAGGGTGAATTTTTGACATTTGTGTTTATCTCAAGAACACACTATGTACAATAAGCAGTGCAGTTCCATAAAAATACCTTCACGAAAAAGAAAATCGATTTATATAGTGCCTTTAAAATCCCAAGGCGCTTTAGACATATATTCAAGAAACAGATGCAGAGCCAAAGGAGGGAGATATTAGGAGGAGTGACCAAAAGCTTGGTCAAAGCAGTGGGTTTTAAGGGGGGGGGGGGGGGGTCTTAAAGTAGGAAAGGTGGAAAGGCTGGTTTGGGGGGGGGGGGGGGGAGGAGGGAGGTGGATGTACAAGAGTCAGAGGAGTGGAGAGTTTCAAGGGCTGATGCCAATTCAGAGGAAACCTGGGGGGAGAAATTGGGTGAGTAGCGCCACCTGTTAGCGCCTAAAGAGGCAGTCAGTGGCTGTAGCGCCACTGGCTGCGTCTCCGGCGATATTCAGTAGGGGCGCTAATGGTGGCGTTAGGCATTTGCGCTGCGCCGCCACCGATGACGTCATCGGTGTGCGCAGCGCCCCATTCGTGCCCCGTTCGCGATATTTGGTAGCGAACGCCGCAATTGCGCCGCTCGCTACCCGCGCCCGGTTCACGGGGCCTTACTGTGCCGGCAGCGGCGCAAGTTAAGGTGGAGGTGCAGGGCGGCCGCTTTTTCGGCGGCAGCCTGCCAGCACCTCCGTCCCCGGCCTCCTAACCCCCCCACCCCCTGGCATTGCCGGCTGTTTCCCGAGAGCCCGGCACTTCTCCTTGGTGCCGAGCTCATTTGCCGGCACTCACGAGCGGGGATCGCGCTGTTGCAGGCACCTCCCCCTCAACAGTGGGAGGAAGGCCTGCAGTACCGCAGCGTGCCGTGCCGCAGCGGCACGTTGTGCTACGATATTCAGTTTCAGCGCCCTAAGAGGGACGTGGAGCGCCTCGAGCCGTGCCCAGTGTCCCTCGAACAGCAATGAAACTGAATATCTGACGATCGCTAAAGCCTCGAACGCCGCGCTAAATCCTGCGCTCAGGCGACTTTTGCGCCACTTTGGCGCCCCAACCCAATTTCTAGGCCCTGGTTTCATAACAGGCATATTGAGACCATGAAAATCACAATGTATTATTCTGCTATGTGCAGCCCACTGTGTTCCTTTAAGGTTTCCACCGCTATTTCTGGAAGGGCATTCCAAGTTCTAACAATTCTTTATGTAAATAAAAAGTTATGATGAACCTTTATAAAACACTGGTTCAGCCTCAACTGGAGTATTGTATCCAATTCTGGGCACTGCACTTTAGGAAGGATGTGAAGGTCTTAAGAGAGGGTGCAGAAAAGATTTACAAGAAGGTTCCAGGGATGAGGGACTTCAGTTATGTGGACAGACTGGAGAAGCTGGGGTTGTTCTTCCTGGAGCAGAGAAGGTTGAGAGGAGATTTGATATAGAGGTGTTCAAAATCATGAGGCGTCTAGACAGAATAGAGAGAGAGAAACTGTTCCCATTGGCGGAAGGGTGGAGAACCAGAGGACACAGATTTAAAGTGAATGGCAGAAGAGCCAAAGTCGACATGAGGGAAAACTTTTTTATGCAGCAAGTGGTTAGGATCTGGAATTCACTACCTGAAAGGGTGGTGGAGGCAGATTCAATTGTGGCTTTCAAAAGGGAATTGGATAAGTACCTGAAGGAAAAATATCTGCAGGGCTACAGTGAAAGGACGGGGGAGTAGAACTAGCTGAAGTGCTCTTGCAGTGAGCCAGCACGGGCTCGACAGGCCAAATGGCCTACTTCTGTGCTGTAACCATTCTATTCTATGAAATTCCTTCATTCTTTTGATAATCTAAAATGCATACTCTCCAGTTACTGATTCAATCAATTGCTTTTTCCTACTTACCTTATCAAAACCTATCACAATTTTGAATGCTATTAGCTCTCCTCTTAACCTTCTTTGTTCAAATGAATACTGCCCCAGTTTCTCTAGTCTCTCCTCGTAACTAGAGCCACCCATCCCTTGTATTACTTAGTGAATCCCTTTTGCACCCATACCATGGCTTTACATCCTATGTACGGTGCCAGAAACTGGACAGAATATTCCAACTATGGCCAAATTACTGCTTTTGTATTCCACACCCCATTATATAAAACCTACTTTCCTGTTTTTCTTTAGTTTTATCAGCTTGTCCTTCCACTTGAAAGGATTTGTGTAATCAAGATAGGAAATGGTGTGGCATGCAAGATTGTTTAACTGCTGACTGTAAAACCTAACTTGTGATTTTTGTGCCACAATACAAACAAGGCAGAAACATTTTAAAATCAAGGCATTGCTCAACTGTAGGTCAGCGAACACAGGGGTGATGGACGAACGGGTCTCGGGGCGATTTAAGATACTGGCAGCAGAGTTTTGGATGAGCTTAAGTTTATGGACGGTGGAAGATGGGAGGCCGACTAGGAATGCGTTGGAATAATCAAGTTTAGAGGTAACAAAGGCATGGATGAGAGGTTCAGCAGCAGATGAGCTGAAGCAGGGCAGAGCTGCACAATGTCACAGAAGAGGGTGATGGCGCAGATATGCGGTCGGAAGCTCAACTCATAGAAACATAGAACAAATAGGAGCAGGAGTAGGCCATTCGGCCCTTGTCCGCCATTCAATATGATCACGGCTGATCCTCTATCTCAATACCATATTCCCGCTCTCTCCCCATACCCCTTGATGCCTTTTGTGTCTAGAGTACTGTACAGGTTTTTTTTTTTTTTTTAATTCATTGGATGTGGACGCCACCAGCAAGGCCAGCATTTATTGCCCATCCCTAATAGCCCTCGAGAAGCCGCCTTCTTGAATACAACCAAGCGGCTTGCTAGGCCATTCAGAGGGCTGGAGTCACATATAGGCCAGACCAGGCAAGGCCGGCAGGTTTCCTTCCCTAAAGGACATTAGCGAACTAGATGGGTTTTTGCGACAATCCGGTAATTTTATGGTCACCATTCCCGATACTAGCTTTTTATTCCAGATTTATTTAATTAACTGAATTTAAATTCCCCAGCTGCCGTGGTGGGACTTGAACTTGGATCATTAATCTGGGCCTCTGGATTACTAGCCCAGTGACATTACTTTGTGGTTTCAGATGATGTATATAACTTTAATTTCATGAAACAACCCTTACCTAAATTGTTTGTGATTTAGTGACTAAATAGTCCTTAGCTCAGTGTTGATCCATGCCATCTATCTAGAATTTTGAACTCGCCTTATGTCATCAAGTCAGTTAAAAATTAACTATCAGCTGCTCACATACGCAAGAACAATGCCATACCCACTGAAAAACTGCATGATCAGCTTGAGCCTGAAAACATCAACACTCCTACAATACTCTAATAAGCACACAATTTGGCTTGCTCATCTCCATAAATCAGTGACCCAAAAATAAATTTACATTATAGTATAAAACAGCATAATCTCTCTTGCCGTAGGCAACACCATGAGAGTCACCAGTTACATAAAAAAACTGAAACTGTGCAAGTTATTTGTGATAAAAAAAAGTCTGTAAATACACCAATGTTTCATCGTGAATCACTCAATAAATGCATGAATAAATAGAATTGTTCTTCATTCCTGAAGCTGTCGCAGGTTAGTATGGTTTTCACAGAATCACAGAAACGCCACAGTGCAGATAGAGGCCATTTCGGCCCATCGAGCCTGCACCGACACATATCCCACCCGATCCCCGTAACCCCTGCACCAACACATATCCCACCCTATCTCCGTAACCCCACGTATTTAATCCCCTTAACACTAAGGGTCAATTTATCATAGCCAATCAACCTAACCCGCACATCTTTGGACTGTGGGAGGAAACCGGAGCACCCGGAGGAAACCCACGCAAACACGGGGAGAATGTGCAAACTCCACACAGACAGTCACCCGAGGCCGGATTCGAACCCGGGTCCCTGGCGCTGTGAGGCAACAGTGCTAACCACTATGCCACCTCCAAAGTAAGTTTTTGTGCTCTTGTAGAAAGTGTTAATGTTGCATTGCCTCACTGGAATAAACTCACAACCGGGAAACTAAACCTCAAGGATTTCTCAGTCTTTTTACAGATGCGGACTAACTGGTTGTGTACTTTGAGCATTTTCTGTTTTTATTTCAGATTTCCAGCATTTGCAGTTTTCCCCCTTTTATTTATCTCTCATGAATCACATTTTGTTCAGCATGGTTGAGTTGAGTACAGAGACCACGTGAAATCACTCAGCTTCCTGTCCCTGGCTATAGGAGGTACACTGCAGAATTATTTTTTGCAGTTTCCTACCAGTAAATAATCTACATAGCACAATTTAAATTCCAAGAAAGTTTAACAATCAGGCGCAAAGAAAGACTATTAGAAAAGACTTGGGATTCTCAGCCTTGAAAGGCGGTGCCATTCAAGTACACAGGATAGGAAATGGTAGAGGAAGAGTTACAGTATCTAGAAAATCACAAGGTCAGAAAAGACCACAAGTCCATCATTTCTGCTGTTCTATCAATTGTAAACAATTGTGTTTCTCTTCCAGATACTTGTCCAATTTGACCGTGGCCATCTAAGTTACAATCTCACGTTGTAACCTATTCCAAACCAACTATCCTCTCCGTGAATTAATGTTGATGTCCCATCTGAATCTGCCCTTTTTCAGTTTATACTCCTGTCCCCTTGTTCTGCTACCCTGTACCAAGTTAATTATCCCAACTGATCCTCTGCATCCATGAGCATTATTAATTTGAATATCTCCATCAACCCCCTCCCCCCCTCAGTCTTCTCTCCCATGGGAAGAGTCCTGGTTCTGAGCCCACTGTTTTATTTTCTAATAAGGCCCCATCATTTTAGCAGCTCTTTTCTGTACCTTTTTCAGCTCAGCTACATCCTTTCTTTAGTGAGTGTTCCAAAACTACACACAATACTCTAGGTACAGCTTAATCAAGGCTTTGTACACTGCAGGGATAACCTTCTGCGATCTACATTCTATTGGGAGAGGTATAAATACAGACTGGGATGATCGAATACTCCATGGGACACGACACGATTGTACCTATGGTGCTGGGCCACAAGGGTGTGCTGTGTGCGACACGGCAGGTCAGTGCTGAACAGACATGTATGGCCTATATATGGGCGGGAGCGGGTCGGTTAAAATTTTTAAACGGGGAATGCGTCCCCCAGCCCACCACATAAGCGCCCGTTGCCATTTTTATGGTGGCTGGTTTTGTGTCGTGCAAGTGTCCCACTTTGAAAAGTCAGGACACTTCATTAACATAATTAAATCTGGCTGCCACAGTGCAATTGGGAGCCAGATTGAAATTTAACAGTTAGCACACGGGTTTCTCAGGGCTTAGAAAACCCGGCAGTAAAAGGGAGGCGGGAGCTGCCCGCTCAAGAAGTTAAGTACCTCTTTCAGCACTCCTTGTGGGTCAGGAGGCGCAGGAGTGCTCCCTCCACCCCCTTAAGGAATCCTTCAGCCTCTCCTCTGCCGATTGCAGCCTCTTCCCCCCAACGTGATCACCGCCCAAGCCCCAATGTCTGTCTCTGCATGCCGCGATCGCAGCCAACCCTGTGCTACCCCACCTCCCCATAAATAATCGGGGCCATAATTCTTTAATTTTCCTTCAGCACCTTTGGGGCATCAGAACACACTTATACAGATATTTCCCTCACGAGATTAAATAGGTTGGATACAGTACATGCATGTGGAAGTGGCTTCTAAAAGAAAAAGGTTATAAAATAGCCACCATTTAACTCAAAGCAGAAACTACAATGTTATGCATACAAATTAAGTTGTTAAAATATTTGAAATGCAGCTCAGATAGAACAAATAATTTCCAACAGTAAAACATTTCTTTTGAAGTAGAAGTAACCGTTAATATTTTTGCGGCAACATGTTGCTCGAGAAATTTGCAGAAACCATTCAAAAATAATCAAAATAATCAGAGCAAAAAAGTTGATTTTTTCAAATATCAACATAAATGAGTTTAATTATGAAAACTGAAGCACTAACAATGCATATTTGCATTTTATGACTAGTAAAATATATTATAAATTTCCAGCATTTCATAATTATGTTAACTGAAAACTTCCCACCAGCTTCTTCTTGGAAAAAAAACCGGGATGAAAATTCTGATTTAAAATAAATGTGACTTGAAAAATAATTTTCAACATGACTAACATATTGAATAGATAATGAAAGAAACTGAAAAATTGAGAGATTAAGTTTACGTTAGTGGATAAAAATGAAAAAAAATTTACCAACTTAGCATTCAAGAACACTTGTTTCCAGCACGCCAGTTTGAAAAGAGACCAGAGGACAGCGAGAAGAAACCGGTTCGATAACAATCCAAATGCACACTAATCACTTCTTGGTGTGACGTCAATCCTTGTAGAAAAAGATGGTTCTGTGCAAAGGCAAGCTATTTTCAAAATGGATCGTCAAAGGGGGGGGGGGGGAAAATGTGTGTGTGTGTGTGTGTGTGAGTGTGAGTGTGAGTGAGTGTGAGTGTGTGTGTGTAAGGAGCAAAGAAAACAGTTGATGACGTTTGATTAAAAATCGGTAAAGCAAGCCACCAGAAGTAAACTTAGCAACACCCGTGCCACGTTAAGCACCAAGAATTCCTTGCAAGGGTGTTTTGCTCAATGCCTTTGTCCTCTAGCAAATATAAACAGCTTGCTCCAGCAGTGCCAAGATCAAGTTGCTCTGATTTGGGGACTGGCTGCAGGTACACACATCCCAGCAATGCAAGTTCAGCTCCACCTGGACTTTGCTCCGCTCTCTTACCACCCGCACTCCTCCCAAATTAGGAATGCCCCAGCCAGACTGGCAAAATTGCAAATGTGGCATTACACTATAGAGCAAATTCAGCAGCAAACAAACTAGTTTATATTACAGAACTACTGCTACCTGGGGTATATAAAGTAGAACAATAATGCTACTCAATAATGAGAAACATTACAGGCACCCAAGAACCAGCTACACTTCATTCAGTCTACAAATGGTGCCTTATATTCTGAAGTTTATGTCTGAACTATTGAAATGACAGAAATAATATGGGCAAAGAAACAACATTTGATCCAGCCTGACATGGAGGATCAGCTGATTTCTTATGTTCCTAATTTCTTCTAAGGCCCACGACACAATGAACAGTTATGTTGGCCTACTGATTTAAAGTCGAATTAATCCAGTAACTCACCAATGGACATGTTTTTGTTTCTGCAGTGCATGCTGTTGTCCCTTGCAGCTGTAAATTATAGCAGAACTTGTCTAATAGCCCTGGGATGACTTCTTGCATCCTGCCTCCTTCCAGCTGGTTTAACTTGTAACACAAGCAATCATTCACCAATATCTGCCACAATCTCATGATGAGGGACTAAGGGTCAGGGTCCTTATAAAACAAAGGCTCGGGTTTCCACACCCACATGGAATCTTAACCTGGGAAAACCACTTAAAGGCATTTCCCGGTAATGAGGTGACTGGGGAGAGAAACAGGGGAAAGGGGTGAAATACTTTCACTGGCTGTAATCCTAATACATGGCAATATCCTTCTTTTTTGTGAAATCAGCCATAAATAGGAAAAGAAGATTAAAGAGTACACAGAAGTTAATTGACATACATCTTAAGCCATTTCTAAAAAGCTCCCATCTCATGTAATACCTGGGGCTTTAATTTTTTTTGGAACACTTTACTGGTCAGTTGGGTTTATGTAAAATATTTTGTTACAACAACAACTTGCATTTATATAGCACGTTTAATGTAGCAAAACATCTCCAAGCACTTCACAGGAACATCAGATAAAAATTGAAACTGAGCCAAACAAGGAGACATTAGGACAGATGACCAAAAGCTTGGTCAGAAAAAAAGGAGATATAGAGAAGCCGAGAGGTGTAAGGGAGGGAATTCCAGAGCTTAGGGCCTAGATGGCTGAAGGCATGCCGCCAATGGTAGGGTGAATGAAGTGGCGGATGAACAAGAGGCCAGAGTTGGAGGAACGCAGTGCTCTTGGAGGGCTATAAGGAGTTTAGAGGGATAGGGAAGTGTGCGGCTATCCAGAGATTTGAACACGAGAAATTTCAAAATCAAAGCGTTCAGGGACTGGGAGCCAATGTAGGTCAATGAGCACAGGGATGCTGGGTGAACAGGACTTGGTGTAGGTTAGGATACAGACAGCAGAACTTTGGATGAGCTTAAGTTGATGAAGGGTGAAAAATGGGCGGCCGGCCAGGAAAGCTTTGGAAGTCGAGTTTGGAGGTAACAAAAGCATTGATGAGGTTTCAGCAGCAGATGGGCTGAGGTAGGGGCGGATACAAGCAATATTGCAGAGGTGGAAGTAGGCAGTCTTTGTGATAGAGAGGATATGGAGTCGAAAGCTCAGCTCAGCGTCAACTAGGACGCAGAGGTTGCGAAAAGTCTGATTCAGCCTGAGACAGTGCCCAGGGAGGGGGATGGAATCGGTAGCTAGGGAACAGAGTTTGTAGTGGGGGCCAAAGACAATAGCTTCAGTCTCCTTGGTGTTTAACTGGAGGAAATTTCGGCTCTGATAACACAAGAGGCAGTGGAGGGGTCAAGTGACATCATGGTGAGGTGGAACTGGGAGTCGTCAGCGTACACGTGGAACCTGGCGTTGTGTTTTCGGATGATGTCGCCGAGGAACAACATGTAGATGAGAAATAGGGTCCAAGGATAGATCCTTGGCGGACTCCAAGGTAATGTTACAGGATGAGAAGCCATTCTCTGACTACGAATGGAAAGGTAAGAGTGGAAACAGGCACGGGCAGTCCCACTTAGCTGGACAACAGAGGAGAGGCGCTGGAGGAGGATGGTAATGGTCAACCGTGTCAAAGGCTGCAGGCAGATAGAAAAGGATAGTGCACCACAGTCAAAGTCACACAGGATGTCAGTTGTGCTTTGGTAAGGTTGTGACTTTGATTAGGGCCCCTTCAGTGTTGTGGCAGAGGCAGAAACCTGATTGGAGAGGCTCAAACATGGAGTTACGGGAAAAATGGGCATTGATTTGGGAGGCCAGAACACATTCAAGCACTTTTAGAGGAAAGAAGTTGAAGATAGGGCAATAGTTTGCAAGGGCAGGGGTCGTCAAGGGTAGGCTTTCTGAGGGGAGTGATGACAGCAGGTTTGAAATAGATGAGCACAGTACCCGAGGAGAGGGAACAGTTTACAATATCAGCTAGCATGGAGGCCAGGAAGGGAAGTTGGGTGGTCAGCAGTTTACTGGGAATAGAGTCGATAGAGCAGGAGGTGGGTGTCATGGGCAAGATGAGCTTGGAGAGGGTGACGAGGGGTGATGAGGAGAGATAGGAGAGAAACTAGAAAAAGATGCGGTTAGGGCTAGGGTAGAGAGGAATCTTCAGGAAGTTCTGGTCACTAAGTCCAACCTATGGCCACTTCCCATGCTCATCTAGTGCCTTGTCGTCCTTCAAGTGCCTCCTACTTTTCCATCCATCCTGCCTCTCATTTCAAACCCTCATCTTACACTTATTCCCAAGATTCAAAACAACCTCCTCAGAGAAATTCTCTTAGTATCCACATAATAACCCTCGATCCTCAACAATTACAACCGACACAAAATCCCCTAGCCTCCTCTCCTGACTTTTTTTGCTCTCCTGTCTGCACTCAATCATCCTTCACAACTCTCCCAACCTATACCCATTGCCATCTCATGTCGCCTCTCCACTTCCAAGATATCAAGTAGCAAGGCTATCTCGGACTATTTCTCCAATTTCCTTATACCCAGATTCCATCCCGCAACTCTACCAACTACACCATTCGTCCCTGGAGAAACCTTTTCCTCCGCTCCCTCTCTAATTCACTTCCAAACAGATCACCTGCCTCCACTCCTACTGCCACTGAAACCCTCATCCATACTTTTGTCTCTCATCGACTCAATTTCTCAAACATCCTCCTTGCTGGCCTGCCATCCTCAAAAACTCCAACTTGCCTAATATTGAGCCATGAGCATCCTGTCCAGCACTAATTCCCACTTGCCCATCGCTCTTGTACTCACTGACCTACACTGATTCCCCATCCCCCAACATAATGAATTTAACATTTTCATCTTCAAAACCTGCCATGGCCTTGCCACACCCTACCCCTGCAACTCCCTCCTGCATCCTTTGGTCCTCCCATTCTTGCCTTCCATCCCTCGGTTCACCCCAGCAGTGGTGGCAGAGGCTTCAGCTACCTCAGTCCTACTCTCTGGAATTTCATCCCCTAACGCCTACACCTCTATTTTTCCCTCCACCTTTAAAAACCTACTTTAAACCTACCTTTTCAACCCAGATTTCAGTCATTTCTAACTTTACCCACCACAGTTTGGAATCTGTTCCTTTTATTAATTACCTTACACTTTCACTTCTATGAAGTGGCCAGGGCATTTTCTGCAACAAAGGTGCTATATAACTGCAAGTTGCTGTACAAAGTCAACAAATGCAGAAAATACAGGGGGAAAAAATATTAAAGATAATGTGCTCAAAAAATGCTATGCCTGGTCCCAGGCAGGCAAATTTGACAATCTTATGGACCCCTCAGGCCAGTGAATCACTGCTGGAAATCTATAATCAACAGTCAAGATTTCATTAACAGACACACTCTTCAATAAACTAGTTTTAATTTTGTTTTATATACTTTAGTGCCATATTGAGTTAGGACTAGTGTTCAAAATGTACAGGGAAGTCAAGCAAGAAGACATTGTAACTCATTTAGACCATTTTATGAAAGCAGCAAATGGCATTCTTTTTATTCCTTTTCCTGCTCCTATTTAATATTCATGAGAAAAAAAATCACAAAGACCAACTTTAAAACTTACTGCAGCCGAGAAAAATGTTGCCGTGTGGCATGCTGAAACCGAAATTTGGTTCTGAAAGCATTCAGGCACTATGCAAACATTAACAGAATCATAGTTTTTCTAATATTAAATCAAGTTATTCATTATACACAAGGGCTGCTGTGAAAACAGATAATGTTACACAAAGGCTAAGTTCATTAGTTCTGGACAGGTGGTCATTCCAACGCTAAATGTGACACTGTGCATCGGCATCTAAAGCCCGCCCACAATAGCACTAAAGACGATTATGCAAATACTGAGTTTCCCACAATTTTCCCAGGAACAGGAGAAGGGCTCCATGTGGAAGAGTTGATTGTTCCTCAGTCATGTGGAAAAACAAACCCGAAGAGAGGCTTTGTTGAGGATGCTTCGCTACCCTACCAGTCCACTGCTGTCTCATGACTAGTAAGGTAATTTTCATTAGAGGGATAAATAACAAAGTAAACAAAAAATAAAAGTTCCAATTATATTTGTGACTTTGCACCAGCATAAATCTTGTCCAAGTTTCCCAAGTCTCTTGTGTAAATGCTACAAACAACTATATTGATGCAAAGGCAATACAGTAAACAAAATTCTAAATGGCACAAATCACCTTATTGTGCACTTTTTTTTTGAAACACACTGCTAACATTTACTTCAATAGCTTCACTGTGTGCTGCAGTACAAATGAAATTTCTACCAACACTTTCAGGTAACAGTAAAAGACATGGTTACATTTTTATTTCTTTGTATGACCAGTCTTCTGGAGAAATTTAAGCTCTCAAAATATCCTCTCCATCACCGAGACTGCCAACATCCACCTCTAACATCTCCTGTCTCCACCCCTGCCTCAGTTCATTTGCTGCTGAAACCCTCATCCATGCCTTTGTTACCTCTAGACTCAATTATTCCAATGCTCTCCTGGTCAGTCTCCCACCTTGCACCCTCCGTAAATTTGAGCTCATCCAAACTTCGACTGCCTGTATCCTAACTCGCACCAGGTCCCGTTCACCCACCGCCCCCGTGCTCGCTCGCACCAGGTCCCGTTCACCCACCGCCCCTGTGCTCGCTCGCACCAGGTCCCGTTCACCCACCGCCCCTGTGCTCGCTCGCACCAGGTCCCGTTCACCCACCGCCCCTGTGCTCGCTCGCACCAGGTCCCGTTCACCCACCGCCCCTGTGCTCGCTCGCACCAGGTCCCGTTCACCCACCGCCCGTGCTCGCTCGCACCAGGTCCCGTTCACCCACCGCCCCTGTGCTCGCTCGCACCAGGTCCCGTTCACCCACCGCCCCTGTGCTCGCTCGCACCAGGTCCCGTTCACCCACCGCCCCTGTGCTCGCTGACCTACATGGACTCCCGGTCTGGCAACATCTCCATTTTAAAATACTCAGCCGGTTTTTCAAATCCCTCCATGGCCTCACCCTTCCCTATTTCTGCAACCTCCCCGATTTTAATCATTCCACCATTGGTGGTTGTCTGCAGATGCCTAGGCCCTAAGCTCTGGAATTCCCTCAGTATGCCTTGGTGCCTCTCTACCTTTCTTTCCACGTTTAAGACGCTCCTTAAAATCTACCTATCTGACCAAGCTTTTACTCACCTGTCCTAATATCTCATGTGGTTCGGTTTTCTTTGACAATCGCTCCTGCGAAGCACCTTGGGACATTTTACTGCGTTAACCACGCCATTTAAATGCAAGTTGTTGTAATGTAGGCAGCCAAATCATACTGTGGAATAGTTCTTCAATACAGTTGGATATGCAATCAGTACAGAGGTCCACACACGAGACAATAGGAAAGATTCTCAAAAACTGCCAGCACTTCTCAAACTGTTCCCAGGTATGTGTCAGTATCTTCATCATGGGAAACTAGCATTTATTATTTCATCCTGTACATCAGACTCATCAGATTAAATTCTAGTTGTGGAAAAGCAAAAGTGCAGTAGGCAGCCTGGAGGGGAAACCGAGCTCCAGGTGTCACATGTATTAAGAAGAATGATTGAAAAAAAGAGGTAAAACAAGACTACATGTGTGCTAAACAGGAAAAGTAGCATGATATAGACAGAGATAAGCGAACGAACAATCAATGGATCAGGTCAAAGTTCTGCTTCCCTGCCACATAGGGTTGACAACTCAGGTTGGAGGCATTCCTGGAGGTTTGATCACGAGACATTCCAACCAAATGTTATTGCATTTACCTTAGAGGCTGGGCCTCTGCTGCGGAGTCTCTTTGCTCGAGGTTTTGCACCAGCAGTTGTTGTGCAAGAAGTTCCGAGAAGCAGGAAGCCACCCAAAAGCAGGCAAATACAGGGAGCCGCTGGTGGGGAAGAGGGGAAACCAAAGTTGGGGCAGCGATTCGCACAAGGGAAAACTAGAGGTGGGAGGAACTTTGATTCCACCAGGAACGAATAATAACTCACTGAAATTGCACATAACTAATAGTAAAACTGCATCACTCAGATTCCGCTCATAACCAACAGTAATGCAATGACTCACTGATAATCTGCATGTAATTTTTATGTAACTATTAGTCTTGGGTGCAATGCCCATAAAGCCTACTAGTACCTGTAGTAGTAATCCTATAATCTGCTGAAATTCACCCTAAAACTATAGCCAGAATCCCCCTGCACTGCACAAGGTGCGGTTAGGCTCTCCAGTCAATGCCACTTTTAGTAGGCCCGATCTCTCTTCCCATCTCCTTAGACTCTGGTTTGGACTCTTGTTCTGTATGAAGGTGACTAGGAGATTGCACAAAGGGCAGCAGGATTGATGTTTGAGGCGCTTTTCACAGGGCACATCGTCCTAAATCACTCCCTGGGCTCTGACTCAATAAAGGTGAGCTTTCATAGAATGATAGGAAGTACAGCACAGGAGGTGGCCATTCGGCCCCCGGTGCTGGCACCCTCTCATGCAGCCCCCCTCTCATGCAGCCCAGCCTCCCATCTACCACCCTCCATAAACTGGAGCTCTTCCAAAACTCTGCTATCCGCACCAATCCCATTCAGCCATCACCCCTGTGCTCGCTGACCAACACTGGCTCCCGGTCCATCGATACCTCGATTTTAAAATCACGTCATGACCTCGCCCCTCTCTATCTCTGTAACCTCCCCCATCCCTATAACAGAGAATTCTGGATTTCCCCAACTCGGGCCTCATGTGCATCCTCCACCCCCACCCCACCATTGGCAGGCATGCCTTAAGCCATCTAGGCCCTAAGCTCTGGCATTCCCTCCCTAAACTTGTCCATCGTTCTCCTTTAAGACTTTCCTTAAAACCTAACTCTTTGACCACACTTTTGGTCACCTGTCCTAATATCTCCTCCTTTGTCTGCTAGTTTGCACTGGTTTTAACAATGCAATTCACCTGAAATCTGCCAAACCAGAGTAAAAAAAGAGGAATTTTAAGTGCAAGTTACAGCAAGCATAAATCGAGTTTCCCGCGATCTTTATCTCTGGATTAAAAAACGTGCTACAAACTGGACCTACCCACAACACTGACCACACCCCAGATCAAAATAATAAGCATGGAGATTTTTTGCCAATTATGCCCATACGAGGAAGCTCCTCATATTAAGCTTTTATTTTTATGCACAAAGGCACTACTAGGCACAGAAACATAGAAGATAGGAGCAGGAGTAGGCCATTCGGCCCCTCGAGCCTGCTCTGCCATTCAATGTGATCATGACTGATCATCCAAATTCAGTACCCGGTCCCTGCTTTCTCTCCATATCCCTTGATCCCCTTAGCCTTAAGAAATATATCCAACTCCTTCTTGAATATATTTAATGAATTGGCCTCAAGTGTCTTCTGTGGTAGAGAATTCCACAGGTTCACCAATCTCTGGGTGAAGAAATTCCTCCTCATCTCAGTCCTAAATGATTTACCCCTTATCCTTAGGCTGTGACCACTGGTTCCGGATTCCCCGGCCATCGGGAACATCCTTCCTGCATCTAGTCTGTCCAGTCCTGTCAGAATTTTATAAGTTTCAATGAGATCCCCTCTCATTCTTCTAAACTCTAGCAAATATAAGCCTAATCGACCCAACCTCTCTTCATACGTCATTCTTGCCATCCCAGGTATCAGTTTGTGAATCTTCGCTGCACTCCCTCCATGACAAGAACATCCTTCCTCAAATAAGGCAACCAAAACTGCACACAATACTCAAGGAATAACAACAGAAAATGCTGGAAATACTCAGCAGGCCAGGCAGCATCCGTGGAGAGAGAAACAGAGTTAACGTTTCAGGTCTGGGACCCTTCATCAGAACTGGAAAAAGCTGGAGACGCAACAGATATTAAGCAGGTGCAGAGACGGGGGGGGGGGGGGGCGGTTAGGAGGGGAGGAAGGAATTGAAAGAACATCCTGTACTCCTAACCACGCCCCCCCCATCTCTGTACCTGCTTAATATCGGTTACATCTCCAGCTTTTTCCAGTTCAGATGAAGGGTCCCAGACCTGAAACGTTAACTCTGTTTCTCTCTCCACGGATGCTGCCTGGCCTGCTGAGTATTTCCAGCATTTTCTGTTGTTATTTCAGATTTCCAGCATCCGCAGTATTTTGCTACAATACTCAAGGTGTGGTTTCACCAAGGCCATGTACAACTGCAGCAAAACATCCTTGCTCCTGTACTCGAATCCTCTCGCTATGAAGGCCAGCATACCATTTGCCTTCTTAACCGCCTGCTGCACCTGCATGCTTACCTTCAGCGACTGGTGCACAAGGACACCCAGGTCTCGTTGCACTTCCCCTACTCCCAATCTATTGCCGTTCAGATAATAATCTGCCTTCCTGTTTTTGCCACCAAAGTGGATAACCTCGCATTTATCCACATTATACTACATCTGCCATGCATCTGCCCAATCACACAACCTGTCCAAATCGTACTGGAGTTTCTCTGCATCCTTCTCACAGCACACACACACACCCAGCTTTGTGTCGTCTGCAAACTTGGAGATATTACATCTAGTTCCTTCGTCTAGATAATATATATTGTGAATAGCTGGGGTCCTAGCACTGATCCCTGCGGTACCCCACTAGTCACTGCCTTCCACTCGGAAAAAGACCCGTTTATTCCAACTCTTTGCTTCCTGTCTGCCAACCAGTTCTCTATCCAAGTCAGTACCTTACCCCCAATCCCATGTGCTTTAACTTTGCACGCTAGTCTCTTATGCGGGACCTTATCGGAAGCCTTCTGAAAGTCCAAATACACCACATCCACTGGTTCTCCCTTATCTATTCTACCAGTTACATCCTCAAAAAACTCTAGTAGATTAGGCAAGCACGATTTACCTTTTGTAAATCCATGTTGACTTTGTCCGATCCTGTCACTGTTTTCCAAGTGCTCTGCTATTACATCTTTTATAATGGACTCTAGCATTTTCCCCATTACCGATGTCAGGCTTACCGGTCTATAATTCCCCAGGTTTTAAAAGTTTTAAAATATTTAATATACAGGTAGACTACCCTTTATCCGAACTTCCGAAAACCGAAACCCTCTAAAAACCGAAGGTTTTTTCGTTCAGCGTAAGTCGTGCGCACGACATGACCAGAGTGGCACACGACTTACGCTGAGCAGGGCAGAGGGTCACAGAGTTCCCTCCTGGGTAGGAGATTGCAGGCCGAGCCAACCCAACAATACAGCGGCCCGTCCGATAGCTGCAGCGGCCTGTCCGATATTCTTTTCTCCCCCCCGACCCCCACCCTTTCGGATAAGGGATAGTGTATCCTTTATCCGCACTTCCGAAAACCGAAATCCTCTGAAAACCAAAAGTGTTTTCGTTCAGCGTAAGTCGTGCGCACGACCCCGACCCCCGCTGACCCCAACCCCTGCCGACCCCCACCCCGACCCCCCGCCGACCCCGACCCCCACCCCCCCGCCGACCCCGACCCCCGACAAATTTCCCAATCTTATAAAATACCTTCCGAAATCCGAAATTTTCCGAAAACCGAAACACGGCTGGTCCCGAGGTTTTCGGATAAAGGATAGTCTACCTGTACTAAGAAACTGACTAGTGTACACACATGAAACTAGTAAATGGTTCAGTATAGTTTTATAAAGTCCTTTTTAGTCCATTAGAATCAGGTTACTCACAGGTGATGGACTAGACACTTATTAAAAATTCTTATTTTTTGTGATGAACCCGTTTTCATTTGTATTAAAAGAACTGTTACCACTCAAATACATCAATGAATATTTTTTAATGCAAAGAAAACAAAATAAATACGCTGCCCGATTGCACTGGTTCATGGAAGATTTTACGTTTGCGATTATGCAAATGAGTTTGAGCGGCCGCGTGAACCATAACTTCACTTCAGAAAACCAGCGCAATTTCAAGTGCAATTTGCACCCAGATTGCTAATTGTGCCGAAAGTAGAAACTCTACCCCATAATATGTAGAACGTCCAGTGTTGGACTCTTCGCCTCTGTAGTATCAACAGCCCTTAATGGAAACCTACTGATACAATATACAACATTTAAGTTTAAACTTAAAATACCTTGCCAGTTATCTGCTGCTATGAAATGGTTCTAAAAGTTAGACTTTTCTGGAATTTCTGTACCATTTATTACTTTAGGGGTCAATTTTGCAGTCTTTACAATAACGACAACAACTTGCATTTATATAGCGCTTTTAATGTAGTAAAGCGTCCCAAGGCGCCTCACAGGAGCGTAACCAGACTCGATTTATGCTCGATGTAGCTTGCACTTAAAATTCCTCGATTTTATTTACTCTGGTCTGGCAGATTTCAAGTGAATTACACTGTTAAAACTAGTGCAAACTAGCAGACACTCTAGGCCTAAAGGAGAACGCTACCACTGATGCAATTTTAACTCAAAGTTTATCCAGAACAGGCTTAATTTATAAAGTTACAAGTGGTCCCGTAGTATTGTGGTTAAAAGGGTTTGGCCTCAATTTAGCTACAGGATTAAATTTGACATATGGCCTGGAAGGACCGGATTGAGGCATTCAACTGTCATGCTCGATAAAACAATTTTTTTTTAAAACATTATGCAAAGGAAAAAGAATTACACTGCTGTTGGCAATGTCCATAATCATTTCACTTCTTCTCTTGAAGTATGCAATGACAACATTCTATTCTACTAAAAGAACACACAAAAAAAACAAATTATGAAGGGGTTCTACAGGGTAGATGTAGAAAAGAGATTTCAACTTGTGGAGAGTCCAATACTAAGGGCTATAAGATAGTCAATAATAAATCCAATAAGGAATTCAGGAGAAACTTCATTACTGAGAGTGGTAAGATGGAGGAGTGGTTGAGGTGATTAAAATAGATGCATTTAAGGGGAAGCGGGCTAAGTACAGGAGGGAGAAAGGAATAGAAGGATATGCTGATAGGGTGAGATGAAGTAGGGTGGGAGGAGGCTCGTGTGGAGCATTAACACCAGCAGGGACCTGTTGGGCCACATGGTCTGCTTCTGTGCTGTAAAATTCTATGTAATTCAATGCAAGAGGTTCACACTCGAGCATATTTGATGAATAACGATAAATTACATTTCACTTTTTAATTACATTAGATCCAGTTTCTAATGGAAAACTAGTTTTGCTTTGGGAGCTTACATATAAAACTTGGTGAAATTTCTGAAGCATTTGAGATATTTTGCTTCCAACGTGTACCTCTATTAATTCAAGGCTCAGCGTCAAACAGTATGCTAACTGCCACAGGTGAAATGGGCATTGACCATGCACAGACAGATCCCATCTTATCTACAATGTTATCTGTGACATGACCAGCAAGATGATCCACGTTAAAAGGTATGAATTTCTGTTTATTACATAATCTAAGCATAAATAATTTCAAACTGGTTTTTAAAAATTGGCCCAACAAGCAATGTATCTGGCTTAAATTATGCTTTAACCTAACTAACTTTGGGTCCTCCTCTATAAAACGCAAGTGGTGGACATTAGGCACTTTCCCCAGTATCCTACTTTTTGGCTCACCTTTTCAAATTGCCTATTTTAATCTTGATGGTTGTAATGACACACCTTTGACTTTGAGGTAGATTATGTAAACATGTTTATGGTTCTTGTGTAATGGCTCCCTGTCCGCATTCCAGAAGCATTCTCCTCTAAGATATGAGCATTAAGTTAGGGGTGCAAATTTTACCCAGCTGACAACTTTTTAAAAGACAGTCTATTTTGTTCAATAAAATTAAAATGTTTTGAGCAAGGGCCATGTTGTTTCTTTGAAATATGCAAAACAGTACTTTTGTATAAAATACAGTTCATGATGTTCTGCTTTCCAGCAATTGTCCAGCTGAGACAACAGCAAATAATTACACACAGCAACAGGTCATTAGGCTCAACCTCGTCGTGTCTGCCTTTATCCTCCAGGCGAGCAGGTAGTTCTAATCAACTTTACCCAACCTGCTCCCACATCCCATCAACACTATTCCTTCAACCAAATTCATCCACCTTCAATAAAAAAAATAAGAATCAAAAAAGTGCCACATCAAGCATTCTGCACTGATTAATATTTGATTAGTTCTGATAAACGTTTCTTCATCCAAAGGTTTAGAATACCATAATGAGAGATTTGGCTGCATTTAGCATATCACTAATGGGATATGAACCTCCCAAATAGGCCGACATGGAATTCTTCCCGTAACTTCATCCCAATTTGACATTCACTAGGACAATTTAGTAATTATTAGTTCTTGCCTTTTCCATCTTAGCAAAACTCCAAAACAAGTGGGCCATATTTTCATACAGTCCTAAACATTGGTTAGGACATACTGTCCCACTCTATATTTCATTAGCACACATCAAACACGCATGCTGCCTTTTGTACTTTTGATGCCGAATGGAAGACTTGCTCTGTTGTAGGAATTAGGGTAGATTTTTCCAAGTTTGCGTTACCCATGTGCTTCTACTGGCAAGGCCCAGGAGCACCAGTACTTCCTGTCCTGGGCCATTAACATAGCATGGAGGCACCCCTGGTGCAGGCTTGACCCCTGGCAAGCTCTAGCAGGAGAAGGGGCAGTAAATTTGAGTGCAGCTGCAAGCCTCCAACTGTGTATCAGCCCTCCAAAATTGGGAATTTTACAACAACAACTTGCATTTATATAGCACCTATAATATAACAAAATGTTCCAAGGCGCTTCACAGGAGTGCAATCAAACACAATTTGACACCGAGCCACATTAGGAGATATTAGGACAGGTGACCAAAAACTTGGACAAAGGTAGGTTTTAAGGAACGTCTCTAAAGGAGGAGAGAGAGGTAGCGAGGTGGAGAGGTTTAGAGAGGGAACGCCAGAGCTTAGGGCCTAGGCAGCTGAAGGCACGGCCGCCAATGGTGGAGAGATTGAAATCAGGGATGCGCAAGAAGCCAGAATTGAAGAAGCGTGGAGATCTCAAAGGCTTGTAGGGCTTGGGGAGACGACAGAGATAGGGAGGGGAGAGGCCATGGAGGAATTTGAAAATGGGTGAGAATTATAAAACAGAGGCGTTGCCGAACTGGGAGCCAATGTAGGTCAGCAAGCACAGGGATGATGGGTGAACGGGACTTGGTGCGAGTTAGGATACGGGCAGCCGAGTTTTGGATAAGCTGAAGTTTATGTAGGGTGGAAGATGGGAGGCCGGCCAGGAGAGAGTTGCAATAGTCCAGTCTAGAGGTAACAAAGACATGGATGAGGGTTTCAGCAGCAGATGAGCTGAGGCAGGGGCGGAGTCGGGCGATGTTACAGGGGTGGAAGTAGGCGGACTTGGTGATGGTGCCAATGTGGTCGGAAGCTCATCTTAGGGTCAAATCCAACACCAAGGTTGCAAACCGTCTGGTTCAGCATCAGACAGTTGTCAGGGAGAGGGACAGAGTCGGTGGCTAGGGAATGGAGTTTGTGGTGGGGACAAGACAATGGCTTCAGTCTTCCTATTATTCAGCTGGAGGAAATTTCTGCTTATCCAGTACTGGATGTCGTTCAAACAGTGTGACAGCTCAGAGACCATGGAGGGGTCGAGAGAGGTGGTGGTGAGGTAGAGTTAGGTGTCAGCATAGATGTAGAACCTGATGTGTTTTTGGAAGATGTCACCAAGGGGCAGATGTAGATGAGAAATACTGTACAGAGAAGTCCCAGGGCAATATAAAATGGGTAGAGAAATTAGTTTCCACCCCTTTATCCTGACCTCTGCATCCAGGGAAATGGGTGCTCCCTGGTGGCAAAGGCCAGGAAGATATATCCAATTTTCACTCATTTTTAGCATGCTAGAAAATATCTCTTGTACGTGATTTATAATACACACTTCTAAAATTGCAAGATCAGCGCATGAAATATTTTTTGGCACTCGTGCTACATATGGACTGCCAAGATCAGAATGCAGGGTTTCAATGAGCTGCCCGCAGCCTATCCAGTGCCATGATAGTTTCCTCACGTGAAGCTAGAAGGGTGCATGCAGAGAGAGGGAGAGGGAGGGCGAGAGGGAGAGAGCGCGAAGGGGGGGGGGGGGGGGGGGGAGAAAGAGGTCGGGAGGGGGGTGGGGGGGGAGAAAGAGGTCGGGGGAGGGAGGAGGAGGGCGGGGGGGGGGGGGGAGAGGGAGGGAGGGAGGAGAGAGCCGGGAGAAAGGGAGAGGCAGAAGAAAGGGAGAGGGCAGAGGGCGGGAGAAAGGGAGAGGGGGGAGGGGGGAGGGGGGAGGGGGGAGGGGGGAGAAAGGGAGAGCGAGGGCGGGAGAAAGGGAGGGGCGAGAGAAAGGGGGAGGGGCGAGAGAAAGGGAGAGGGCGAGAGAAAGGGAGAGGGGGAGGGGCGAGAGAAAGGGAGAGGGGGAGGGGCGAGAGAAAGGGAGAGGGGGAGGGGCGAGAGAAAGGGAGAGGGGGAGGGGCGAGAGAAAGGGAGAGGGCGAGAGAAAGGGAGAGGGCGAGAGAAAGGGAGAAGGGGAGGGGCGAGAGAAAGGGAGAGGGGGAGGGGCGAGAGAAAGGGAGAGGGCGAGGGGCGAGAGAAAGGGAGAGGGGGAGGGCGAGAGAAAGGGAGAGGGGGGAGGGGCGAGAGAAAGGGAGAGGGGGAGGGGCGAGAGAAAGGGAGAGGGCGAGAGAAAGGGAGAGGGGGAGGGGCGAGAGAAAGGGAGAGGGGGAGGGCGAGGGCGGGAGAAAGGGAGAGGGCGAGAGAAAGGGAGAGGGGCGAGAGAGAGGGGGAGGGCGAGAGAAAGGGAGAGGGGGAGGGGCGAGAGAAAGGGAGAGGGGGAGGGCGAGGGCGGGAGAAAGGGAGAGGGCGAGAGAAAGGGAGAGGGGCGAGAGAAAGGGAGAGGGGGAGGGCGAGAGAAAGGGAGAGGGGGAGGGGCGAGAGAAAGGGAGAGGGCGAGGGCGAGAGAAAGGGAGAGGGGGAGGGCGAGAGAAAGGGAGAGGGGGAGGGCGAGGGCGAGAGAAAGGGAGGGCGAGGGCGAGAGAAAGGGAGAGGGGGAGGGCGAAAGGGAGAGGGGGAGGGCGAGAGAAAGGGAGAGGGGGAGGGGCGAGAGAAAGGGAGGGGCGAGAGAAAGGGAGAGGGGGAGGGGCGAGAGAAAGGGAGAGGGGGAGGGGCGAGAGAAAGGGAGAGGGGGAGGGGCGAGAGAAAGGGAGAGGGCGAGAGAAAGGGAGAGGGGGAGGGCGAGAGAAAGGGAGAGGGGGAGGGGCGAGAGAAAGGGAGAGGGGGAGGGGCGAGAGAAAGGGAGAGGGGGAGGGCGAGAGAAAGGGAGAGGGGGGAGGGCGAGAGAAAGGGAGAGGGGGAGGGCGGGAGAAAGGGAGAGGGCGAGGGCGGGAGAAAGGGAGAGGGGGAGGGCGAGAGAAAGGGAGAGGGGGAGGGGCGAGAGAAAGGGAGAGGGCGAGAGAAAGGGAGAGGGGCGAGAGAAAGGGAGGGGGCGAGAGAAAGGGAGAGGGGGAGGGGCGAGAGAAAGGGAGAGGGGGAGGGCGGGAGAAAGGGAGAGGGGGAGGGCGAGAGAAAGGGAGAGCGAGAGAAAGGGAGAGGGGGAGGGGCGAGAGAAAGGGAGAGGGCGAGGGCGGGAGAAAGGGAGAGGGGGAGGGCGAGAGAAAGGGAGAGGGGGAGGGCGAGGGCGGGAGAAAGGGAGAGGGGGGAGGGCGAGAGAAAGGGAGAGGGGGAGGGGCGAGAGAAAGGGAGAGGGGGAGGGGCGGAGAAAGGGAGAGGGCGAGAGAAAGGGAGAGGGGCGAGAGAAAGGGAGAGGGGCGAGAGAAAGGGAGAGGGGCGAGAGAAAGGGAGAGGGGCGAGAGAAAGGGAGAGGGGCGAGAGGAGAGAAGGGAGAGGGGGAGGGGCGAGAGAAAGGGAGAGGGGGAGGGGCGAGAGAAAGGGAGAGGGGGAGGGGCGAGAGAAAGGGAGAGGGGGAGGGGCGAGAGAAAGGGAGAGGGGCGAGAGAAAGGGAGAGGGGGCGGGGCGAGAGAAAGGGAGAGGGGGAGGGGCGAGAGAAAGGGAGAGGGGGAGGGCGAGAGAAAGGGAGAGGGGGAGGGCGAGAGAAAGGGAGAGGGGGAGGGCGAGAGAAAGGGAGAGGGGGAGGGGCGAGAGAAAGGGAGAGGGCGAGAGAAAGGGAGAGGGGCGAGAGAAAGGGAGGGGGGGGAGGGGCGAGAGAGAGAGGGGCGAGAGAAAGGGAGAGGGTGAGGGGCGAGAGAAAGGGAGAGGGTGAGGGGCGAGAGAAAGGGAGAGGGGGAGGGCGAGAGAAAGGGAGAGGGGGAGGGCGAGAGAAAGGGAGAGGGGGAGGGCGAGAGAAAGGGAGAGGGGGAGGGCGAGAAGGGAGAGGGGGAGGCCGAGAGAAAGGGAGGGGGGAGGGGCGAGAGAAAGGGAGAGGGGGAGGGGCGAGAGAAAGGGAGAGGGGGAGGGGCGAGAGAAAGGGAGAGGGGGAGGGCGAGAGAAAGGGAGAGGGGGAGGGGCGAGAGAAAGGGAGAGGGGGAGGGGCGAGAGAAAGGGAGAGGGGGAGGGGCGAGAGAAAGGGAGAGGGGGAGGGCGAGAGAAAGGGAGAGGGGGAGGGCGAGAAAGGGAGAGGGGAGGGGAGAAGGGAGAGGGGGAGGGCGAGAGAAAGGGAGAGGGGGAGGGGCGAGAGAAAGGGAGAGGGGGAGGGGCGAGAGAAAGGGAGAGGGGGAGGGGCGAGAGAAAGGGAGGGGCGAGAGAAAGGGAGAGGGGGAGGGGCGAGAGAAAGGGAGAGGGGGAGGGGCGAGAGAAAGGGGCGAGAGAAAGGGGCGAGAGAAAGGGAGAGGGGGAGGGGCGAGAGAAAGGGAGAGGGGAGGGGCGAGAGAAAGGGAGGGGGAGGGGCGAGAGAAAGGGAGAGGGGCGAGAGAAAGGGAGAGGGGGAGGGGCGAGAGAAAGGGAGAGGGGGAGGGGCGAGAGAAAGGGAGAGGGGGAGGGGCGAGAGAAAGGGAGAGGGGGAGGGGCGAGAGAAAGGGAGAGGGGGAGGGGCGAGAGAAAGGGAGAGGGGGAGGGGCGAGAGAAAGGGAGAGGGGGAGGGGCGAGGGCGAGAGAAAGGGAGAGGGGAGGGGGAGGGCGAGAGAAAGGGAGAGGGGGAGGGCGAGAGAAAGGGAGAGGGGGAGGGCGAGGGCGAAAGGGAGAGGGGGAGGGCGAGGGCGAGAGAAAGGGAGAGGGGGAGGGCGAGAGAAAGGGAGAGGGGGAGGGCGAGAGAAAGGGAGAGAAAGGGAGAGGGGGAGGGCGAGAGAAAGGGAGAGGGGGAGGGCGAGAGGGAGGGCGAGAGAAAGGGAGAGGGGGAGGGCGAGAGAAAGGGAGAGGGGGAGGGCGAGAGAAAGGGAGAGGGGGAGGGCGAGAGAAAGGGAGAGGGGGAGGGCGAGAGAAAGGGAGAAAAGAAGGAAAGAAAGAAGGAAAGAAGGAAAGAGAGAGAGAGAGAGAGAGAGAGAGAGAGAGAGAGAGAAAAAGGTATGAGAGAAAGGGCACTAAGGAATGGGGCAGGTATGGCACAGGACATGCGGTTAGGGTTTTTGTTTAATTTAGTTTAAAGTGAGAGCGGTTCTTCATGCCCATTCCCAGATGGATGGTGTGGAGCTGAATACTGTACAAGTTTAACATGTCCAGAGATAGAGATTACGAAGTATCAAAATCCAACAATGCTTCACAAATACTTAACTGGATAGGAATTGCCCAGAAGGGACCACAGTGCAAAAACTCAGGTCCCCATCATCAGAATTGTTCACTTTTATAACCATGTAAATATAACGGGTACTGTAATTTTTTTTCCCCACATGCCAATTCTAAAGATCCAGGATGACAAAGAATTCTGTAAACTAATAAAACCCATGAAAGATTTATCGTTGTCTTGAAGAGACAAACAGCAGTCAGTTTGGCTCCATCAGTAGCACACATGTCTGCATTAGAAGGTTGCCAGAATATAAAGTAGGCCGACATTCCCATGTAGTACTGAGGCACTGCTGCACTGTTGGAGATACTATCCTTTGAATGGGATGTTAAACCATGGTTCTGTTCACCTGTTTGAGTGAATGGTAAAGATCCCAGGGAATTTTTTGAAGATCAAGGAGATTTCCCAGTATCTTATCAGCATTGCTCCCTCAAGAAATATTAGCTAACAGATTATTCAATACAGAATGGTATTTGTATTTTCCCACAACATTCCCTGCACTGCAAAAAGTAACTTTTTAAACACTGCACCTTATTACATTGTCAAAGTCTTGAAATGTAAATGCAAATAATCTTCTTAATCTTATTAAAGGAATCCACAATTATATGTATAAGCACACAAGGTAACCACATACTCAGTTTAAACCCTAACCAAATCAAACAGCTCGGCAGCACACACCCTGCTAAACCAAATTCAATTTAAAAGAAAATTGACAAGCAAATTGCTAACGAGCTTCACAAATCTAAGATTGAATAAATTACTCCAATTCTTCAAAATATGAAACACATATTTTGCTAATTGCTTTGTATTACAAGAACTTACATTTCAACACAATGAAAGAAAATGATTGGCCTATTAACTGGAGTGGTGAAACCCCAGTGGTGGCAGAATTGCAGTAAATCCAAGCTGCTGTCTTGTGAGTTTTTGTTTCATCAGCCCTGGGTCTTTGGCTCAGTTTCCAGTCATGAACCAAAATGTAAATGAAAGCTTGCACTACAGGGTATATGGAGGGCACGTCTACATAAGCACCAGTGCGCTTCACAAATAGACTGACCTTTATGGAGCTCCCGGTTACTTATCTTCCTAGGTATAAAACAATCATTTAAGGCTTTACTAAACAGTGTCCAAAATCTGTGACAGATCTGCAGCCATGAATGCGCTCAACCAGAGGATAATCACATAACAGCAAAGCTAATAGCAGCAGATGTCAGTGGGTCACTTCAATTCTATTGATGCACACATGAACAATGAGGTTAACTTGAGGAGTAGGTACCTCAAAAGCACTCCTACAATTCTGGGACGTTTCCCATTTTATGTTGCATTTACTTTACAGTACTGCTATCAATTGTAGCCCCAAGTTAAAAATTAAGGAGTGGCGCTCCAGTCCCCGAAGAGTCCAAGACCAAACCTAAAGGTTCAGTGTTATCGCCAATAGCCACCCCATCACCAACTGCAACGTAAATAGTGACATCATTATCACCAATTAGTGGAGCAGCTCAGTCAGTTTCCACAGCGCCAGATTCTCAAAACCACTTCACCAAGTAGTTGTGCAAGACAGATAGGACATTAGTTTCACTTCCTACATCGCATGTGCAGGAATATTCTCTAAACGTTCCATCACTCTTAGCCAGAGAACAGAAACCAGGGACAAGAAAAACACAGCATAAAATGTTTTCCATAAAATATGCTAATTTTAGAAGTAAAATCAAAAGTTGTGCGCGAAGACATTTGCAAATTTAAGAGTCGCCGATTATGGGCAGGATTATGGGTCCCACTTCAGCCGGCGACTTGCAAGTACGCCTGCATCATGAAATGGTACTAAGGGGCATAAAGGAAGCATAAATGGCAAGATTTCTGGGAGGTGATGTTATCCTGCTTACTCTTTTGACCCCCCCCACCACCAAACCCCAGGTTGGTAACAAGAAGCACCCCCCCTCATGTTGAAATTTTAGTCAGCAAAAAGGGCCAGAGACTGAGTGAAACCCACTCTGCTGCAGTCATTTTCATTCCCAGACTCCCCAGAAGATTTTGCAAATGGGTCCAAGGCCTGAAAGCACACATCTTTGCAGTGGGTTGAAGTTCGGCCAGGCTGAAGGTTTGGCCCAATCCCACCTTGCACCCTCTGTGAACTTGAGCTCATCCAAAACTCTGCTGCCCGTATCCTAACTCGCACCAAGTCCCATTCACCCATCACCCGTGTTCCCTGACCTACATTGGCTCCCGGTCTGTTAACGCCTCGATTTTAAAATTCTCATCGTTGTTTTCAAATCTCTCCATGGCCTCACCCCTCCCCAGCTCCTTCACCTAGGCCTACAACCCTCAGAGATCTCTGCGCTCCTGGCCTCTTGCGCATCCCATTTAAATCACTGGTGGTCATGTCTTCAGATGCCTAGGCCCCAAGCTCTGGAATTCACTCCCTAAACCTCTCCACTTTTAAGATGTTCCTGAAAACCTACCTCTTTGACCAAACTTTTGTACGATTACACTCCTATGAAGCGCCTTGGGATGTTTTACGATGTCAAAGGCGCTATATAATTACAAGTTGTTGTTTTTGTAGTAGAGGAAAATCCAAGCTCTAACGCTTGAACAGAACAAAAAAAGTTAAAAAGCAGTGGTGGTAAAACACAAAAGCAGAAGACATTAAAAAGAATTTGCAAATGTGTACCTGTAACTTGGCCTTCGATCTGCACAGGTATAAAGTTGCCCTCTACCCTCAAACAAGGCTCCAAATTAAGGAACACCCAAGAGCTGAGTACTCTTGCCTCATATGCAATGGTCCATAACCATTTTCTCAGACAGTATCATTCATTTTTTATTCGGTTTAAAAATAAATTGCACAGTAATGCAAGGTATGCACTCGCAGCTCCTTATTAAGCCTACCATACCACCTTCCAAACATACTTCATTTGACTGACTAAGCAAAAGGCTGCACAAATCTTTTGGCAACCGGTTTATGTTCAAAGTTTTCAGATTAGGCAATTTGGCACAAATATAAAATATTTAAAAAGGAGCATTCCTTCTTAGTCTTGCTAAAAATGCTGAACAAATACAATAATTATGCAGGACTCAATAATTTTTCAAGAAATTTAAAAACACATTTATTTACTATAACAACTCTGCCATTTGCAAATCAATTTTTCCTGGACACAAGCCAGAAGCTACACGGTTGCTGGAACACAAATCTGCAGCCAATATTACACTGAATGCAACAATGATGCAGACTGTTGCTTTCATTTTAGTTCTACTTCAGATGTTGGCCAATAAGGTAACCACTGGCCACATGGATAATTGGGAATCCAGATGTGGCTAATTACATTTTTGATTCGTAAATAAAAAATGGAGTAACAAGCACCATCGTTTGGCATGTGATCTCAATACATATATGCATGTGTTTTTTTTTGTGTTTGTTGGTAAAATTAGCAAGATGAAACAGAGTTTGCGAGTGTTTTTTTTAATTGTTATGTGCGTTTTACTTGGTTACCCCTTATTGGTTATCTTCTAAAATAGCGTGCAACACGAGTGAAAACGTTAGACTTCAGCACCATCAAAACACCAGCAACACTGTTTGGAGAGTCGAGCGGTAATAGTGGTCAGCTAGACCAATAAAGGAAGATAGATTTGCATCTATATAGCGCCTTTCACTACCTCAGGACATCCCAAAGCGCTTTACAGCTAATGAAGTACTTTTGAAGCACTGTTCTAATATATGCGCACAGCAAGGTCCCACGAACAGCAATGAGATCATGAACAGATAATCTGCTGTAGTGATGTTGGTCGCGGGATAAATATTGGCCAGGAGGAGACCCCCGCTCTTCTTCGAAATAGCGCCCTGGGAACTTTTACGTCCACCTGAAGGGGCTCAGAATAATTGCACCAGGCCCGCAGAAGAAAGCAAGCCCAGCCAATAACAAGCAGCTGCATTTGGGCACACTCTGGCAAGGGGCAAGCTGCGTCCAACCACGTTCTGGATAGAGAACAGAGGCAGGTCTAGCAGTTTTATTGTGCGAGTCAACATTCTAATGAAATCAAGTACTGCTCAGGCTGCTAACAAAAACCTAGAAACAGCACGAAGATGTGCCGTATCTGAGAAATTCATGTCAGAATTTCAAACTTTGATGAAAGAGAAAGACTGTAAAGTTTCGGTTTGTAAAGTAAATATACACATGAAGTACATTTATCTTAGCAAATGTGGCTAAAAGGGTGTCACCATAGCCGTGCCTATGGCTAGTCAGCAATTTCTATTAGACAACACTGTTCATACAGAATGGTGATCCTGTCTTTTTTTTTTAAAACAAACTACAGGATCTGTACCAAATAATTCCAACTTTTCTGCATAAATCAGTTATGAAGTCTTCTAATAAGATTGAAATAAATGCATAATTCTTGGGAAAAAAAATCAGATCAGCTTATGGCTATTTTGCAACTGTGCTGCAGTTCAGATACATGCAGAGTATTCACTGAATGCAGCCTTTTTTGACCTTCTGTGACTTGAAGCAGGATTTACTTCAGACTAGTGCTTTCCTGGTTAAACCCACAGACGGAAGTTATAAAAACACTGTGTACCAGCACCACAGCCCTTAGTTCTCCAAACACTAATGGCATTTTATTATCCAGTATGCAGGAATGCTATTCTGGGCATTGTGCCAAGTGACAAAATATACACAGCTTTTCCCTTACCAAAGTGTAACCTAGCTACCACTGCACTGTGGCTATTAAGAGTCTGAATTAGATAACGTGTCATCCGATGTATGAAACAGAATGAAATGAAACTAAAACCTACATGTTTCGAACGATCACTGTTCAGCATTTTTGATGTTTTATTTCTTAGAAACTACAGTTAGATAGAAGGGGTACTAAATAAGTAATGAAAGGCAATTATTTTGCTGACAAAGGTATCACCTTGCAAGCGGTCATCCCAAGTTGCTTCCCAGAGCCATAAGGTTTGCTCTCACAAAGTGGAATGCAGTACCAATGATGTTCCAGCCTGACCCAACAGCAAAAGAACAAGATTTAAAGGATTTAGCTTCAAGTTCTGTTGCTACATCAGTGCCCACTTGTCAAGTATAATTTTCTGAAACTGCAAAGTGGAATAAATTGCACTCTCAAAAGCTGTTCCCAGCAGGAGGCATTTTAACTCACTGCACTTATGATATACTCAATTGAACAGGCAATTATAATAATTAATGACAATGAAGGAAGATATGTTGGTAGGGAAGAGTAGCCCAGTTAAGTGATATTCAATTAAGCAGTCTCAAATACAAGTGCTGCAAATGCACCTTTGCTCTACCTATTACAACTTGCTGATACTCACCCAATAGACTCAAACGTGAAGCGTATGGTAAGAGAGTACCAGTGACATTGAACCCCAGCATTTGAGAGGGGGAGAAAAGAATTGGAGAAAATGCATACAATTCTCGAAGATATAGTAAACACAACATAACCTTGCTTTTGAGTACCAGGTACCAATGTGACCACTTTATTAATAAACTGGTGCCTTACTAGATCCCTCAAACTCCCATATTTCAAACATGACTATAGTTTACTGTACAGAATAACCTTTACAACATTAGCAAGACTGTTCAAAGAATATATTAGAGTTGTGTTGTGTGATTCGGTGAACATCTCGCCTGGTATTATCTAATTGACTATCTGCAATATATTTACATTGTGCATTCTCCAAGTATAAGAAGTCTCAACAGTAGTGGCATGCAAAACTAGCCAAGCAAAAAACTGCAAGACTATAAGAAACAGAATTTTAAAATTTCACACCTTACAGTAAATTGATTGAAACAAAGCAACTAGGCTACCCGATGGAAACTGCTACTATATTATTATTTTTTTTTAAAGAGACGAGCGCTAAATTCCAGAAGTGGAATGGGTTTACTTTTTTTGGCTTCCAAGGCAGCTTGAATTTATATGCTCTCATTATTCAGCTTCTCAATTATCCATGACAAGGAAAAGCAAATGCTGTTTCTTCTGCTGGCCCTGACAAGATGATTAGCTGGCACTGCACAGTTGATCAGTCAGCTGATCTGATAGCTCACAGTTACAACATACACCTGGCTGCAGCTCCAAAGACTCAAAGCATAGTCAAAATAACAAAGTAGTATGCACTCACCTCCAGCAATCCGATTGATGGCCTACACAACACTTCTGTGAAACTGCTAGCTCCAAAATCAGTAGAGCCTTCCTATTTAATCATGCACCTCCCTGGCACTTTCTAGCAGGAGCTACCAAGAACCATGGATGCTTTTGCCCTCATTAGGCCCATGGGTACAGAAGCAAATTACCTTAAAATAAATCTGTCAATACAATTTCACTCATGCATGTTTTCTTGTTCAGATCTTCTTTCTCCTTTCCTCATTGTCTGTGGCTCTTTATTTCTCCACTCCCACCCACATTTTGATTTGAGATCAGTAGCCACTGGATTATAAGAGACGAGCTACAAGACAGTAGAATTCAGGACCTCCAAGGCAGCCCACATGACTTCTTCCCCTACACATCCCAGTTTGAGAATCCTCGGTCAATGGAAATGCTGGCTATTTGTTTTTGTAACACTTAGTCAGCCCGAGAATGGTGGAAATAAATCAGTAACTATATTTTCACATGTCAATTAATCAAACAGCACAAAAAGTCATTCCAGTTGTAGGTAATGCAAATGTTGGTAGTGAACAGATATGTATCGTTATGTAATAGTGCCTCTTAATCCCAAGCTTTAAAAAAAAAAATCCAAGGTACTTTTAAAGTGAATTAAAATCGAAGCACATGACTCATTTAAATATACAGTACAGACTGATTCCAAAGTCAATTTAAGTCATTACAAGGAACTGAAGTCCAGACAGTTACTGCATTTAGATCAGAACATTTCTACTCAAATTATCCAGTGAATTAGAAATTGTTAGAAACTTAAAGTTTTTTTTGTAGATGCAAGGATAAAAGCCAATCTGTTTTTAAAGTACAAATTGGGTAGATAAGGAAATATTAAAAAGACCTACTAGAAATAGCAACAATGGCAGACAATACAACTTGTATTTATATAGCACCTTTAGGGTAGAAAAATGTCCCACGGCGCTACAGAGGTGTAATCAAAAAATGGACTGAGCCAAAGGAGAAATTAAGAGTGGTGGTCAAAACTATGGTTAAAGACGTTGGGTTTAAGGAGGGGCTTAAAATGAGGAGAGTCTTGGGAAGGGTATTCCACAGCATGAGCCTAGAGATTATGATACATAATTTCTGAACTATTTTACTAACAGCAATGGTGGGTTATAGAGGTCAAAAAAAGTTACCTCCTCTATTACAACAAAAAAAAACAGCTGACAACTACTCCTCAGTTCCAAAACAGACAGATTTCTTAAGAAAATATTAGTGTTTCAAAGTTACTGAATGACTTAATTGCCTTGTAATGGCCATGTTAACCTTTTTTTCATAAATTTCACACAATCCTTTCTGCAGTCTTGCCCGGTGTTACTCTAACTACCCAGTGAGATCACTGCCCACAAAGCCTACAGACTCTTCCTGCTCCTAATCAGGGCTGTGCAGTCACACAGCGCTTCTTTGTCTGTCTTCTGCTGCCACAATGTTCCACACTGTTGCAAGGTGGTACAATTAACGCACTGAAACCTACAGTACACTTTCACTTCTGGAACTCATAACATTTAATAGCCAGGGTAAACTGACTGCTGAGTCAGGATTAAGCGGATCTCAACAATTAAATCCATTCTAACTACGAGGTATGCTAGGTCATGCATGGATTTATGTGATGCATAGTGAATGTTTTGTATAGAGATGTCTGAATTCTGAAGATACAACAACTTGGGAGATTTTGCATTTTATTTTTAAAATAGTTTACAGTTACATATACCGTTCCATTTTCTTTACATTGCATTTTCTCCTCTTTGCTGGTTGGTTCTGTAACTGCCATGTTCTCCAGAGGATTACTTCAGATATCAAAGTTGAATGGAAACAAAATGCATAGACACACTTTTATGGGTCAAGGTGACAAGGTAATCTTTTTGGGATATGATGGGACTTATACAAGCAGCCTGGCACACACTGGCAATCAGGTTTCAGCATTAATCTCCATCAAAATTATTGTCCCACAACTCTCAGTTGTAAGATTACGAAGACAAAGTTTATACACTGCAATGATAAAGTACTTGAATACCTGTATATAACCCTGAGTAGGGATCTGTACTGCTTAGTTTTAGAGCAACCCTCATCCAGTAAACACCTGTTGATTATTCCTCTGCAGTCTCTGTCGATTATTTGAAGGACACACTACCTAAAGATTCACGGATTCAACATTGGCGACGAGTCGTTTCGAACCTACCTGCAACTCTGAAGGAGGCCGATTCCACCAGTGCGGGCGTCGACCATCCAAGGAGGACTTGAGCATCGCAGAGGAGGCTGTAGAGAGCTGGGCTTGGTTCTCCAGTCGTGACGATCCAGCACAGCAGGCTGGCAACAGGTACGGCGCAGACCCTTCCCGGACAGCGGCGGCGGGAGCCGACCGACGGCACAGAAAAAGGCCGAGCAGCGTCGACGGGTAAGAGAGAGGGTAAAGCGCACAGGGCGCAGCCGGGGTTGAAGACCGAGCGGCGCCAACGAGAGAGGGTAAAGCGCACAGGGCGCAGCCGGGGTTGAAGACCGAGCGGCGTCAACGAGAGAGGGTAAAGCGCACAGGGCGCAGCTGGGGTTGAAGACCGAGCGGCATCAACGAGAGAGGGTAAAGCGCACAGGGCGCAGCCGGGGTTGAAGACCGAGCGGCGTCAACGAGAGAGGGTAAAGTGCACAGGGCGCAGCCGGGGTTGAAGACCGAGCGGCGTCAACAAGAGAGGGTGAAGCGCGCAGGGCGCAGCCGGGGTTGAAGACCGAGCGGCGTTGAGAGAAGCGCGCAGGAAAACGCGCAGAGCGCGGCTGGTTTCAAGGGCTGAGCAGCGTCCGCGGGGGAAGAAAAGAAAGCGCGGGAGACGCCATTTGGGCCGCAGCGGAGAAGAAAGGGAAGCGCGGGAGACGCCATTTTGAGCCAGCAGAGAAGGGAGAGCGCGGGAGACGCCACTTTTAGCCAGTCTAACCACACCCAGGGATGCAGAAGAGTGGCAGGGTCACAGCGTTCGACAATGAAGTCGAAGATCGGGCGACATATGTAGAACGCATAGAAGTGTACTGCAAGGCGAATGAAGTGCCAGATGCCAGGAAAGCACCGGTATTGTTGAATTCCATGGGTGCAAAAACATACGGCTTACTGCGAAACCTAGTAACCCCAGAGAAGCCAGTGGAAAAGGATTTTGAAAGCATAGTGGCAATCCTACAGGACCACTTAAACCCCACACCGCTGCTGATAGCAGAAAGATTTAAGTTTCACAAAAGGAACCAGCATAAAGATGAAAGTAATGCTGAGTATTTAACGGAACTGCGCAAGCTATCGAAACACTGCCAGTTTGGAACGGGACTAGCAGATACTTTAAGCGACAAGTTTGTGTGTGGGCTTCAAAGTGAAGGAACCCAGAAACGGCTACTATCAGAAAAGGATCTTACACTGGACAAGGCTTTCAACATGGCAGTATCACACGAAGCAACCGCACGGGGCGCTGCAGAGATACAACGGAGACCGCAAGAATATGGCACAAATGAAATGTCATATGGAGCAGTGAAGTGTTATCGCTGCGGCAGAACAACACACGACCATAAGGATTGTTGGTTCAAGGACCAAGTGTGCAGACAGTGTGGAAAAGTAGGACACATAATAAGAGTCTGCAGGTCGGGAAAGAAAACCAGCAGCAAGAAACGTCCACAGGAGAAGTACAAAAAGGTACATAAGGTGACGGAGAGTAGTTCAGACGAACAGAAAAGTGATACAGACTCCAGAAGCAAGGAGCTGGGTTGTCTGAAACTACATAATGTGACCAAAATGGAGGATCACCAAACTATCTGGGTCACGCTCAAGATAGACAGAGTCCAAGTGAAAATGCAATTGGACACAGGATCAGCCCCAACAGTCATAAACCGAAGGGACTACAAGCGGCTATTCTCACATATACCCTTGAGAGATACAGAGATTGTCTTGAAGACGTACACGGGGCAAAAAGTCTACCCCAAAGGAAAAATAAGGGTGAACGTGATATACAACGGCAAGGAAACACCAAAAATGGACCTATATGTATTGCCAGATGGAGGACCACCACTACTAGGACGTGAATGGATCCGGAAGATACAGTTAGATTGGCATGCCATACAAGCACTGACGGTAGATGCCAAAAAGGATGACAACGTCACACCTGGACGACTGTCAAAAATGCTAACTGACGCACAAGAAGTGTTCCAGGAGGGACTCAGAACACTAAAAGGCATAACAGCGACGATCAAAATAGAGGAAAATGCAAGCCCAAAGTTTTTTTTTTTAAGGCCAGACCAGTGCCTTATGCGATCCGCCCAGCCGTCGAAGCAGAGCTGGAAGGTTTGGAACGTTCTGGAGTACTGTCCAAAGTGGACTGGAGCGAGTGGGCTACACCCATCGTTCCTGTAATGAAGAGGTCGTTGAGTAATACGCCTGGGGAACCAAAGAAGATTCGCATCTGTGGGGACTTTAAGGTGACAGTGAACCCAGTCCTTCACACGGTACAATATCCGCTTCAGAGGATTGAAGATATTTTCGCCTCGCTATCTGGAGGAAAACGCTTCACTAATATTGATCTGGCCCAGGCGTACCTGCAAATGGAGGTAGAAGAAGCCTCGAAACATTACCTCACGATCAACACTCATAAAAGGTCTCTACCAATACAACTGGCTGGCGTTTGGGGTAGCATCAGCTCCGGCTTAACAACAGAAAATGCTGGAAAAACTCAGCAGGTCAGGCAACATCTGTGGAGAGAAATTTGAATTGACGTTTCGGGTTGGACCCTTCTTCAAAACTGGAAAGAAAATAAACTAGATCGGAGGCAGGGCTGCGATCGGACAAAAGAATAAAAGAAACAAAAGAAGTAAAAGAGATTAGAAGCTAGACGAGATAGTAATAGGCTGGGATTAGGTGTAAAGTGTACTGGCAGGGCAAAAGATAGCTGCCAGGTGTGAGAGAGAAACAAAAGGAAAGGGGGGGGGAAAGGAGTGGAACAATTACAAGAGAAAATGAAATGGGGGCCGAGCTTATGATCTGAAATTGTTGAACTCGATATTGAGTCCGGAAGGCTGCAGACTGCCTAATCGGAAGATGAGGTGCTGTTCCTCGAGTTTACGTTGAGCTTCCGTGGAACAATACAAGAGGCCAAGGACGGTGAGGTCCGAGTGGGAATGGAGCGGTGAATTAAAATGACAGGCGACCGGAAGCTCGGGGTCACCCTTACGGACTGAACGGAGGTGTTCCGCAAAGCGGTCACCCAATCTGCGTTTGGTCTCCCCAATGTAGAGGAGACCGCATCGTGAGCAGCGAATACAGTATACTAGATTGCGAGAAGTACAAGTAAATCGCTGTTTCACCTGGAAGGGGTGTTTGGGGCCCTGGACAGTGGGAAGGGGGGAGGTATAGGGGCAGGTGTTACATCTCCTCCGCTTGCACGGGAAGGTGCCAGGCGAAGAGGAAGGGCTGTTTGGGGTGATAGAGGAGTGGACTAGGGTGTCTCGGAGGGAGCGGTCCCTACGGAATGCTGAAAGGGGAGGGGAGGGGAAGATACGTTTGGTGGTGGGATCACTTTGGAGGTAGCGGAAATGCCGGAGGATGATCCGTTGAATGTGGAGGCTGGTGGGGTGAAAGGTGAGGACAAGGGGAACCCTATCGTGGTTCCGGGAGGGGCAGGGGTGAGGGCAGAAGTGCGGGAGATAGAACTGACACGGTCGAGGGCAGTGTCAACCACAGTAGAGGGGAATCCGGTAGAGGGAATAGCTCCGGCTATTTGGCAAAGGGCAATGGAACAAGTCCTGCAAGGGATTCCAGGGACCCAGTGTTATTTGGACGACATCCTGGTCACGGGCGAAAATGACAGTGATCACCTCGCCAACCTGGAGCAGGTGCTCACTAGATTGAAGGAATATGGGCTCCGAGCTAATCGCCACAAATGCGAGTTTTTCCAGAAGCAGATCTCGTATTGTGGCCACGTTATTGATGAAGAGGGGTTACATAAGTCCCCTGAAAAGATTGAGGCAGTAGTCAAGGCTCCAGCACCGGAAAATGTGTCACAACTGAGGTAGTTCCTCGGGCTGGTGAGCTACTACCATAAGTTCTTGTCGAATTTGTCTACAGTACTACACCCACTGAACACCTTATTGCAAACGGGGGTACCATGGAAGTGGAATGACGAATGTAAACGAGCTTTCCAGAAGTGCAAAGAATTGATCACATCAAAAGAGGTGTTGGCTCATTTCAACCCAGCACTACCAATTCGGTTGGCGTGTGATGCATCACCCTATGGTATTGGAGCGGTGCTGTTGCACAAATTCCCGGACGGCTCGGAGAGGCCAGTAGCCTTTGCGTCTCGGTCACTAACCTCAGCCGAGCGTAACTACGCCCAGATTGACAGGGAGGCCCTCAGCCTAGTGTGGGGAGTGAAAAAGTTCAATCACTATCTGCACAGGCAGAAGTTCACCTTGCTAACCAACCACCAACCACTTGTCTCCATCTTTAATCCAAAGAAGGGCGTTCCGGTGATGACTGCACAACGGCTACAAAGATGGTCCCTTTTTCTAGGGGCGAACCATTATGAAATAGAGTATAAGGGCACGAAACAGCATGGAAACGCTGATGGGCTATCACGCCTGCCACTGCCTACTGCGGAGGAAGCACCAGCAGTGGACCCTGTCGAAATATTTTATTCGACTATAATTGAACGCTTGCCAGTAACTAACACGGATATAGAGAAGGAGACCCGAAATGACCCGACACTGTCTCGGGTATATGACTTGACGGTGAAGGGATGGCCAACACATGGCGACTCACTGTTGCCAGCATTCTCATCCAGAAGAGAACAGCTGTCAGTATGCCAGGGAACCTTGATGTGTGGATCCCGAGTGATAATTCCACCCAAGTTAAGGGAGAGAGTGCTCAATGAGCTTCACGAAGGCCATCTGCGAGGGGTGAAAATGAAAAGCCTTGCTAGGGCTTATGTGTGGTGGCCGGGGATCGATCAGCAAATCGAGGACCTGACAAAGAGCTGCTCAGGATGCCAGAAGGTCCAAAATGCACCACTACATGCCCCTCTACACCCATGGGAGTGGCCCTCCTCTCCATGGCAATGGGTGCATATTGATTTTGCTGGTCCATTCATGGACTCAATGTTTTTAATAGCCGTGGATGCGCACTCGAAATGGCCTGAGGTGATCAAAATGTCCTCCACCACCACGGAGAAAACTATTGCAGTCCTACGGACCATATTTGCCAGGAACGGCTTGCCAGAGCAGATTTGCTCTGATAACGGACCACAGTTTGTGTCCGAAGAGTTTCGGAAATTTATGAAAAGGAATGGGGTAAGGCATTACACATCCGCCCCGTATCATCCAGCCACAAATGGATTGGCTGAGAGGTTCGTACAAACCTTTAAAAAGGCAGTAAGGGCCATGTGTGATGACGACATTCCACTGCAGCATAAGGTGGATAATTTCCTGTTAGCTTACAGAAATGCGACACATGCAGTTACCAACCAGACCCCAGCCATGATGTTCTTTAACCGAAGGTTGAGATCTCGTCTGGATTTGCTCAGACCAAATGTACGAAGAAATGTTGAGAATAAGCAATTCCAGCACATCAATGAGAAGCTGACAAGGAGCTTCAATGTAGGGCAACCAGTCTTGGCCCGCGACTACCGAACAGAGAAATGGCAACCAGGAACGATATGCACACGGCAGGGGCCACTAATGTACACAGTGGATGGTGGGGAGAACATTGTGAGGCGCCATGTCGACCAGATCCTAGCGTCACAGGAACAAGTCAACCCCATGTCTCACGTATCTGGTAATGAACCCGACATACAGGTAGCATCTACCCCAGAAACAGTAGTATCGGAAGCTGATGAACCAACCGACGACAGGGGGCCAGAATCGCCTCCGCACCAAGAGCAAGACACTCAGGAAAGGCGCTATCCAGAAAGGATCAGGAAGCCTCCCCAAAGACTGAATTTATAAATAGACTATTTTCAGTTAATGTTGCATGTTAAAAGTGTTAATTGTTAAATGAATGTTATGGTACTGTTAATCTAAAAGGGGAGGAATTGTAGTGTATGTACCTTTAAGGGGAGAACTACTTTTTACAGCTCCTGTATACTGTAGTACCGGCAGTGACCACACCTGTATATAACCCTGAGTAGGGATCTGTACTGCTTAGTTTTAGAGCAACCCTCATCCAGTAAACACCTGTTGATTGTTCCTCTGCAGTCTCTGTCGATTATTTGAAGGACACACTACCTAAAGATTCACGGATTCAACAGGGAGCGGGCAGGGAAGTGGAGTTGAGGGCATGATCTTATTGAATGGTGGAGCAGGCTCGAGGGGCCAAATGACCTACTCCTGCTTCTACGTGTTATGTATCTTTACATAATTTTTCCCTCACGAGCTGAAGAGTTGTATATGGGCCGGAATTTGCTGGAACAGTCCGAGGTGCGATGTACGCCATTAATTGGGAATTTGAGCTCTCAGTTCATCTCACTATACTTATGCCAAAATTTGCTGGGAAAAAAATCGATCAGGCAACAAACGTAACAAGCTCAATGACTAATCAGGGACCTCGTTCACAGTGCAGCCAATCGTTTACCCTGCAGACCAACCACATGGCACTATGAAAAGCAGAAAAGAGGTGCCATAACTCGGATTGAGGCTTAACACTGGGAGGTAACCGAGCTGCATGTTCTGAAATTACCTTAAATCAATTTTTAAAAGTCACTCAGCTAAAAAAAAAATTTGTAAAGCACTGTTGAAAGTAATTTCCAGTATCTGCACATCCACTTTTTCCACAGAGATGTTATAAGAGGATGTAAAAAAACAGGACCAAAACTTTGGGGACGAGGACCTGCGTGCCCTACTGGATGAGGCAGAGCTTCAGCAAAACTGGCTACTGGGGACACCAAGGGCAAAGTGAGCCAGGTGGTGTGGAGAGAAGTGGCCAGCGTCTTGAGTGCCATGTTACATAGAAGATAGGAGCAGGAGTAGGCCATTCGGCCCCTCGAGCCTGTTCCGCCATTTAATGAGATCATGGCTGATCATCCAAATTCAGTACCCTGTCCCTGCTTTCTCCCCATATCCCTTGAGCCTTAAGAAATATATCTAACTCCTTCTTGAATATATTTAATGAATTGGCCTCAACTGCCTTCTGTGGTAGAGAATTCCACAGGTTCACCACTCTCGGTGAAAAAAATCCTCATCTCAGTCCTAAATGGCTTACCCCTTATCCTTAGACTGTGACCCATTTCTGGACTCCCCCGCCATCGGGAACATCCTTCCTGCATCTAGTCTGTCTAGTCCTGTTAGAATTTTATAAGTTTCAATGAGATCCCCTCTCATTCTTCTAAACTCTAGCGAATACAAGCCCAATCGACCCAATCTCTCTTCATACGTCATTCCTGCCATCCCAGGTATCAGTCTGGTGAATCTTCACTGCACTCCCTCCATGGCAAGAACATCTTTCCTCAGATAAGGCGACCAAAACTGCACACAATACTCAAGGTGGGGTCTCACCAAGGGCCTGTACAACTGCAGCAAGTTGTAAATAATGTTGGTAATTCCACGCTCGAGTGACCAGAGCCAGAAGTAGTACAGCCCAGGCAGACAAGGGACGCATTCGCTGGGCTTCAATTCAGAATTCAGCATTTTATTAAAAGTAAAAGTAAGAGAGAAAAATAATTAAAAGTTGCCTGTCTCTGCAACATTTCTTTTAAAAAGCTAGAAAGGAGTTGTGTTTAATTCAGTATTTGGGTTGAGCGGGGGTGGGTGGTTCCCACAGGGTCCACCTCATCCTGCTCATTCACACCCGCAGGACTGCAGAACTTCCTGTAAATAATTTGACATTTAAATTCTTTGTACAGTAGTATACAAGAACTTATGTTGACACAGTTTGTTTCCTCAAAAGTGTTTTAGGAAATTTGTTTGACTTTATTGAAGTGTTGTTACAGGAAAATGTTTGCACAATTTCTAATCTATCCACTACTTTTTAATTGACTACCTCAACACAATGTTACCACTGATGCTGCTTATTTGTGATGCAGACATGTTCATTGTAGAATAATTATTTACTACTGTTGAACACATTTGTACCTAAAGTATTGTAACAAGAACATTTTTGCACAATTTCTAACACTATGCACTACTTTATAACTGACTACCTCAACCCAGTGTTACTGCTGTTGGTATTTTATTACTCGGCCACCTTCCGTGTTACACCTGCTGCCCACCAAAGCTGCTATATTTCCCCGGTTCAGCTTAGATAACAATTGCGTTGTCCAGCAAAGGCATGAAGTATGGAGAAACTTTGGGTCCTTGTGACATCAAGCTGCACTTCTTGCTTGGCAGTCGCAGCACTGGTAGACATCCAGTTTCCCTTTCAGTAAGCAAATGCTACATGGTGACCCCAAGGGAGTGAGAGACAGGGCATAAGTTGCAAATTGCAGGTGGTGGTCTTGGGTTTAGATGCTTCGCCCTACCCACTACCTGTTTTGAAGTCTGACACCGCTTACATCCCTTGCTGCAAAGAAACTACATTCCCATAATTGCAAATACCTTTTGATTAGCATATTTCTGCTGATCTAGCCAAATGTATCCTGCCAAACTCAGTCGGCCTCAAGTGCTCCATTCAAGAACAGCAGAGAATAAATGAAATTCAGCCAATGATGCAAGTGAGCGTAAATGCAAGAGCATATATAGTATTTGCATTGAAAGCCTCGAAGTTGGGTCTGCAACTCTAATGCTAAAGCAACTGGCCCACACCAGCTTGAATTTACAAATGAACCTGAAAAGGCCCACTTTTCCAACTTGCAGTAATTGCTAATACTTCAAATAAAGATTTTTTAATTTTTTTTTAATTCTGACAGTTGAGCATTTACTTCCATTTTGCAAGGGAGTCTTCCTTGTACCACCCATATCCCTGCACTCCCAATCAACTACAGCTCCTTCTGTATCTGTCCCTAGCGAAAAACTCTACCCTAACTGCACTTTCTAAATCCCAATGGTCTAGTGGCCCTCCATTCGTCACAATACTTCTGCAGTGGTCGCTGTGCTTAACTACCATTAATGCTGTTGTCCCAGCAAATCCTTTAACTCTCTCATATCATGGCCAATCTCCCTGGTATGGCCTCTATTTTCACTCCCTCAAGTCCAAGGGGTACAGATTTGATTGTATCTGGTGCACAACTGGTTTAAGCCATCCAAATCTGGCTGAACCACATCAAGTCCCTACTCTACAAAAACCACACACAACTCCAGGATCAATCTGGAGAGCAAAGATAGCCCCGGCTTCTTTCCTCCATTACGTACCATCACCCTAAACCTCTCTCCCCGCCCCCTCCACCTTCAGCGCCAACAAGTGCAGGGAGCTCCTGGACTTTTTATCACCAAGATTGAGACCATCAGTTCTGATGCCTCTGGCCACCCTTCCCCATATCCACAAAACCAAACCTCGCCCCAGCTCCCCCCCGTCTTAGCCCTGAATCCACATTTTTCTTCAGTTTCTCTACGATCACCTCTCATGTTACTCAGAAATCACCTTGTTCATGATACCCATCACCTGCTCCATTGACCCCATTCCCACTAAACTGCTAACCACCTAATTTACCTTCTTGGCATTGTAAATACCTCCCCCTCCTCAGGTACTGTTCCTCTCCCTTTCAAAACTGCCATCATTGACCCTCCTCAAAAAAAACATCCTCGACCCCTCTGTTCTAGCAAACAATCGGCCAAACTACATTTCCTCTCCAAAGTCCTTAAATCTGTTGTCATCTCTTAAATCTGTGCCCAACTTTTCTGAAACTCCCTATTTGAATCTCTCCAATCAGGCCTCCATCTCTTAACCACTCCTGCATGTATACAGTTGATGCCCTTGTCCCAGCATATCCTGTAACTCTCTTCCAAAGGACTTTCCTCCGCTATCCAGTTCAGTGGGATTGCAGTTCTTCCGTGCGGTTTGTAAAGTCTGTAGGTTGTGCAGTAAATAACTTCAGAGACTTTAGAAGTACAAACAAAACAGGTCTTTACTATTCAGAGGTCTGGGCGATTTCTGCCCTAGTTAACGTATTCCAACCCTTATATACTGGTGTGGTCACTATCGGTATTACAGTATACATGAGCCAATAAATAGTGCCACCCTAAAGTAGTGCTCTTAAAGGCGAACGGTTACATTCTATAGTTCCCTTAAAGGTAAACGGTTACATACACAACACTGTTAGAAGCAGCATCCAGGAAAATCAACTCCCATTCTTAAATGCATCACGCCGCAGGTCTGATAAGACTGCTCCCGCGAGCCAGATGTTCAATACCCTTGGTATAGTCTAACAATTTTTAGTACCTAATTGTGGTCGCCGGGGGAAAAAAAAATAATCTCAATTCACTGGCATTCTTATTATTTTCCATGGTTATGTTAATGTGCTGCAGTGATTACCCAATAGTGAATTATGGATGCATTTTAGTTTTACTGTCCTATAATATTTTTTGCCAACTTCTGTTCGATTACAGACACAGTCAATTCCTGTTAAATGCTTGGACAGTATCTTTGCCAGATAAAATTACAACATTAAATCACTCAGCTAACCTCCTCCAGCTGATAAACCTCACAGTATAAACACCAAGTTTTGCTTGCCAGGATCGAGGAGGAAGGTAATGCAACAAAAAGCTTGCTCATAAGCTAACTCGGGTATAAATTGCACTTTTACTATTTAGGGGCATTAAACTTACCTGAAGGTGTGCAACTTATATTGGATTTCATAATATCTTTGCCTTTATAGCAATTTAGCAGCAGTATATAAAAGTCTAATCACTACTACTCATAGTCAGTGTTAAATGTACTTAGCGTCAGCTATTTTCCATCGCTTCAACCCCATTTAAGTAGCTAATAGATCTTGGTGTGATAGCCTATTTACAGAAAAAGAACATCTTTGCAGGAAGTGTTCATTAAAATCATAATTGTGCAGCGTAAATTACCATGTGTCTAAAGGTCTCAAAAATACACTTTGGTAGAAGCTATTAGTTTTTAAAAATTTATTTTTACATGGATTGCAGGAGAAAGTGGCCACCAGCAACAGGCTTGTCTACTATGATTGTCATCTGGAGTTTTTCTAGTTATGTTAAATTTTAATGGTTAAAATAATTTGCCATGGTGAACTTTTGTACCATTCGAAGTTCATTGATCATATGAAACTGGGAGGGATAGAAACAGGCTGATTAAATACATGAAGGATCTGAATAGTTTGGGCAGTTGTACCAAGAAATGGTAAATGTCATTTAATGTGGACAAATGTAACAGAGATTGGGAAATGACAATCGACTGTGGCAATATTAGCTAAATAGCATTATTTCCAGAGGGCAACACAGAAGAATTTGGGATATACTGCTGGATAGATTGCTGAAGCCATCAGCATAATCTCTGCACTCCTCCAATACTGGCCTCTTGCGCATCCCCGATTTTCATCACTTCACCTTGGCCCCAAGCTCTGGAATTCCCTTTCTAAACCTCTCCGCCTCTCTAACCACCTTTAAGACCTTCCTTAAAACCTACCTCTTTGACCAAGCCTGTCCTAATATCTCCTTGTGAGACTCGGTGTCAAATTTTGTTTGATAACGCTCCTGTGAAGCGCCATGGGACGTTTTACTATGTTAAAGATGCTATATAAATGCAAGTTGTTGTTGTGTGTGCAGCAGTAAAGAGAGAAAATAGAATCGTGAGCTGTATAGCCAGAGGAATAGAGCACAAATCTCAGGAAGTGATTTTGAGTTTGTACTGATCCTAAAGGACATAGACAAGATAAACATCAATTTGTTTGTCATAATCACAGATTCTAGAAGAGGGCATAACCTCAAGCTTTGAAGAGGAAGGGTGAAAAAAAACTGTTCAGGTTTAACTATTTTATGCAAAGGGTGGTGATGTATGGAATAGACTGTCATGGGAGGCAGAGATCAGAGCAGCAAATTCAAGACAAAGTTGGGCGAATCCGGCAAAAAAATTGACAGAGGAAAAACAAATTGAGGAATTGGCACGGAGCCATGCTGGGAGAAGCAGGCGCGACCATAATCTTGGTTAAATAGATTGGATTGCAGAAGGTTTTTAAAAAGGTGGAAAGAGCAGTAGAGTGTAAGTAGGAGTTTCCAGAGAGTGCAGCAGAAGCAGCTGCAGGCTCTGCCAACTATGCTAGGCTGATGGGAATAAAGCACGCACAGAAAATCAGAATGAAGGATCAAAGTGTGTGAGGAGGGGTTAGCTGGAGGGTGGAAGGATGGTGGGCCGGCAAGGAGGAGGTTGGAGAAATCATGTACTGAGGTGACAAAAGTGTGGATAAAGGTTTCAGTGGCAATAAGGTGGTGGGAGGAGAGGAAGCAAAAAGACTTGCATTTATATAGCGCCTTTCTCATGACCACTGGACGTCCCAAAGCACTTTACAGCCAATGAAGTACTTTTGAAGTGTAGTCACTTTTGTAATGTAGGAAATGCGGCAGCCAATTTGTGCACAGCAAGCTCCCACAAACAGCAATCTGATAATGACCAGATAATTTGTTTTTTTTGTTATACTGCTTGAGTGATAAATATTGGCCAGGACACCAGGGATAACGCCCCTGCTCTTCTTCAAAATAGTGCCATGGGATCTTTAACATCCACCTGAGAGAGCAGGCGGGACCTCGGTTTAACATCTCATCTGAAAGCCGACACCTCCGACAGTGCAGCTCTCCCTCAGTACCGCACTGGACGTGTCAGCTGAGATTTTTGTGCGGACGCCTCTGGAGCGGGACTTGAACCCACAACCTTCTGTAAGCAGCAGTAAACATTTCTGGTGACTGCTGGATTGTAGGATTTAAAGTCCAACTCTGCATTAAACAATCCACCAAAGTTTTGCAGTGGGGTTACGGGGATAGGGTGGGATATGTGTTGGTGTAGGGGTTACGGGGATCGGGTGGGATATGTGTCGGTGCAGGCTCGATGGGCCGAAATGGCCTCTATCTGCACTGTGGGGTTTCTGTGATTCTGAGATGCGAGGTAGACAGATGTCAGTGATAAAGGATTTTATGATGGCAATGAAACCTCTATGGCTTTGATTTTCATGATGTTCTGTTAGAGGAAACTTTGACTCATCCTGACTTGATTAGGTGAGTGGGCAAAACTATGGCAGATTGAGTTTAATTTGAGGTCATCCACTTTGGACCCAAGGCAGGTCAGAGTATTTCTAAATGGTGAGAAGGTAGGAACTGTGAAGGAGCAGACAGATTTGGAGTCCCTCTACAGAAATTACAAAAAGCTAATCTATAGGTACGAAAAATAATTTTAAAAGGCAAATGTCAGCCTTTATCTCAAGGGGGGCTGGAATACAAATGTAAGAAGTTATTTTAGTTATATAAAGCTCTGGTTAGTCTCCATCTGAAGTACTACGTTCAGCTCGGAGCACTGCACCACAGCAAGGATATATTGACCATGGAGGGGTGCAGTGCAGATTCACCAGAATGATACTGGGGCTAAAAGGGTTAAATTATGAAGGTTGCATAGACTAGGCTTATATTTCCTCGAGTAGAAAAGATTATGGGGTGATCTAATTGAGGTGTTTAACTGCCCCTTCCACACTGGTTCTGGTTCCACAGGGGCAGGAAGGGGAGATTAAAATTCCTCCATAGTGTGAAAGAGAAGCCTGACAGAATCAGTGTTACTCTTACTGGGTGAGAGCTAACCAGCAATATTACTTTGGTTTTCAGAAAGAAAGTGTTAAAATTCTGAGAGTTAAAACCTTTGTAATTAATAAATTGAAAAAGCTAACGGGAGTAACCAGTGGAGTTACTGGTTCAAAACAAACATGAACTTAAACCCAATATTCCCCCTACTTCCACCTCTGCAACACTGTCTGCTTCTGCCACTAAAATCATTGTACGTGCCTTTAACACCTCCAGACTCCACCACTCTGGCCGCCTATCCTCCATTAACACTGCCACACATAGGGGAGGATTTTGCCAGCGCTCAGGGGGCGGCTTTGGAGGCGGGACGGTGGCAAAATGGTAAGAAATGGGAGCGGGTTCAAAACTCGCTTCCAAACAATCTTCCCAGGAGGCGGGTCCCCGGCTCCTAGTGGCGGGAAGGGGATTAGAGTCAATTAACTGCCTGTTACGAGGCTTTTTCCCATTTTGCGCCTACTGCTGCGGGCTTCCCAACGTCGGGAAACCCCACCAGGGTAAGTGAGGCGAGCTGTGGGTCTGTTGTACTGTAACTGTAGAAATGACAACTGCAGAGGTAGTGTGAAGGCTGCAATGGGACACTGGTAAGTATGACAAATGAGGGAAAGTTGGGGAATTTTTTTTTTATTTTTTTATTTTTAAACTGTGGTTTGATGCTTCTGCAGGTGACAAACTGTGATGTGTTTGTGCAGCCTAATCTCATCGGGAAAAGTGGCAGATGGCTTCTGCAATCTCACATGCAGCTGCCATCTGTTTCATCCTAAGGAGAGAGTCATTGGAGAGCCTGGTTGAAAGGGCTCACCTTTGGACAGTGATTGTCAGTGTTTGACAGCACCTCAATGCTGTCAAACACGGTCAAATCATCTGTCAAAGAATTATGGCGTCTGTCACTTCAACAAAACTGGCAGATGAAGCGTCATGCACTAATGTCATCTGACACCGGCTTTCCCTTAATTGGCCGGCAAGCCTGCAGGACGGGCTTAACAAGGCCAATCAAGGGAAAATAGCGTCTGTTTGTCAGACATCGGTGGGGGCGGGACTGAAACCCGAAAACCAGCAGTACCGCCTCGACCTCCGGATCCAAGGTAAAATCCAGCCCATAGTGTCTCACATTAAGTCCCCAGTCATCCATCAGCTCCATATTTGCTGACCTACATTGGCTGCCAATCCTTCAATACATTAAATTTGAAATCCTTCTCCTTGTCTTTCAATCTCTCCATGGTCTTGTCTTGCCCCACCCTACATCCATTCTCGAACATTTCATTTATCTGACTGATTTCTTTCCCGTCACCCCTCCACTCCCTATTTCATGCCATCATTGAAGGCAGAGTTCAGCTTCCTCTGTCCTTCTCGTTAGAACGAACTTCCTAAATTTTTTCACCTCTCCACCTTTAAACATCTTCATAAAACCAATCTCTTCCACCAAGCATTCAACCACCCCACCTGATGATTCCCTTCCTGGATTTAGCTGCTATTAATGGTACTATATAAATTAAAATTGTTCTTGTTGCTCCACTCCATTAAGAATTTCAGTTCAGGGTGCTGAGCAACATCCAGTCATCTTGCAGTGCAATGTCTGAATCCCTACAACTTGATCTCCATTAGGTCCTTCAATAAGTAATGAAAATTTTCTTTCAATTGTTCCAAGTACTTTTTCTTCACATCTCTTGCAAGCATAACCACCTCTTACCTTTGATAGCTCCAACCTCATTCTTTGCCCAGCTCATCTGAAATTTCCACATTTCCTCCATTGTCTGGAGCCTTCAAATGCACCAAATAATGATTTCCCCCTTAAACACTTCTCTATAAAGCCAACATCTGTCCAAGACTTGGAGTTCTGTTCCCATATCTGAGAAGTTTATCTAGTACCTCTTGCACACTCCTGAAAAGGATTCAAGAAAAAGCTGGTCGGATAGGCAATCTTCAGTTATACCCTTCACCCTTTTCTTTGTCCTCACCGCTCTCATTTATTTTGACTACTTTATTGAGACTATTATAGTTCCTCTTAACTGTCCTTACAAGTGCAAACACACTCTTCCTCCTAATCTCCTCTTTGTTGAAGTCAAAACTCATCACATAGTCACCTACTCAAAACTCAATTTCTTCTTAGAATCTCAAAATTGTCAAACTCTATAACTCACTCACCCATCCCCTCCTCCTACAAACTGCAGGCTTTTAAAGTACAAGCTTGAATTCACCTAATCACCACTTACTGATTTACCTTGTCTTCCATTTCACTTGATAGCCCTTTACAATGGGCTTTGGTTTGTCAATTTAAAAATGGGTTCTACTATTTTACAATATTTAAGCCTCCGAAAAGAGAGAGAAGAATTCACTCACACCTTACCTGAGCATAGTCTTTCTCAATTGCAATTCTCTTCTGACTAAAAGTCCTGGAAGAAAAGGAACAAAGAGAAGTCAATTTGGAAAAATACTAGAACATTAGCAATACATTTGTAATTACATACAAGATGTAAAACCAGAAAATAACTCCACTGATCATTAACCATGTCTCATTCTGCATTTCATCTTAACATGGTCCTTCAGAGTTGAGCATTTTCCATTGTAAAAGTTAGCCTCATAACGGAGTCAATATTGTAATTAAGAGACATATGACGAGCAGTGAATCGATGTCTCTAGGACTGGAAGCTACAATATTAGAAGTCATAGAACCCTTTGCAATGATCAGGCAGGTGAAAACTTCATTTTTCAATTTTCCATAGGATTTTTAAAATCCCAGCTGTTATTCTGTTTTTCTTCATTCAAGTTAAGCTGAACACAGAATACACTGCAGATAAATTCCTTTCAAGTTTTCCTCTTGTCGTCTAAAGATGCAGCTAGCTACAAGAAAAATAGGTTTTCCTATGTGGTCACTAATATTTTTGGCAGACCTGTAGATGTAGCAAGAATGATATAATTTTAGCACTATTCATGCACTTATGGAACCAGCAAGAGGTGGTTCCATAAATCAGGGGCCGGGTTTGGGGGGGGGGGGGGGGGGTGGGCAGGGAGATGCCTAAGAAAACCTCAGCAAGTTGTCCCTGCTGTACAAGACCTGAATATTACCTTTCTAGAAGTTATCTTGTACTAAATGATTACTGTAATTTGGAGGACAACCACACAAGAAAGAATTTTAAAAAGTTGAATCTACAAAACCAGAAGATTTCCATATTATCAGAAGTTCCTGGTCACGGTTTATCTGCATGCAAATTATGCAAAATAAATTATATTCCATTAAGTCAACCCTGCTCTTCAGACCGAGTCTAAGACAGGGTGTCCATTGCAAAAATTAAATGGGCTTTTCTCTTTTCAGATTAGTTGTACATTTCCAACACCTTTTGCTTTTATTGTTCTGGAAATATATAGACACTTTCTTAAAGAAAAGCAGGGACAAAACAGGAAGAATGACAAAGGTTTTAAATTAGGCATTTTAAAGTATTGAAATCAGTGATTATAACCAAAAGTACACCTGCATTAGAAACAGAAAATAATAGAAATACACGGGCTAATCAGCATCTATAAATAGAAGACAGGTTAAGACGTTTCACGGGTGTACTTTTCATTAGTATCATACCTTTCAGCCAATGTCCCAGACTCCTCCATCACCATCCCTGGGTATGTCCTGCATAACGACAGGATAGACCCACCAGGGGCGGCGGCACAGTGGTATACAGTCGGGAAGGAGTGGCCCTGGGAGTTCTCAACATTGATTCTGGACCCCATGAAGTCTCATGGCTTCAGGTCAAGCATGGGCAAGGAAACCTCCTGCTGATTACCACCTACTGCCCACCCTCAGCTGATGAATCAGTGCTCCTCCATGTTGAACACCACTTGGAAGAAGCACGGAGAGTAGCAAGGGCACAGAATGTACTCTGGGTGGGAGACTTCAACATCCATCACCAAGAGTGGCTCGGTAGCACCACTACTGACAGAGTCCTGAAGGACATAGTTGCCAGTCTGGGCCTGCGACATGTGAGAAAACCAACATGAGGGGAAAACCTACTTGACCTCGCCCTCACCAATCTACCTGTCGCAGATGCATCTGTCCATGACAGCATTGGTAGCAGTGACCACCGCACAGTCATTGTGGAGACGAAGTCCTGTCTTCACACTGAGGACACCCTCCATCATGTTGTGTGGCACTACCACCGTGCTAAATGGGATAGATTCAGAAGAGATCTAGCTGCTCAAAACTGGGCATCCATGAGGCGCTGGGGCCATCAGCAACAGCAGAATTGTATTCCACCACAGTCTAACCTCATGGCCCAGCATATCCCTCACTCTACCATTACCATCAAGCCAGGAGACCCATCCTGGTTCAATAAGTGTAGAAGAGCATACCAGGAGCAGCACCAGGCATACCTAAAAATGCAGTGCCAACCTGAGGAAGCTGCAACACAGGACTACATGCATGCTAAAAAGTGGAAGCAGCATGCTATAGACAGAGCTAAGCGATCCCACAATCAACAGATCAGATCAAAGCTCTGCAGTCCTGCCACATCCAGTCGCGAATGGTGGTGGACCATTAAACAACTAATGACTCCGGACCACATGAAGTCTCATGGATTCAGGTCAAGCGCCATGAATATTCTCATCTTCAATGATGGTGGAGCCCAGCACATGAGTGCAAAAGGCAAGGCTGAAGCGTTTGCAACCATCTTCAGCCAGAATTGCCGAATGGATGATCCATATCGGCCTCCCCCGGAGGTCCCCACCACCACAGAAGCCAGTCTTCAGCCAATTCGATTCACTCCACATGATATCAAGAAATAGCTGAGCACACTGGATACAGCAATGGCGTTGGGCCCTGACAACATCCCGGCTGTCGTGCTGAAGACTTGTGCTTGAGAACAAGCCGTGGCACTAGCCAAGCTGTTCCAGTATAGCTACAATACTGGCATCTATCCAACAATGTGGAAAACTGCTCAGGTATGTCCTGTCCACAAAAAGCAGGACAAATCCAATAATGCCAATTGCCGCACAATCAGTCTACTCTCAATCATCAGCAGTGATGGAAGGTGTCGTCGACAGTGCTATCAAGCAGCACTTGCTCACCAATAACCCGTTCACTGATGCCCAGTTTAGGTTCCGCCAGGACCACGCGGTTCCAGACCTCATTCCAGCCTTGGTCCAAACATGGACAAAAGAGCTGAATTCCAGAGGTGAGGTGAGAGTGACTGCCCTTGACATCAAGGCAGCATTTGACCAAGTGTGGCATCAAGGAGGCCTAGTAAAACTGAAGTCAATGGGAATCGGGGCCGGGGGAACTCTCCACTGGCTGGAGTCATAACTAGCACAAAGGAAGATGGTTGTGGTGGTTGGAAGTCAATCACCACAGCCCCAGGACATCACTGCAGGAGTTCCTCAGGGAAGTGTCCGAGGCCCAACTATCTTCAGCTGCTTCATCAATGACCTTCCCTCCATCATAAGGTCAGAAGTGGAGATGTTTGCTGATGGCTGCACAGTGAGGAGGTGCCATTCGCAACTCCTCAGATAATGAAGCAGTCCATGCCCGCATGCAGCAAGACCTGGACGACATTCAGGCTTGGGCTGATAAGTGGCAGGTAACATTCGCATCAGACAATGACTATCTCCAACAAACGAGCGTCTAACCACCGCCCCTTGACATTCAATGGCATTACCATCGGCGAATCCCTCACCATCAATATCCTGGTGTCACCATTGACCAGAAACCTAACTGGACCAGCTACATAAATACTGTAGCAACAAGAGCAGGTCAGAGGCTGGGTATTCTGCAGAGAGTGTCTCACCTTCTGACTCCCCAAAGCCTTTCCACCATCTACAAGTCAGAAGTGTGATGGAATACTCTCCACTTGCCTGGATGAGTGCAGATCCAGCAACATAAGAAGCTCAACACCATCCAAAACAAAGCAGCCAGCTTGATTGGCACTCCATCTACCACCTTAAACATTCACTCCCTCCACCACTGGCATACCGTGGCTGCAGTGTGTGCCATCTACAAGATGCACTGCAGCAACTCACCAAGGTTTCTTCGGTAGCACCCCCCAAACCCGTGACCTCTACTACCTAGAAGGACAAAGGCAGCAGGCGCATGGGAACACCACCACCTCCAAGTTCCCCTCCAAGTCACACACCATCCTGACTTGGATGTATATCGCCGTTCCTTCATTGTGGCTGGGTCAAAATCCTGGAACTCCCTCCCTAACAGCACTATGGGAGTACCTTCACTGCACGGACTGCAGTGGTTCAAGAAGGCGACTCACCACCACCTTCTCAAGGGCAATTAGGGATGGGCAATAAATGCTGGCCTTGCCAGCGATGCCCACATCCCATGAACGAATATTAAAAAAAAATAGAACTGCATAGAAGCCAGTTAGAAGATTGTTTTGGCGACAACCTGACATCACCATAACATAAATGCCAGCACACAGTATGGGGTGATTGGAGAAGGGAGAAATTAGAAAATAACAAATGCAGATCAAGTACAATTAGTTTATCCATATATTTAACAAGTTTTTATGAACTTCTGGCATTTCCAGAACACTTTCTCCCACATAACAGTCATTACTGTGCAATCCAACTTGGCGTATCTCACTCAAATCACAGTTGCAATACTGCACTGATTAAAAAGATGGCAACGCTGCTCATGTTTAGCATACCTTTGTTTGAAACATGCAAGTGATACATTTATTGTCTGATTCTCTGCCAATATTTCACCCTTTCATTCCTAAAAGAGTTGACTTCTCATTAGGGTACAGTTCCATGATGCCAGTTGCCTCTGGTGTGCCTCCCAGGTCGCCACTATTCATGTGCTGGGAATATCACAGCCTACCGAATCTTGTCCTCACCTAACATTCAAATGCATGCACTTAGAGCCGGAGTCGCTAGTGATCAGGAATGGAAACCGAGATCAATTTTGCTCTCCCTAACCCAGCAAAGGCCGCCATGGTAAATTGTAGTGCTCAATGCCAGCACATCTGAGCTGACTCAGCAGGCCACAGATTGAACCAGAAGCCAAGGGACTTAGCTATTCATTGAATTAATGTGCGGCGCCAAGGGATGGCAGGTATAGGAAACTTTGTTATATCCGGCACCGACCTGTTGCCGATCTATCAAAACTGCCGGACATACAAAGTTAATGTTGAAGCATACGGAGGTTTTCATCTCCAAATCTGACAACAAACATTGTTGCTTAGCAACAGCTTATAAACAGTCGGCCCGTACCTTGGAAGCGTCTCTGTAGCTTAGCAACAGCTTCGGAGAGACTTTCCAGAGCCTGACTGTTGAAAACAAAGCCACGAGAAGAAAAAAAATCTAACAAAATGGCTCCTGATTTCTGCCGGTAGATCGAGGTTTCCGGACAAACAGCCTCCGGATAAACCAAAGTTTCCTGTAAATAGCATTTTATTGTTCTAAATATAGGCTAGGTAACATAACTAGTGGGAAGCGTTTAGGGTTGTCAAGGTCCAATACCTCAGTAACACTGTGATATTGCAAACCAACTTCATAAAAACAATGTAAAGAAAAATGAGAAAATGGATGACATCAAAGGCTTGATAAATAAATTGTATAATCACACATTCTATACAAAATATTTCTGGCACCTTGCAGAATATTTTGCAGTAATGCCACTATAGAACTGCACAGCCCCAGGAATTAACAGCACATTTCCAAAGCACAATACTTTACTAAAAGGCAGACAACACTATTTTCCCTATAATGTGCAGTAAAATATCAGCACTTCAGTTGAAATCAAGTAGCTAAATCTTAGAGGCCCATCATCACAGTCTTTTTAAAAAATTCATTTTCAGGATATAGGCATCCCTGCAAGGCCAGCATTTATTGTCCATCCCTAGTTGCCATTGAGAAGGTGGTGGTGAACAATGTTCCCTTCAATTTTTTTTGGATGCGTGGCCCCTTTAAGGGGCTGCGTGGCCTATTCAAAATACAGTGCATGCATGGTTTCCCTATTTAAAAGCCAGTGAGCCGGCTGCGCGGGAGCTGCAGAGCGCAGCATGGCAGCGCAGCTTAAAGGGAGCATTGGTACTGAGCCTTCTTCTTGAACCACTGCAGTCTCTATGGCGCAGGTGCTCCCACAATACTGTTATGTAGGATGTTCCAGGATTTTGACAATGAAGGAAGAGTGTCCAATTCGGGATGGTATGCGACTTGGAGGGGAACTTCAAGGTGACGGTGTTCCCATGCACCTGCTGTCCTTGTCCTTCTAGGCAGTGGAGGTCGCGGGTTTGGGCGGTGCTATCAAAGAAACCTTGGTGAGTTGCTGCAGTGCATCCTGTAGATAGTAAACACTGCAGCCACAGTGTGCCGGTGGTGCAAGGAGTGGATGTTTAAGGCGGTGGAGGCGCTGACGATCAAGCAGTCTGCTTTGTGCTGGATGGTGTTGAGCTTCTAGAGTGTTATTGCACAACTGGTCTAGTCATTCCTTACCAGATTTGGCTCAGCTAAGTCGAGCATTGCTGTGTCTCGGTATCTTTAGGCAATTCCTCCTACTAATCCAGGATCATCCTGTAAAGCAAAGACCAAATGTGGCTTCTTTTACACACGGTCTTGGCCTCCGAGACTGTGCGTGGCTGTGCATCTGCCATTACTTTTTCCCTTTGATCGTGGCCTCTCTACACCCACACTACCTCCAATCCCCCATCACTTTGGAGCTTCTGTCCCACCTTTCCCCCCCATTGTGTCCAAGCTCACCTCTTCCGTGAAGCTCACCTCCTGTTCCCTCAATCTCTTCCGCAGTCAACTCCTAATCACTCAAATGTCCCCATGCTTGTCCACATTTTTAATAGTTCCCTTTGGTCAGGTACCCTGCCTGTTCCTTTCAAAATGGCCATCATCACCATCCACAATCCATCTGTCCTCCAATCCTCCTCCAGCCCCATCTCTAATTTTTTTTTTTTATTCTCACCCCCCCCCCCCCGTGCCTTCTGTTGGGACATTTACTCTGGTATGAGGGGTGATATAAATTGTTGTTCTTGTAAATGAATTGATTAAAGGACTGGATCACATCAATAAATTGTGATAGAAATGCATGGAATTGTCAGCCTCGACTCAGTGGTAGCACTTCTGCCTCCGAGTCAGAAGGTTGTCCTCCAGAAGCCCCACTCCAGAAACTTGAGCACATAATCCAGGCCAACAATTCAGTACTGTACTGAGGGAATGCTGCACTGTTGTGTGCCATCTTTCAGGTAGACGAGGTCACGTCTGCCGCCTCAGTACTTTTCAATGTAGAGCAAGGGTGTTCTGCTGGTATCCTGGCCAACGTTTATTCCTCAATCAACACCATTAAAACAGATTATCCGGTCATTCATCTCAGGCTGCTTGTGGGACTTTGCTGCACGCAAATCAGCTGCCGTGTTTCTGTAGATTACAAGAGTGACTACAATTCAAAAGTACTTCATTGGCTCTGAAGCGCTTTAAGACGTTCTGAGGATGTAAAAGGAGCTATACAAATGCACATTCTCTGTTTTTTCTTTCTGAGACAATAAGTAGTGAATTTACTTCCTTCCTAATTAATGCAAGAACGCAGTGGTTTATAATTAGTTTCAGGATTTATACTAGATATCTGGTTAGGGGTGGGGATACAAACCTGCCATCAAATCCAAGAAACCCAACTACAACAAACTGTACTTACTTAGTATCTTTAACATGCCAAAACATCCCAAGACCAATCATAAAAGTGGGCGGCAAAATAAAACCAGGAGTAAACGGACAAGTTATGGGAAGCGAATGCTTCTGAAACAGAGGATACATGCAACAAAGCAGAGGGGGTTAGGAGAGTTCCAGAATATAGGTTTATGATGGATGAAGGCTCTGCCACCAAGAATGTTGCATGGGGAAAGATGTATGCATGAAAGGATAATGCAGAGTGGGCCAGAATCAGAAGACCAATGAGACCGAGGGCTGGAAGAGACAGGAGAGGTACAGTGAGACAAGGCCATGGAGTTTGGGCAATTAAGGATGGGCAATAAATGCTGGCCTTGCCAGTGACACCCACATCCCATGAACAAATTTTTTTTTTTTTAATTCATCAAATGAGGGAATTTTGAAATTAATGCTGTATGGGTCAGACGGCCAGCAGGGGAAAGGGAGAACAAGAATGATGGGTAAACTTAGCAGAGAATTGGATATGTGCTGCAGAGTTGAGGATGGAGAGACTTTGCATTCTGTGCAGCACGGGAGATCAGTAAGGAGAGTACTGGAGAAGTCAAACTTGGAGGTGACAAAAGACATTGGAGAGAGAAGGGTGGAACTTCCTTTAGGTAAGTTTGCAGGCCTGAAATGTCCACCGCGCACAAAGCACGTGTCCAACCTGGAGGCCGGAGGCCAGAGGCCAGCCCAAAATTGGGCCTCATTAATAGTATTTGGACAAGCTGACAGCACCCGGCAAGTCTCCACAGGTACTTTGCCCATTTTAAGAAAATGAAGGTGGGCTGTTTGCATCGCCAGCAGCAGCCCGAAGGCAAGACCCTTGGGCAGTTGTGGCAGCGGCTGCTCGGAGGACTGTGGAGTCAAGGAGCACTCCTGCTCCTCCTAGCTCCAAACCAACAATTTTTAATTCTTCAAAAAAATCTTCCAGCTGCTGAAGAATCCTGAGCGGAGCAGGCGCCTGCTCCACTCAACCCTATCCAATTTGGGCAAGGGGGCCTAAACCAGGCGTTAGGCCCCTTATACAAGTAAATGAGGGGGTTATCGCCTGGTTTAGGTGGCGGTCAGGGAGGTCTAAAAAACAGCCCAACCCACTATCAGCTCAAACGTCTTTCAGACATACTTTGGGCATGGGATGTTGGTACAAAAAGAGGTCAAAATTCTACCCGAGTTTCAGCGGTGGTGGGAATGACAACTGCAGGCAATGTTATAGGTAGGAATAGTTGTTTTGGTGATGGATAGGCTTAGTTGCTGTTGATAATATTAAGGCACATGGTAGTAAAGGAATGTGGCATGTTAGGAAGTTGGTTAAAGGATGACAGAACAGCATTGTGGCTAATGATTTCTGACTGGAGCATGAAACTGTGGTGTCTCTCAGGGTTCCGTGTTGGAACCAATGCTCTGTATATATTATACATAAATGATGATCTGGCCTAGGGTATAGAAGGCACAATACTAAAATTTGAAGATGACAAAAGTAGGGAATGTTGTTAACTTTAAAGTGGACTGTAAACAACATCAGGTTAATACACAAGTTAATAGATTGTGCAGATAGATAGATTACATTTAGTGCAGAGAAATTTGAGCTTGTACATTTGGCAAGGAAGAATAAAGAGAGAGGACATCTAGAATAAATCATAAAGATGTAGAAGAGCAGAGATACTTGGAAGTGCAGTTACTTAAATCTCAGAGTGGGAGTAGAATTTGTAAAAGCTATTTTGAAACAAAAAGCATCTGGGATCGGAGTTTCATAAATGGGCACACAGAAAACAAAAGCAAAGAGCTAAAGCCAAAACCATGCAAATTACTGCTTCTGCCAACTTGGAATACGGTGTCAAGTTTTGGATGGCGTATAATGATAAGTGGCTTTAGTTATGAGTAGAGACTAGAGAAACTGGGACTTTTTCATTGTAGCAGAGAAGGTCAAGAGGAAATTTGACACAGGTGTTCAAAATTATGAAGGGCTTTGATCAGGTAAATAAGGAAAATCTATATCCACTGGCCAGTGATTCAGTAACTAAAAGGCATATACTTAAGATCATCCCAAGAACAAAGTGAGGGGTTGAGAGATTTATTTCTTTACACAGTAATGCCCTACCAGAAACATTGTGAAAGCAGAATCCATAACCACTTTTAAAAAGATAAATATTATGGGGAAAATTTAAACAGGTATGGGGAAATGCAGTGAAAAGGGACAAGGTAGATAGGTTTTTCAGAGAGCAAGCACAATCTTGGGCTGAATGGCCTCCTTCTGTACTACAAAATTCAGAGATACCATGACAGAGACACAGTAAAGGAGGATGGGATTTGTTAAGCATGAACGCCAGAGAAATGCTAAGGAGGACAAGGTGGCATAAAGCACCACAGCTGCAGTCACTCGGGATATTGTTGATGACTTTGACCAGGGCAGTCTGGATGCTGTGTGCAGGATGGAAGCCACAAAGAAGCAATTTGAACAGAAAGTGGCAAGCATGGAGCTAGATGATGACTTGTTAATGGGACCTTAGAAAGGAAAGGAACATTAGATAAAAACAATCGTTAGACAGAAATGTTTTTTTTTAAATAAAAAAGGAGCAGGGGAGGGGGGGAAGGGAATAATGTCTGTGGAAAAGCTATTTGCAATATCTGCACGGACTAGAACAAGGAGGGTAGCTGAATGGCAAACAGCTGGGTTGGTAAAGGTTTGGATTGCATGGAGAAGATGAAGATGAATCTGATGAGGGCTCAGGACATAACATGGGGGAAAAAAAAACTAGTGTTGAGGGGGAGAGGGCAGGGAAGGCTGAGACAGCTGAATGAATGCACACAAACTTTCAAGATAAAGAAATCCACGAGCTCCACACACTCGATATGGGTCCAATATTGATGGGGGGAGGGGGACAAAATAAGGAGGCAGTTTGTGAAAAGGAAGAGTTTGGGGTTGTTCTTATCCATCAGGATAAAGAAATAATAATGACAAATGTTCCATCCTATACTGTAACAGACTGTAGTAATATTGAAAACATTCCCATTTTTCGTGGAAATGTTATTCACTAGTTTGAATTATGCCCTTACAGCAAGCTTCCCACTCCCCACCCCCCATCATCCTGGACAGTAAAACACTGCCTCAGTCCTTGCCTCACAAGAATGATACAAATTCAGATCATCTGCCTCTTCCTAGTTACCAGAGATTGAAACTGCCCTACTCGAGACTCATTTTTCTCCTGATGCACCGGTTCCCATTTTTGAACTCTCGCTTAGCTTTTTCTTCCTTTAATTGTTTATGTTCCTAAATATTTGCTCTTTAACAAAGTCCTAATATGATTTCTTTGATTGGACAGTCTTTTGAGGTTTAATTATTTCTTTATTTTGCCCCAGGTTATCCAGCTCCTCACAGCTGTTCCAATGCATACACCTCAATTCATTCCTTTAGGAGATCATGACAATGCAGCTGAGCAACAGCTCCATTGATGCCAATGCAATTGGCCCAAAATGTAGCACATTTCAGCCATTAGGGAGTTGTTCCTCCCTCCCACAGGTAACAAAGCTAAGTCTGCTAAACTTAAGGCAAAAAAAGTGTTTAACTTAAACACACGTGATAAGTTTTAGAATAAACATTTAAATATTGCTCGTCAGTCAGGGGACTAGTTTCAACTGGTATGCAACTTGTGTCTCAGGCAGCTGTCTGACGCATTGATTTACCACGCAGTTACATTTTTATTGTTCAACCCTTCCCAGGTATTGGAAGTTCAATCAGAAGCAATGCTGGACTATTTACATCCTGAAGTTGAACTGCTTATGTAGCAAATCAAAGCAAGCTTCTTAAAGGGAACATATCTACGGCAAACATCCATATAACCAAAAATTTCAACTAGCACTTCGAAGTATTTAGTGGAATTGTTGGTATCCTGACTGTATGGAGTCAGTTTATTTTATTCAGTATGGTTACCAACATGTATTGAATGTTTTGTACATGTATGGCTTCACAGCCCAGACTTTTAGATAGAATCCACACTGCTGATTTCTGTGGAAGAGATTTCCGCCTATGTTCAAACTAGAGTAAAATTCATCAGACCTTGTCTCATGCATCTCTGAAATACCAGTCCTTTGAAATGCATAACCTAGAAAACCTGAAGCAGAGTCAGATTTGTTTCAGTTATGATTGTTTACTTTTGCTGTAGATACTATTCTGCAGATTTAAAACACATCAAGTTACAGTCCTCTAAAATAAAGGCATTCACCTGGAAATGCTTGGGAGGGGGGGGAGGAAAGAGACAAAGACAGTATTTGGAAGGATGGTTACATTCTAAATTTACTACCTGCAGCCCTCACTTGAGTAACCCGATGCTCAACAAAAGGTAGTGGTAACTCCCCTATTGTTATTTTTTTTAATTGATTTTTAAAAAATGAAACCTTTTTTCTCTCCAATAGTTTGTCTGTTGCTATTGGAGAAAATGTTTTAAAAATGTAAAGAAAAATATTTATTCCCTTAAATGACAAAAATAATTTTTAATACATTGAGAAAAACTCCCTTCCTGTTTATAGGAGACAAAATCCATATCGTTTCTAAAGTATGGGAAAATGCACCAAATAAAATGACAAAAACAAAGCTACCTCAGGGGCATTTCGCAGATCCTGCTGGGAAATAAACCTGGTGGCTCCAACACTTATATCCTTTTTCGAGCTTTCATGTACTTAAACTGAAGAAACGTTGGGTATACCCACAGCTTAAGCTACAAGCAATCAAGTGCTTTCACGTCATAAGCTTTTATTCAGTCTTTTTTGAGTTGTCGGCTTTTGCTACCTGTTCTAGGTTGGCGTGTACGAGAGTACCTCACTGCCTTGGATGGTTTGTTCTTCCCAAACATCCAATACCAGTTTCTTGCTATCCTTCCTTCATTTCTGACCTTTGTTCTTTCATGAGCAACTGGTTCTATTTATTCAGTCTGAATTTTTACCTTCACTTTCAATTTCCTTTCTTCCATCCTACACCTGTAAAAATCTGCTCTCACGACATACCATAAAGAATACCAAATCTCATTTTCCATTTCCTTGACACAAATTTAATGACATAGAAACTGAAACAAAAGTAAGTGTAACCTCTACACAACAGTTACAGTAATGTCATTTTTGATCCAATTCAGAAATTGTAAATATTCTGAAGGATAGTCAGCAAGGAATTGCAAAATTTAATGCCACGTCATGAGTTTATATTCTTTAATTTCAGGAGTTGGGTATATGGACTTTCAAAAGATGTTCGATAAAGTACCACATATTAGGCTTGTTAGCAAAATTGAAGCCCATGGGATAAAAGGGGCAGTAGCAGCATGGGTTCAAAATTGGCTAAGGGGTAGAAATCAGAGAGTTGTGGTAAATGGCTGTTTTCGGAATGGCGGGAGGTATACAGTGGAGTTCCCAAGGTTCAGTACAGGTAGACTACCCTTTATCCGGACTTCCGAAAACCGAAACCCTCTAAAAACCAAAGGTTTTTTCGGTCAGCGTAAGTCGTGCGCACGACATGACCAGAGTGGTGCACGACTTACAGGCCTAGCCGGATAAGGGATAGTGTAGCATTTTTCCGCACTTCTGAAAACCGAAATCTTTATCCGCACATCCGAAACCAGAAAACCTCTGAAAGCCGAAAGTGGAGCAAAGCATGACTTCTGAAAACCGAAATGCGCACGACCATGACCCCCGCCGACCCCCCGGCCGTACCCCACCCCCGCCGAACCCCACCCAATTTCGGATAAGAGATAGTGTACCATCCTTTATCCACACATCCGAAACCAGAAAACCTCTGAAAGCCGAAAGTGGCGCATAGCATGACCCGACGCTGCCGATGCTTGACCCACGCAGGTGTTATGCTGCTCTGTGTGATATTTGCTGCTCTCTTAGATATTTGCTGCTATTTGCTGCTCTCTTAGATATTTGCAGCTCTCTTAGATATTTGCAGGCTTTTAACAATTTGTGAAAATGCTAAAAAGAGCTGCAGATACCCCAATGGGTAACAGTGAGAAGCAGAGAAGGAAGCATCACTCATTATCGATATCGCAGAAAGTGGAGTTATTGCAGAAGCTTGATCGTGGTGTGTCTGTGCGACATCTTACTGAAGAATATGGTGTGAGAAGTACCACCGTATATGACTTAAAGAAACAGAAAGACAAGTTGTTGAAATTTTACACTGACAGTGATGACCATAAACTAATGAAAATTAGGAAAACATTGCATAGGGCAAAAAAATGAAGATCTTGACCGTGTGCTGATTGAGTGGATTCGACAACGCAGAGGTGAACGTGTGCCACTGACTGGTTTGATGGTCATGAAGCAAGCTAGAATATACCATGAAGAACTGAACATTGAAGTTGAGTGTGAATATTCAGACGGTTGGCTGCATAAATTTAAGAAGCGTCATGGTATAAGATATCTGAAAATCTGTGGTGAAAAAGCGTCTGCTGATCATGAAGCAGTTGAAAATTACATAGATGAGTTTGCAAAAATAATATCGGATGAAAACCTCGGTCCTGAACAAATTTACAATGCTGATGAAACAGCTCTGTTCTGGCGCTACGTTCCTAGAAAAACATTAGCAACGGCTGATGAGAGTGCACCAGCAGGTTTTAAGGATGCTAAGGACAGGTTGACTGTTCTTGGGTGTGCCAATGCTGCAGGCACACACAAGTTAAAGTTGGTAGTGATTGGAAAAAGCCAACATCCGAGATGTTTGAAAGGTGTATGCAATTTACCTGTGCATTATTATGCGAGCAGGAAAGCATGGGTAACCAGAGGAATATTTTCTCACTGGTTCAATAACCACTTCGTACCAGCGACACGAGCTCATTGCAGGCAAGTTGGACTGGAAGAAAACTGCAAAATTTTATTGTTCCTGGACAACTGCTCCGCACATCCCCCTCCTGAACTTCTTGTGAAAAGTTATGTTTTCGGCATTAACTTTCCCCCTAATGTGACATCTTTAATACAGCCTTGTGACCAAGGAATTTTACGCTCCATGAAGAGCAAGTATAAAGACGTTTTTTGAACTCTATGCTTGATGCAATCAACAGAGGCGAAGGAATCCAAAGCTTCCTGAAAGAATTCAATGTTAAGGATGCCATTTATGCAGTTGCTAATGCTTGGACCGATGTTGACAAACCAACATTAAAAAATGCTTGGCACAGACTTTGGCCTTCAACAATGTTTCATGAAGATGGACCTGCAGATGACGAGTTTGAAGGATTTCTGTCAGTCAGGAGAAGATGATGATATCAAACCTCCTCACTTACGCCAAAGGTTTATCATCCGAAAGTGTAAATATGTTAGAGGAAGCTGACATCGAAGAAGTGCTGAACATTGACAATGATGCACCTGTTGTGAATTCGTTGAGTGATGGGGAAATTGCTGAAATGGTGTTAAATAAAGACAAGCATGAGGACAGTAGTGATGATGATGATGACATTGTGAACACAGGTGAAAAAATCCCCATATACGATATGGTGACAATGTGTGATCAGTTAATTGCTGGCCTTGAAAAACGTGCATTTATCAGTGAGCAAGAGATTATGCAAGTTTACTCAATTAAAGAGAGACTGCTTAGACAGAAACCAATGTTAATGAGACAGATGACACTGGAAGAAGTCTTTAAAAAGGCTGTCTGTCGTAGTCATGCTTCATCACTTGAGAATCCTGTTCCTGGCCCATCTTCAGATGTCCAACTCCAACCTGATGACAATGATGACAACACTGATGTATCCTCTTCTCCAAGATCCTCAAGCCAGATGTAATGCTGCTTCATCACTTGAGAATCCTGTTCCTGGCCCATCTTCAGATGTCCAACTCCAACCTGATGACAATGATGACAACACTGATGTACCATCTTCTCCAAGATCCTCAAGCCAGATGTAATGTACCTTTATTGCATGTTTATGTACAGGTATTTAGCTTAGTTTGTACCTGTACATGTTTGAAGTTTTACTGAATGTTTTCCTTACAAATAAACTATACTACAGTATTTATCCCTGTAACTACAGTATTTATAGTCGTTATTTTCAGATAAGGGATAGTGTATCCTTTATCCGCACTCCCGAAAACCGAATTACCTCTGAAAACCGAAGTGTTTTTCGCGCACCTTCCGAAAACCGAAATTTTCCTAAAACCGAAACACGGCTGGTCCCGAGGTTTTCGGATAAAGGGTAGTCTACCTGTACTAGGACCGCTGCTGTTTTTGATATAAATTATCGACCTGGGGATATAGGGCACAATTTTGAAATTGGCAGATGACAGGGAACTTGGAAGTGTAGTAAAAAGTGAAGATAGTAATAGACTTCAACAGGCTGGTGGAATGGGCAGATATATGGCAGATGAAATTCAACACTGAAGTGTGAGGAAGAATGAGAAGAGACCATGAATACTAAATGGTACAATTTTAAACAGGGTGCAAGAACAGAGACACCTGGGGGTGCTTGTGCACAAATCTTTGAAGGTGGCAGGACAGGTTAACAAATCAGTTAATAAAGCATATGGGATCCTGAGTTTTATAAATAGAGTACAAAAGCCAGGAATTTATGCTAAACCTATATAAAATACTAGTCCAGCCCCAGCTGGAGTATTGTGTTCAATTCTGGGCACCACACTTTAGGACGGACATGAAGGCTTTGGCGAGGGTACAGAAGACTAATCTAATTGAATTTTTTGATGAAGTAACAGGGAGGATTGATGAAGGGAATGCAGTGGATGTTGTCTCCATGGATTTAAGGAAGGCATTTGACAAAGTACCACATAGAAGGCTGGTTAACAAAATTGAGGCTCATGGAATAGGTGGGTCAGTGGCAGCTTGGATAAGGAATTGGCTTAAGGACAAAAAACAGCGAGTTGCGGTAAATGGCTGTTTTTCAGACTGGAGGATGGTAGACAGTGTGTTCCCCAAGGGTTAGTGCTGGGCCATTGCTTTTTTTGATATATATATATATATAAATAAATGGCCTGGATATTGTAATAGAGTAGAATTTCTAAATGTGCAGATGACACCAAACTTGGGGGTGTGGCAAACAGTGAGGATGATACCAATCGACTGCAACAGGACTTAGAAAGGCTAGCAGAATGGGCAGATGAAATTTAATAGAGAAGTATGAGGTGATGCATTTTGGCAGAAGGAACAGAGAGAGGCAATATACACTTAATGGCACAGTTTTAAAGAGTGTGCAGGGACAGAGGGACCTGGGAGTTAATGTGCATAGGTCCCTGAAGGTGGTGGGACATATTGAGAGAGAGAGAGTGGTTAGCAAAGCACATGGGGTCTCGGGTTTCATAAATAGAGGTATTGAGTACAAAAGTAGAGAAGTTGTGCTGAACCTTTATAAAGCGCTGGTTAGACCACAACTGGAGTATTGCATCCAGTTCTGGTCACCACACTTTCAGAAGGATGTGAAGGCACTTGAGAGGGTGCGGAGGTGATTTACCAGAATGGTTCCGGGGATTGGGGGGGGGGGGGGGGTCTTAGCTACAAGGACAGGTTGGAGAAGCTGGATTTGCTTTCATTAGAGCAAAGGAGGTTGAGGGGTGATTTGACAGAGGTGTACAAGATTATGACAGGCTTGGATAGGCTAGGCAGGGAAAGGCTGTTCCCACTAGTTGATGGTACAAGGATTAGGGGACACAGAGATACAGGTGGGACTTGAGGAAAAACTTTTTTACGCAGCGAGTGGTGATGACCTGGAATTCGCTGCCGACAGAAGTGGAGACACTCAGGCCAGAATTTTGCCGGCGCTCAGGGGACGCGACATCCAGCAAAAATCGCAAAGATTGACAGCGGGTCAGAAACCCGCTGTCAACCCGCCTCCAATCAATCTTCCCAAGTGTCAGGTCCACAATTTGCGCCTTGGACCAGACATCTAGTAGCGGGAAGAGGATTATAGCCACTTGACTGCTTGTTAACAGGCAGTTAACAGGCTTTTTCCCCATTTTTACACTTCTGCCTCGGGTTTCCCGACGTCCGGACACCACACCAGGTAAATGTGGCATGTTGTGAGTCTGCTGTAATGTTTAATAATAATTCAACTTTATTGTCATTGCACAAGTACATGAACAACGAAATGTGATCTTGCAAGCTCCCATGACTGGGAGAAGCAAAGCCGCTGCGTCGGTGCGCGCCGCCATTCCATTTCCACCATTCCTCCTGTCCGACAATCTTCAGCCCAACGCCCGGGCCTGCTCACCAGCCGCTCCTCCTTCCGTGACCTTCTCACCAACCGCCCCTCCTCGGGGCTCCATCCGTGACCTTCTGCACCTGGTCTTCCCTGATGGTCACCCCTCCAGGTACTAACCAGGCCTGGCTCTGCTTAGCTTCCAAGCCTTGCCAGTGACCCTGTCCCTAGTCCCAGGAACAGGCATTGATGACAGCTGCAGAAGTGGTGTGAAGGATCCAATGGTGCACTGGTGAGTTTCAGAGGTAAGAAAATGTTGGGAATTCATTTTTAATGCATTTTGACTTTTCTGTAGGTAAGAGGTTTTGGATTGTGTGTGTAGTCTCACCTCACTGGGAGAACCTCTCTCACCAGTGACAAATCGCTTCTGTAACCTCACCTGCAGCTGCCATCTGTTCTAGCCTAAGGAGGGAGTCACTGGGGCGCCTGGGTGCAAGAGCTCACCTTTGTACAGCGATTGTCAGTGCGTGCAGCACCTCAATGCTGTCAAACACTGAGAAATCAGCTGTCAAAGAAAAATTGTGCTTGGTCCCGTTAAGAAAACTGACAATGACACGTCATCAAATGACATCATCTGACACCGGCTTCCTCTTAATTGGCCGGCAAGCCTGCAGGGCGGGCTTAACAAGGCCAGCTGATGTAAAATCATGTCTGTGGGCTGGATGTAGTTGGGGGTAGGACCGGAACCCGGAAAGCAGCTGACCTGCTCCCAAGCCGCCTCGAAGCACAAAATCACGGCCTCAATGTTTTCAAGGGGAGACTGGATAGGCACTTGAGGGAAATAAACTTGCAGGGCTACGGGGAGAGTGGGGGAATGGGACTGACTGGATTGCTCTACAGAGAGCCGGCATGGACTCGATGGGCCGAATGGTCTCCTTCTGTGCCATTATGACTCAACAAGACATTTACTAGCATGGTTCCAGGGATGAGGGATTACAGTTACGTGGATAGACTGGAGAAGCTGGGGTTGTTCTCTTTAAAGCAGAGAAGGCGAAGAGGTTTGATAGAGATGCTTAAAATCATGAAGGGTTTAGATAGGGTAAATAAAGAGAAACTGTCAGGGAGTGGGACTAACTGGACTGCCCTTCAAAAGAGCCAGCGCAGACTCGATGGGCAGAATGGCCTCCTTCGGTGCTGTGCTATTTGATGATTCGATTATTCTACGAGTGCTAATTTTAGTACACTTGAAATTTTAAAAGAAAAATCAGAAAATAGGCAAACCCCAACCGAAAGAGTTGTTTTAAATCTAAGAAATGATGAATATACTTAATAAACAAAAATAATAAACATAGTAATAACTGCAACACTGGCCATTTTTGGACCCAAGAGAAATAGTTCTCACACTATTTTGAAAATTGTGGACATCTATAGATCAGATTTGCAAACTTGATGTTTTGTGTCACTTCCACAATTCACCTAATTTTAGATGGTGGATTTCTATCATTTGGGCACGAGACTCAGAATGTATTCCTAGTTTTGAATACTGGGCGCAACACTGGCTTTTATGGCTACAAGTGAATGAATTTGGGTTTTATAACACTGCAAAGTTCCTGTGGCATTCTCCAATATGGATTGCAAATCTGAAACATCAGCCTATAGATTTACCACACAAATAATTTAGGTTTTCTTTCTCAGTGGAAAAATACTTGAAATGAACAAACTTTAATTTATACAGCGCCTTCTGTCCACCAGGTGTCCAAAGTACTTTACAAGCGATAGATTACTTTTTTTGAAGCATAATCACTTATGTAGATAAATGCAGCAACCAACTTGTGCATAGCAAGGCTCTCAAGAGCAGCAAAATAACCGCATCATCTCTTTCTGGTATTGTTGTTTAGGAAGACACTAGAGAACTCGCTGTTCGTCTTCCAATCTTTTACAAGATCATTTACATCCACCTGAGCAGGCAGATGGGGCCTTGCTGTAACACCTCATCTGAAATATGGCACTTCGGATAATGCAGCCCTCTCTCAGCAACCTCGATTTAGATGAACAAGTGCAATACAATTCTCTCCTCCCAACCCTAGCCACGATGCATTCAGAAATAAAGACATTTACTTGGAAAAGGTGTCCAAATGATTAAGTTTCAAACATTTCAATTGCACATCAATACTCTGAACTATTTCTTTTCACACATTACACTCGCCGATTGATTGAAAATAGCTCAAGACTCCGCCGATATTTCAGTAAATTGAATTAGAGTGTAAAACTGCTCCGCTTTGGATAATCACCTAACTATTTTGAATTTTTTCACCCAGGAGATCCAGCACAATATATAATTGCACTCAACTTTTATAAACTGTGTCGGCTGTGGTATTACTGTTGGGTAATCTAGGGTCTGCTGTCATGTTTAGCTGCTAACTTGGCTTTTCCCTTTAGGATTCACTGCTCAACTTCTTGCTTCGGGGGGGGGGGGGGGGGGGAAAGCGAGGTCGAAATTGGTAAATCCAGATTATTATAGGGGGTTTGTAAATAGATAGCAATTACAACGGCCTGCAATTTTCATGCTCCAGGCTGGGTGTGGGGGGTGGGGAAGGAGACACAAAAGCCCAAAACTACTGCCTTTCTTTCTCTTACCTGAAGTAAAATAAATGCTCTCAATTTTTATATCGATAAATGTAGAACGCTTACTGGTAGAAGTTTCCCATGAAATTAATATTGGCATAAAAAAGCTTCATGATCATTTTGTCCAACAGCTCATCAGTAAGAGTTTTTATTAATCACCCATTTAATCACAAGTTACGAAGGAAAATAAATAAATAAATCGCCATTGTCTAAAACACTGACTCTAGTGCTAAAGTTTTAACTTTTTTCTTCAGTACTTGCCAGTACAAGTAGAGTTCAATCTATATTAAGGCACCACAGGGTTGATTTTCAGTTTGCCGCCTGGGCGTAAAACTGGTGTTGTAGATCAGCCAGCCTTTTACAAAACGGACTCTGTTCCACTGAAATCAATGGAAAGTAAAATCGGACTCTTCAATAACAGGCGGCCGATCCACAACGCCAGTTTTACGGCCAGGTGGCAAGTTGAAAATCTACCCCCACCTCTATAAACCACCTGAAATCTGACAGGTTTCATTAGTGGTCTTGCAGACTTTGCACCACAGTATACTTTAAATAGCTACTCCTACATACATACTTAACACAGAATTCCAAAAAATCAGTTATCCACTTAACAGTAGTGCTGTTACATTGTCTGAAAAAAAAAACTGTAGCAATTTAAATGGATCATGTTTTGCTGACGTATTGTTGCTACAATCTTTAACTTTAGATGCATGAATTGGATATAAGTAGAGTTCACATTGTAACATGAAATTCTGAATTAATCCATTGAAATAGTATAATTGTCCATGAAATATACATTTTATTAATTGTATGACTCAAAATAGTTTTCTCTGTCTGTCAAATTTGTCACGGCTAACTTTGATGAAACACACAGAACTGTACAGCACAAATACTACAATTACACCAAAAAAGAACTCAGGATAAAGCAGTATTAAAAGGAGGTCCTTGCATTGACAAGTAATCAACAGTCAGACCAAATCTCAGGATTCAAACAGGCTCTTATCAGGTGTCTATTATTGCAACTCGGAGATATGGTTACAAGTTCTTGCTAGTGAAAGTATATATATTAATTCTGAAAAAAATATATATAATCTTAATGGCTAGGGGCCATAACTATCAGATAGTCACTAATAAATCCAGTAGGGAATTCAGGAGAAACTTCTTTACACAGAAAGTGGTTAGAAAGTGGAACTTGCTACCACAAGGAGTAGTTGAGGCAACTAACAGATGCATTTAAGGGGAAGCACGAGGGAGAAGGGAACAGAAGGATATGTTGATGGGGTTGGATGAAGAAGGGCGAGAGGTGGAGCACAAACACTGGCATGAACCTGTTGTGTCGAATGGCCTGTTTCTGGGCTGTAAATACTAGTTACAGTGCAAATCAAATGGAAGCAACATATTCCATTTTAAAACTGGATGCAGTATCACATGATACTAATTTTGGCTTTGTTGTTCTTGGGAAAGCAACCATGCTAATGCTGGCAAACCTCCAGACCACAGTTCACTAGTACTTCCTCAACCAACCTCAGATTCTTTATGATGACATCACACATTTAACATTTGAAACCGTTCTTCCACAGGTCAACTCCAGTGACAACTTTGAACATAATAGTTACAGGTGCATATCTACTTCACATTTGTGTTTATGCGCCCACTAAGGTGGGTGATGCCAGGGTTGGGAAAAGGAACACCTTCAACTCTGCCACCCAGTGACAGCAAGAAACACTTCAAAGACAGGGTGGAAAAACTCAATAAGTGCATTCAATCCATTAAATCTAATCCACAAAAAGCAGTGCAGTTGTCTAAACTCATGAATTCTCTCTGACATTTCTTAAGGGAGGTGAATACTCTAAGTTAAAAACTTCCAAGGTGCTAAAGCTGTGAAATTTCTCTGCCATGACAGCTGAGCATACCAAGATGTCAATATAACATCACAATCACCAATTTTCAATCCTGCCCAGCTGCATTCCACAGATAACAATTCCTTGGTTCCAGTCAGACTTGAAACAGTATTTATCTAGGTTTATATTATATAAACTTTTTATGCAGATTTCCAGCTTCTTTTAAATGGAGATAAATTGGCTAAGTATTACAGGAAACCCTCTTTTAACCGGTACCTAAATATCCAGAAATCTCTCTTAACTGGCAAAATTCAGGAGTAGGTTCAGCTAAGTTTTACTATATATTAGTGGCCGTGTAACCGGGGTTCCTGGATCTATGGCCGTGCAACATGAACTCCTGGATCTGTGGCCGTGTAACCGGGGCTCCTGCACCTGTGGCCATGTACGGGGCTCTCGTACCTTGGTAAGTATACCTCTCTGTAATCCAGACTTTTTGATCAACCGGCACCACGCCGGTCCCAGATAAAGAAGAGTTTCCTGTAATTGCCTTTGCCAGAAAGCTGTGATGGTTAGCTCCTATGGTTGACTGTGTTTAACCTGGTCTGTTCTTGTAATGTCAACTGCTCAGGCATATGCGGACGTTAATTTGAGGCTAATTGTTGAGGGAAGTTTCTGTAGATTGGCAACTGCTTGCAAATTTCTGTGTTCTGTCCTTGAAGACTAGGTTATCAAGATCAGAAAAATCAACACAAAATGATGCTGCTTTCATTAAAGACACAAAACTCTCAATAGATTAAATAAAAAATGCCCCATTCAAGAACACATCACTGTCATAACATGTCACGCTGTGATGTTTACACATCAGGAATTTTTCAGGGTTGCAAGTCAGAAATTCCTGATTGTGCCTCTTTAAAAAATTTGATTAACTTCCAATAATTAGTGTATCACTAAATGCAGCATCAAAAGAGATGCCACAGGTATAATAATACCCAAGCAATTTTTTGCACCACAGGGCTCAAAATAACTTCAATGTGCTGATCCAGAACAGGCAAAAACAAGCTGAGCCCAGTACCGTTTTATCAATACTGCTCTCTGGAACAAAGTAAGTGTAGTGTGCCAAATAATGCAGAACCAACATTCAATGAAAATAACCACAATTACAATTATAGCCTTGGACTGAAATGCTGCATTTAAAAAACTGTTTTCATTATTATTTACAAGTTGACATCATACCATTGTCTTTATTCAGTGACATCACTGGCCAATAGCCATCTCTCCTACAATTGATGTTTGTGAACTAGATAGATCACAATACTGGCCTGTGTTTTGCAGTGGTAATGACGGTGAAACTGTAAGCGACAGCAATTTCAGGATTTAGTGCATGCGCTGATAAATGCGCAAATCCTGAACTGGCAGCCAGTCATTCACTGCTCCGCCACAGCTTACGCTGTGGAACTCCCCAGAGCCAGAAATTAATTCAAATCACTTGAACGGACAAAAACTTCCCCTTTCACGATGCAATATTATGATGGAATATCGCGGTTTAAAAAAAAAAAACCTAAAACATTAAGCCTTGTTAAAAAGGTGTAAATGTCAATTTTTCCAATATGATTAAGAATTACAAGTTTGTAAATATAATAAACTTTTTTTTTTAAATTACACACAGGATTATGGTAGAAGCTGAAATATTGTATGTCCGAATCTTTATTTTGCTCTGTAAAATTTATTAAGAGTAAATTATAATCTGTGCATTTGACATCCTGGTTTGCTGACTGAGAATTCTTCAATGTGATTGGCTGTTTAGCCAGCTCGATGAAATCACTGTTGCTGGATGCTGGTGATTCGCTTGATTTGGCCCCAGATTCAAACCAAGATCGGGAGAGCTGACATTGACACCACAGAGATCCTGGGCAGCTTTCTTCGAGATCAGCGGCGAGCGACGTTGCTTCGCCGCTGACCGCAAATTCCGGGCCATTATGATGCACTAGCATAATGCACTACACAAAACCTAAGACAATTCAGGTCCCAACGCGCGAGTACCCCGTGCGAAAGTGCCGGTTTTGTGCATGCACTGCGCATGCGCGGGAAACTGGCACTTCCGTTCCCCTGAAAGAAGGGGTTCAGAGGTGGAACGCGTGCGCCAGAGAGGCAGCGCGTGCGCATTGAACTTGCGTTTTTTTCCAGCTTTTTCCAGGAAGGCAAGTCTCCAGCAGTTACACTTTTAAAAAGCAGGTGCAAGGCCTGCTTTTAACAAGGTAAGTGGTGAATTAATTAAAATTAAAACATTTTTTCCACAGGTTTATTATTTTTAAATACTTTAAAGAAAGGTAAGTTTATTTTTAGCCCCATTAGAAAATGTAATTAATTTTTTCAAAAATTTAAATTGTTTAAAAGTTATTTTATATAATTTAGTTATTTTAAAAATGTGATTTTTCTTTTTATTTATTTGAAGTTTTAGTGATGTTTTGGAGCTTATAGTATTTATAGGTTTGACAGCTCTTCCTGTCAAACTTATGAATGAAGCATTCCCTGCTACCATTGGCTCTCCATGGCCCACGTAATCCCAGGGGACGCTTCGAACTAACTGCGCCCCTGGGATACGCAAGCACTGCGCGCCGGCAGTTGGAGGAGGCCCAGGATCGGAATCCCACGCGGGCCCACAGCTCAACGGCCGGCGCGCTAGGTAAGTGCAGGTTGGAAGCTTGCACCCGCGGGAAGCTCCCGACCCGAATTTCTGGGCCAATATCTATTCACAGACAGCACAACATCACAGAATGCGGAGATAGAAGTGGTGGGGGGTGTAAATCATGCCTGCACAATCTCTTACACTGTCAAGTACTCAACTGCACAAATGTGGCAAATCGCAGAGTTGAAGTTAGATGTTTCCTCACAGAAAGGAAGGACAAATGTTCTTCTGGGTCACTCGTGTGCACCTTCCAGCAGCATTGGTTGAGGCCTTAGACCAGCCTGCATGTGGTCGACGACACCCAATTGGGCAAACTGGAAAAAAATTACTTGCAAGAAATTTTTAACCAACCCCTGCAACACAACACCAAAAATTATCTTTCCTTCCACCCGCCATACTAAAAGCTTCCAATGAATAACCTCTACAAATGGTTCAGGAAAAAGGCTAAGGTAATCACTGTTCTTCTATGTATCACATACAGAAACATGTTAAAAAGAGTGATCAGAGCAGAAGAGTGACCCCTAGAAAAAAAGAGAGTTAGGGAGGCAAAACATAGCAGTAAAGAAAAATCAAGTAAAACAGTATGAGAGCAGTCAGAGAAGAGGAGATAACCATAAAAGATGAAAATAGGCTCAAAACTGAGAATAACCCAAAAATATTAAACATTCTGAATAATTATTTCCTCCAAGTAGTCACAAGGGAAGGCATAAGACACATGCCCTCCCCCAACAGAGATAACCCAGGCAAAAAGCAGTGACTTCAATATAAATGAGATGGAAATCTTAAAAAGGCCACCAAACAAATAAATGCCCTAGAATTGAGAGTATTCATCCCAGAGTGCTCATCTCAGCGGGCTAACAGAAACTAGAGAGGAAACCTTTTGAAGCATTGATGATTGTTACAAGGATCAGTGCTTGGGCCTCAGCTATTTACAAGCTATATTAATGACCTAGATGAAGGGACAGAGTGTAATGTGTCCAAGTTTGCTGACGATACAAATCTAGGTGGGACAGTAAGCTGTGAGGAGAACACAGAGTCTGCAAAGGGATGTAGATAGACTGAGTGAGTGGGCAGTAAGGTAGCAGATGGAGTATAATGTAGGGAAATGTGAGGTTATTCACTTTGGTAGGAAGAATAGAAAAACAATATTTTTTAAATGGTGAGAAACTTTTAAATGTTGGTGTTGAGAGAGATTTGGGTGTCCTTGTGCAAGAAACACAGAAAGCGAGCATGCAGGTACAGCAAGCAATAAGGAAGGCAAGTGGCATGTTGACCTTTATTGCAAGGGGATTGGAGTATAAGAGTAAGGAAGTCTTGCTACAATTGTACAGGGCCTTGGTGAGACCACAGCTGGAGTACTGTGCAGAGTTTTGGTCTTCTTATCTAAGGAAGGATATATTTGCCTTGGAGGCGGTGCAACGAAGGTTCATTAGATTGATTCCTGGGATGAGAGGACTGTCCTATGATGAGAGATTGTGTAGAATGGGCCTATACTCTCTGGAGTTTAGAAGAATGAGAGGGGATCTCATTGAAACATACAAGATTCTGAAGGGGATTGACAGGGTAGATGCTGAGAGGATGTTTCCCCTGGCTGGAGTGTCTAGAACTAGGGGGCATTGTCTCAGAAACATAGAAGATAGGAGCAGGAGTAGGCCATTCGGCCCCTCGAGCCTGCTCCGCCATTTAATGAGATCATGGCTGATCATCCAAATTCAGTACCCTGTCCCTGCTTTCTCCCCATATTCCTTGATCCCTTTAGCCTTAAGAAATATATCTAACTCCTTCTTGAATAGATTTAAAAAGTTGGCCTCAACTGCCTGCTGTGGTAGAGAATTCCACAGGTTCACCACTCTCTGGGTGAAGAAATTCCTCCTCATCTCAGTCCTAAATGGCTTACCCCTTATCCTTAGACTGTGACCCCTGGTTCTGGACTCCCCCGCCATCGGGAACATCCTTCCTGCATCTAGTCCTGTTAGAATTGTATAAGTTTCAATGAGATCCCCTCTCATTCTTCTAAACTCTAGCAAATATAAGCCTAATCGACCCAATCTCTCTTCATACGTCAGTTTCAGTCTGGTGAACCTTCGCTGCACTCCCTCCATGGCAAGAACATCCTTCCTCAGATAAGGCGACTAAAACTGCACACAATACTCAAGATGTGGTCTCACCAAGGCCCTGTATAACTGTAGCAAGACACCCTTGCTCCTGTACTCGAATCCTCTCGCTATGAAGGCCAACATACCATTTGCCTTCTTAACCGCCTGCTGCACCTGCATGCTTACCTTCAGCGACTGGTGCACAAGGACACCCAGGTCTCGTTGCTCTTCCCCTTTTCCCAATCTATTGCCGTTCAGATAATAATCAGGATAAGGGGTAGGCCATTTAAGACTGAGATGAGGAGGAATTTCTTCACTCAAGAGGGCTGTGAATCTTTGGAATTCTCTGCCCCAGAGGGCTGTGGATGCTGAGTCATTGAGTATATTCAAGGCTGAGAGAGATAGATTTTTGGACTCTAGGGGAATCAAGGGATATGGAGATCGGGCGGGAAAGTGGAGTTGAGGTCGATGATCAGTCATGATCTTATCGATTGGCGGAGCAGGCTCGAGGGGCCGTATGGCCGACTCCTGCTCCTATTTCTTATGTTCTTATGAGTCACTGAATGCTGGGGAGGGCATCAATAGATTGAAAACACACCAACGTGGTAACTATATTCAAAAAGGGTGACAACACAGACACACGCAACTACAGACCCATTAGTCTTCCTTTAATTCAATTTAAAATAATGGAATTGATTATCAGGAGTAAACTTGATTATCTGGAGTAAACTTGATTATCTGTACATAATAACCTAAACAGCAGTCAACATGGATTCTGAATGCAATGGGCCTGTCTGATCAACCTCAACTTCTTTGAGGAAGTGACAACTCAAGTGGACCGTGGAAAGCCCTATAACATGGTGTACCTACACTTCCACAAGATTGAGACTGGTCGATTTAAAGGGCAGAACAGGAAAGAATACAATCAGAGCCCAGAGACAGACATGCAAGTATTTTTTCATTAGCTTAAACTTCGTAGCAACCAGTCAACAGTGTGTGTGTGGGGTTCATACACTTTGTAAGAGGTAAAACTTTTAATTCTAGACAGACAAGTTCAATAGAGCTCTCTGAATCCATTCCAAAATGTATTGCACAAAATGTGATTAATTACAGGCATATAGTATCTTTTAACTAGTATCACTTTAAATAACTGTTAATAAGGAATAAAAACAAACAATCACTCGAGTAATAGAAAATGCCCTGCCTTGCCTTTGGAGCTGACTAATGATAAACAATCTGTAATTGTCAAAGTATATTATAATTATCTTTCAAATCATGTGTAATTTTAGAACTGCTCAATATAGACAATACTCTTCCACCACCCTCCTAGCCTCCGTATTTTTTGGTCATTGCCACCCTGAACCACAGACCATCCCTGAGTTTTCAGATATCTAATTATGTTGCAATATAATACTGCTCAGGACACTGGGGGAATAAGCAAGGAAAACAAGGGGGGTGGGGGGGGGGGGGGGCGGCTGGCTTTACAAGGATCTCACCAATTTATTTTCCTCACTCCTATTGGCGAAGCAACCAAACTCCACTTGGCTCCTCCACAAATAGATGCTTCTCGTGCCCTGGACAACCACATGTGCAGGAAGTGTCGGCAGCTGGAGGAGCTCGAGCTCTGGGTTTCGGAGCTTGAGTAGCGGCTGGCATCACTGCAGTCAAGGAGGACCAGGCAGGCAGTGCAGGAGTCCCATGAGTGCATCTTGCTCTCTAACCTGTATTGAATACAGGTGAGGGCGATGGTTCCTCTGGGGAGTACAGCCAGAGCCATGGCTCAGCTATACGGTGGGGTGGGATGGTCAGAAGAGAAAGCGATAGGGGATTCAATAGTTAGAGGAACAGACAGGCGTTTCTGCAGCCGCAGACGTGACTCCAGGATGGTATGTTGCCTCCTTGGTGCCAGGGTCAAGGATGTCACTGAGCGGCTGCAGGACATTCTGAGGGGGGGGGGGGGGGGGGAGGGTGAACAGCCAGAGGTCGTGGTCCATACTGGTACCAATGACATAGGTAGAAAGAGGGATGAGGTCCTGCAGGCAGATTTTAGGGAGCTCAGAAAAAGATTAATAAGCAGGACCTCAAAGGTAGTAATCTCCAGAATACTCCCGGTGCCACACATTAGTAAGTACAGAAATAGGAGGATAGATGAATGTGTGGCTGGAGAGATGGTGCAGGAGGGAGGGCTTCAGATTCCTGAGGCATTGGGACCGGTTCTGGGTGAGGTGGGACCTGTACAAGCCTCAACAGGGCTGGAACCAATATCCTCACAAGGGGCTTTGTTAGTGTTGTTGGGGAGGATTTAAACTAGCTTGGCAGGGGGATGAGAACCTGAGCGTAGATTCAGAAAGGAGAGAAGCAAAGCCGGAAATGGAAGACAGAAAATTAGTAAGCGAGTTTGGAAGGCAGAGGAAAGGCTAGAAAATAGATAGCAAAGGGGTCTGGCAGTGCTTAACGGCTCAACTTCAATGCAAGGAGACTAGTGAATAAGGCAGATGAGCTGAGGGCACAGATACACGTGGAAGTATGATATCACCGCTATTACTGAAACATGGCTGAAAGGAGGGCAGGAATTGCAGCTCAACATTCCTGGTTACAGCGTTTTCAGACAAGATAGAGAGGAGGAATAATAAAGGGGGGGGGGTCGCAATATTAGTTAAAGAAACAATTACAGCTGTGAGGAGGGGTGAAATGTTAGAAGGATCATCAAATAAGGTCATATGGGTTGAACTGAAGAACAAAAAAGGGGCAATCACACTGCTGAGAGTGTACTATAGACCCCTAAATAGTCAGAGGGATTGATATACCTATCAATTCATCCAATGAAAAGCGACGAGTTAAGAAAGTAACTATAGGTTTTTATTGGCTAAATAACAGAGCCCACCCTCGTGGGTGATCGGATCCAACAAGGAGGAATACCAGCCAGTCGACCACCTTTATACCTGGGCAGGTAGGTGGAGCCATGGGCGGAGTCAGCAGTGGTCAGCCCAGGTATAACAGCGTGACAAGAGGCGACCTCGTATAGTGATACAACAGTGTGAACAGTGATAACGATATAACAGTGATAACTATAGTGTAACGATAGTGAACGGTAAAAGTGGTTTACCACATTCACCCCTTGTTTAGATTTGAGTCCGGCGGGGTGAAGTGTACTACCAGTTCTGGTAAGTCAGTCTGTCCGGAGGCCTCGTAAGCCTTTCTGATCGTCGCAGCGGCGGTGTTGCATTCTCCGGTGTTGATGCTGGTGTCTGCGTGGTCGGCGAAGGCTCGTGGGGTTCCGGCATGCTGTCTACCGGAGCTGGAATTGGGGGGGGGGGGGGGGGGGGGGGTAAAAGGTGGTGTCTCCGGAATGCCCGAGGGTGCGAGGGAGACTGTGTCCTCCCGCCCGTCCGGGTAAGCCACATAGGCGTACTGGGGGTTGGCGTGCAGGAGGTTCACCTTCTCGACCAGGGGGTCCGTTTTATGGGTCCTCACGTGCTTTCGCAGCAGGACGGGCCCCGGGGAGGTCAGCCAGGTTGGTAGTGTGGTTCTCGTAGTCGACTTCCTGGGAAAAACAAGCATTCATTCATGGGGGGGTGGCGTTAATGGCAGTGCAAAGTAGTGACCGGATGGAGTGCAGGGCTGCCGGGAGGACTTCCTGCCAGCGGGAGGTTGGGAGGCCCTTAGACTTTAAGGCTAAGAGGACGGCCTTCCATACCGTCGCGTTCTCTCTTTCTACCTGGCCGTTCCCTCGGGGGTTGTAGCTGGTGGTCCTGCTTGCAGCAATACCTCTCGCTAGTAGGAACTGACGGAGTTCCTCGCTCATGAAGGAGGAGCCCCGGTCACTATGTATATAGTTTGGGAACCCGAACAAGGCGAAGAGGTCGTTCAGGCATTTGATGACCGTGGTACTGGTCATGTCTGGGCAGGGGAAGGCAAAGGGGAAACGGGAGTACTCATCAATGATGTTGAGGAAGTACACATTACGGTCAGAGAACGGGAGGGGCCCCTTAAAGTCGATGCTCAGGCGCTCGAAGGGGCGGGTGGCCTTGATCAGGCTTGCTCTGTCCGGCCTAAAGAAGTGCGGTTTGCACTCGGCACAGGTCTGGCAGTTCCTGGTCATGGTCCTGACCTCCTCGATGGAGTATGGCAGGTTGCGGGCCTTAATGAAGTGGTAAAGTCTGGTGACCCCGGGGTGGCAGAGGTCGTTGTGGAGGGTCTGAAGTCTATCACTTTGCGCGCTGGCGCATGTAATTCGTGACAGAGCATCAGGGGGATCGTTCAGCTTACCTGGCCCGTACAAGATATCATAATCATAGGTGGATAGTTCGATTCTCCACCTCAATATCTTGTCATTCTTGATTTTGCCCCTCAGCTTGTTATTAAACATAAAAGCGACCGAACGCTGGTCGGTGAGGAGGGTAAATCGTTTGCCTGCCAGGTAATGCCTCCAGCGTCGTACCGCCTCCACAATCGCTTGGGCCTCCTTCTCGACCGACGAGTGTCGGATCTCAGGGCCCTGTAGGGTCCTTGAGAAGAAGGCCACTGGTCTCCCCTCCTGGTTAAGGGTAGCGGCTAGGGCGAAGTCGGATGCATCGCTCTCCACTTGGAAGGGGATGGACTCGTCCACTGCGTGCATTGTGGCCTTGGCGATGTCTCCCTTAATGAGGGAGAAGGCTGCGCACGCTTCCTCCGTAAGGGGGAAGGATGTGGACTTCATGAGGGGTCTGGCTTTGTCTGCATAATTGGGCACCCATTGGGCATAGTAGGCGAAGAGCCCCAGGGTTCTCTTCAGAGCCTTTGAACAGTGGGGGAGGGGTAGCTCCATGAGGGGACACATTCTTTCGGGGTCGGGGCCGATGACTCCGTTCTCTACTACACAGCCGAGGATGGCAAGGCGCGAGGTGTTAAACACACATTTCTCCTTATTGTAGGTGAGGTTCAGCCGTTGGGCCGTACGGAGGAATCTCTCCAGATTAACGTCATGGTCCTGCCGGTCGCGGCCGCAGATGGTGACGTTATCTAGGTAGGGGAACGTGGCGTGCAGCCCGTTCTGGTCAACCATCAGGTCCATCTCCCTTTGGAAGACCGAAACCCCGTTGGTGACGCCGAAGGGAACCCTAAGGAAGTGGTAGAGGCGGCCGTTCGCCTCGAAGGCTGTATACTGGCGGTCCTCAGGGCGGATAGGGAGTTGGTGATAGGCCGACTTAAGGTCGATGGTGGAGAATACCCGATACTGCGCAATCTGATTGACCATATCAGATATGCGGGGAAGGGGGTATGCGTCCAGCTGGGTGTACCTGTTTATGGTCTGGCTGTAGTCGATGACCAGGCGGTTTTTATTGCCGGTCTTAACGACCACGACCTGGGCACGCCAGGGGCTGGTGCTCCCCTCGATGATGCCCTCCTTCAGGAGACGCTGCACCTCAGAGCTAATGAAAGCTCTGTCCCCGGCGCTGTACCGCCTGCTCTTGGTCGCGACGGGTTTGCAGTCGGGGGTGAGGTTAGCGAACAGGGAAGGTGGCGGGACCTTGAGGGTGGATAGGCCGCAGGTGTTACGCGGTGGGCGGTTTAAAATCTGTTGGTTGTCGACTGTGAGTGGGGGGAGGGGTCCGCCGTATGCTAGCGTAACGCTTTGGAGGTGGGATTGGAAGTCTAGCCCTAGTAGGACGGCGGCGCATAGCTGGGGAAGGACGAGGAGTTTAAAATTTTTATACTCCGTACCCTTAACCGATAGGGTCACAACACAGTAGCCGCTGATGTCTGTGGCGTGGGATCTCGATGCCATCGAGATCCGGTTGCGTGTTGGCAGGACAGGGAGGGAGTAGTGGCTCACCGTGTCTGGGTGGATGAAACTCTCCGTGCTTCCGCTGTCGAACAGGCAGGTCGTGGCGTGGCCGTTTACTCTGATGTCCATCATTGACTTGGACAGGTGATGCGGGCGGGCTTGGTCCAGTGAGACGGAGGCTAGTGTATAGCTGAGCGAATCGTTGTAGTCTGCGGGTGAGGCGGTAGTCGGGTCTAGAGGCACGGTGGCGGTCGAGCGTGGTGGGTAAAATGGCGTCTCCCACGAGGTTGGACAAAATGGCGGAGAAGATGGCTGCCCCCGTAACTCACATGAGGCACTGCTGGTGTCGGTTGCCTGTATCAAAGATGGCCGCCCCATGACTCACATGTGGGGATGCTGGCCTCTGATGCCTTGAAGGAAGATGGCCGCCCCCACAGCTCGCATGAGGCACTGCTGGCCTCTGATGATCCACCTCTGCAGGCCTTAGCGAAGTGGCCTTTCTTCATACAGTTTGAGCAGGTAGAGTTCCTGGCTGGGCAGCGCGACCTCGGGTGTTTCGCCTGGCCACAGAAGAAGCAGCCGGCGGCCCGATCGCGGGGGTCCGATGTCGGAGCCGGTACCGGGGGTGGCGGTCTCGATCGGGTCCGGGGCGCCGACGCAGGTCCCAGGGGGGGTGCTGCGGGGGGTATCGCGGTCGGGGTCGGTCCCAAGTTCGCGAGTTACTGTACCTTGAGTAGGCCTCGAGGTCCCGATGGGCCACTTCTAGAGAGAGAGCGAGGGCTGCAGCTTTGTCCAGGTCGAGGTCCCTTGCTTCCAGTCGTCTTTGCCGTGAGTAGTCGGACCGCAGGCCTTTCACGAAGGCATCGCGGACATTGTCTTCAGTATTTTCTGCCGCCGTTACCGCTTTAAAGTTACAGTCTCTGCCGAGTGCTTGTAGCACCTGTAAAAATTCCTCCACGGGCTCTCCTGGCTGTTGCGGGCGGGATCTTAGGAGGTGTCTGGCATACATGGAATTTACCGGGGTTTGGTACTGTCTTTTCAGCCAGTTGATGGCGTCCTCGTATGTTTTGAGGTCCCGGATGAGTGCGAATACTTTAGGGCTCACTTGGGCGTTCAGAACTCTTAGCATGGATTTCTGAGGCACGCCGGATTCTCCCAGGTAGGCTTCGAAGCAGCTCAGCCAGTGTTCAAAGTCGAGGGCTGAGTTTGCTGCCTGTGGATTTAGATCCAGGTACGGTGGTCTGAGGGCTCGCAGCCAGGCAGGCTGCTGTGGCTGTTGTAGCTGGGCGTCTGGCTGGTCGCTTGGCTGGTCGTTTGACTGTCCAGGTGTCGACATTTTAAAATTTAGCCAATAAAATTGATATACCTATCAATTCATCCAATGAAAAGCGACGAGTTAAGAAAGTAACTATAGGTTTTTATTGGCTAAATAACAGAGCCCACCCTCGTGGGTGATCGGATCCAACAAGGAGGAATACCAGCCAGTCGACCACCTTTATACCTGGGCAGGTAGGTGGAGCCATGGGCGGAGTCAGCAGTGGTCAGCCCAGGTATAACAGCGTGACAAGAGGCGACCTCGTATAGTGATACAACAGTGTGAACAGTGATAACGATATAACAGTGATAACTATAGTGTAACGATAGTGAACGATAAAAGTGGTTTACCACAGGGATAAAGAACAACAAACATGTAGGCATATTTCCAAGAAGTGCAAAAACAATAGGGCAGTAATAGTAGGGGATTTCAACTACCCTAACATTAACTGGGATAGAATCAGTGTAGAAGGTATAGAGGGTGCAGAATTCTTAAAATGCATTCGGCAGAACTTTTTTAGCCAGAACGTAGCAAGCCCAACAAGAGAGGGGGCAATTCTAGACTTGGTTTTAGGGAATGAAGCTGGGCAGGTGGAAGGGGCATCATTGGAAGAGCATTTTGGTGGTAGTGGTCATAATTCAGTTAGATTTAGCATAGTTATGGATATGGACAAAGACAGACCAGGGGTAAAAGTTCTCAATTTGAGAAAGGCCAATTTTACTAATCCGAGATGTGATTTAGCAAAAGTGGACTAGAAACAGTTATTTGAAGGCAAATCAGTGTCGGAGCAGTGGTAGGCTTTCAAGGAGCAGATAGCGAGGGTTCAGAGCAAATATGTTCCCACAAAGAAAAAGGTTGGGACTCCCAAATCTAGAGGTCCCTGGATATCAAGCGGCTTACAGGGTAGGATAAGGCAAAAAAGGGAAGCTTATGTCAGATACCAAGAGCTAAATACTGCAGAAAACCTAGAGGAGTATAGAAAGTGCAGGGGTAGAATGAGAAAGGAAATTAGGAATGCAAAGAGAGGGCATGAAAAAATATCAAGGGAAACCCAAAGATGATTCATAAATACATAAAGAGCAAGAGGATAATTAAAGAAAGGAGTAGGGCCTATTAGAGACCAAAAAGGTAACTTGCGTGTTGAGACGCAAAGCATGGGTATGGTTCTTAATGAATAGTTTGCGTCTGTCTTCACAAAAGAGAGGGATGATGCAGACATTGTAGTTAAGGAGGAGTGTGAAATATTAGATGAAATAAACATAATGAGAGGGGAAGTATTAAGGGGTTTAGCATCTTTGTAAGTAGATAAATCGCCAGGTCTGGATGAAATGTATCCCAGGCTGTTGAGAAGCAAGGGAGGAAATAGTGGAGGCACTGACCATCATTTTCCAATCTCCTCTGGCTACAGGTGTGGTGCCAGAGGACTGCTAACGTTGTAGCATTGTTTAAAAAGGGATAGACGGAGTAATTACAGGCCAGTCAACCTAACCTCGATGGTGGGAAAATTATTGGAAAAAATTCTGAAGGACAGGATAAGTCTTCATTTAGAAAGACACGGATTAATCAAGAACAGTCAGCATGGATTTGTTAAGGGAAGGTCATGTCGAAGTTGATTGAATTTTTTGAGGAGGCAACATGGAGGGTCGATGAGGGTAGTGTGTTTGATCTAGTCTACATGGATTTTAGCAAGGCTTTTGACAAGGTCCCACATGGCAGACTTGTCAGAAAAGTAAAAGCCCATGGGATCCAAGGGAAAGTAGCAAGTTGGATCCAAAATTGGCTCGGTGGCTGGAAGCAAAAAGTGTAATGGTCGACAGGTGTTTGTGTGTGCTTTTTCCAGTGGGGTCCCACAGGGCTCAGTGCTAGGTCCCTTGCTTTTTGTGGTTTATATCAATGATTTAGACTTCAATGTAGGGGGCATGAGTAAGAAGTTTGCAGATGATACAAAAATTGGCCATGTAGTTGATAGTGAGGAAGAAAGCTGTAGACTGCAGGAAGATTATCAATGAACTGGTCAGGGGGGCAGAAAAGTGGCAAATGGAATTTAATCTGGAGAAGTGAGGTAATGCATTTGGGGAGAGCCAACAAGGCAAGGGAATACACAATAAGTGGTAGGATACTGAGAAGTGTAGAGGAACAGAGGGACCTTGGAGTGCATGAAGGTAGCAGGACAGGTAGACAAGGTGGTTAAGCTGTACATTTCTATGATTCTATGACAGCCCATTGAGACCAGAAACATGACAGTCACAACCACCCGCTGTCTGGCTGCCAATTTTGTTTCGGAGCAAATCAGTTGACATTTGATGCTTTCAATCTCAGAGTTCAGAAACATAACCTCTCTTTCAATTCCCAGCAGCTAGTTACAGCAGTACATGATCAATACTTCTACATTCTTAAATATAGCAGGATAGTCAGCCTCATTGAAAAGGCAGCATCCAGCAACATATCTTCCCTTAATCGTAAAGTCCAAAGTATAGCTGTGCAGTGACAACTCCACAATGTTCAGCTCCATTAACAACTCCTCTGATAATGAAGTAACCCATGCAGGCCTTCAGCAGAATTTGGATAACATCCAGGCTTGGGCTGAGAAGTGGCAGAAAATACTTGTGCCACACAAGTGGTGAGTAATGACCATCTCGCTCAAGAGAAAGCCCAGCCACCTCCTCCTAATATTCAATGTTCTATATAGAACAAATTCCATGCAAATCAATTTTATAAGCATTGCAAAATATGCAACATGCTGGAAATCTGAAATATAAACAGAAAATGCTGGAAATACTCAGCAGGTCAAGCAGCATCTGTGGAGAGAGAAAAAGAGTTAACATTTCAGGTCGGTGACCTTTCGTAAGAACATATATCCAAAAAAATCAATCTGCCTGCCTAGGACATGGCTGATTGAGTGAGTTGTAGTACTAAAAATATAAAATGACCTCTCCTTTTCAAAAAAAAATATATAGACACTGTTTTAAGTATATTGGACTGCTGCTTTTATGTGAATTTGCTTTCAAAAATTGATCTTGATCAGCAGTACAATAACACACTACATTGATCTTCCATAGAAAATGCCACAAAGCGGTATAGTATGGCAAATTCCTGATCTTGGCGGTGCCATCTGAGTGACATGTCAAATAAAGACTCTTCCCCAAAGGGACGAAGAGAAAAAAAACAAATGGCAAAATAACTCGGACAATTCTCGCATAACTCCAAGCAACTGGATCAAAAGCAAAAGTCTAGGTGTGGGCCTTCTCACCAGCCTACTCCTAACTGGTGAATAGGCACTTTAAGAGGAAGGAAGGAAGGAAAGCACTTACTGGGTCCATGCTCATGATTTCCCATAAACTGAATTCCCAGTCAGGCATGTATAATGGGACAGCACTAAACAATGGGCACACACTTTCCACAGGGCAAGAGAAACTTTCAGTTGTTCTAGAAAAAAAAAACCTTTCAGAATATCTAGATAATACAAATCAATATATGGTGCAGATTTTTTTTTTTTTTTTTTTTTAATATAAAAACAGTTTCTCTCTTTTATCTGCATTGAAATTACAACATGGAAACAGGCCATTCTGCCCAACCAGTCCATGCCAATGTTTACCCTCTACATGAGCAAATAGTTCTAACCACATTTATCCAACTAGTTCCTTTATCCACCCATTCAATCTAATCTTGAATGTTGATCTAGTTTCTGCCTCAACCACTAAGCCTGGAAGTGAAGATCCCCCTCCCCTCTATTCTAAATCTTGCATTTAATATTGTATCTATGGCCCTTGTTCTTGACCCCCTGAACTACTGAAAAGAGTCTGCTTCTATCTACCCAGTCCCATTCTTTCATAATTTTAAAACTTCTATTATATTGCCCCATAATCTAAATTGTTCTAACAAAGAAAGACACAACTTTTCAAGTCTTTCTTCATATAGGAAACACTCATTTAAACGGCACCTAAATATCCGGAATTCACTATTAACCGGCAAAATTCATACTCCGAAAACAACACCTCCATAACCAGAAATGTTGCCGAGTCCGAGTCTCCCGCGGTGGCCGAGTTAGTCAGTGGGGGGGGTAGTTCTCCAAACTGCCACTACTCGGCTTCTTGGCGCTGTCGAAAGTCCGAACACCTCAATAACAGGAGTCTCCCGCGCTGCCGGTAGTCTCTTCCGATCCGCCATTTTTCCTGTCTGTCTCTCCATCTTTATCGCGAATTATCTCCCCCATCTTGCATTATGGAATTCCCAAAAGTTGGTCCAAGCAAAAGGACTTGGAATAAGTGTACAGTGAACTACAGTACTGTATAAGTTTTGTTTTACTGTTAAGTAATTAAAGAGTTATGGATTACCCTAAACTGGCAGTATTGTACGTAAGCATCTTCCACCATCTATTTAACACAACATTCTGTAGGTGATTACCCAATTACTTTATACTGCACATTTCTTGATTTTTAAAAAAAATTTTGTTTGTTAAAAGTAGCCTCGGTAGATAACCCTCTCCGTCATCCAGAATTTTTAATCAACCGGCACCATCCAGGTCCCGTCGGTGCTGGATACCAAAGAGTTTCCTGTATTTGTATTCCCTCATACTAGGCAGCACCTGACTGAATCGGTGTTGTATCCTCTCTAAAGCCTCAATACCCTTCCTATATTGTGGAGTCCAATACTGTACACAGTATTCTAACTGAGGTCTTAAGGTTTAATATAGACTCATCATTACCTCTTGGCTCTTATATACACACAAGATAAAACCTAGAATTCCATTGGTTTTTTTTTATAAACAGGCTTAACATGTTCTGCCTTTAATGTCCTGCGAAACTGTATCCCAAGTCCCTCTGCTCTTCCACAGCACTGAGCATATTTCCATTCAGACTGTAATTACTGCTGTTAATTATTTTACCAAAATACATCACTTCACACATACTGACACTAAATTCCAACTTTTTAGCCCATTTCCCCATCTTATCAATATCCCTTTGCAGTTTTCTTTGGTCTTCTAAAGAATTAACTCTATGTTGATGTCATCAGCAAACCGTGACACAATTCCCTCTAGGCCTACATCAAAAGCATTGATATACACAGTGAACATGTAGAACTGTTTATTACACTGCTAAAGAGAATCATTTTCAGTAATAGAATAGTTGGCTTTATTCACATTTTTATTCAATGAAGGACTGAATACCCAGTGATAAAATTTGGCTCATTTCAGTTGATAAGTGCAAATTTAATAGAGTACCCTTCTCATGACCAGGACAGAGGGGTCAGTGGATGGGAATTGAAATATATATATATTTTTTTAATTAAAAATCAAAAATATATATATCCAAAAGCAGTATCCCAATAACACGTCGTGCAGCGAGGTTCCCCAAAAACCACACTTGTTCGATACTGCCACAGAAATGTTCTCAAGATTGCATCAACAAAAGTACATGGGATTTCATTCCTCATCCTACCCTTTTACCCCAAACAAAAACTTGCTCTCTAAAGTGGAAAGAGATGTCAAACATATCACATTATAACTAATGTGCACTGAAATACAAAGGCCATTATATCATCGTCTCAACAACAGTGCAAAAATGGGCAAATTGCAACATGAAGTAACACACTGAGGTGCGCCAGATTCTATGACAGCACAGGAAAAGAAATGTGATGCCATTGTGAACACCAGAAATATTCCAGGAACATGGGCTAAGAATACTACTTTACAGTGAGGCTCAACAAATCCACTGACAAATTGATTAAATATTCCTTTCCCTCATATTTCAACAAGGGCTAGGATCATGGACGTACAAGATTTCTACTACAAGATGAACGCAAAGAGGCAATTATTTTGGAAACTATACTTGTATCTAGAAAAACAGTTAGTCCCAATTAAAATCACACAATAATTATAAGCAGATACTTCTTTATAGTTCTGAAAAATAATTTCTCAATAACTGCTGATAAGCTAACAGAAAACAACCCAAAACAAACAAAATAAACTTACTCCACCATCTAAATTTATTTCTACTACATTACAACAGTGACTACATTTCAAAAGTACTTAATCTTGAGGTCGTAAAAGGCGTTATATGAATGCAAGTTCTCTCATGAAAAAAGAATCGACTTGTACGTTGTTCATGTGTAATTCAAAATTAAAATTTATATCTGAAATATGTCAACATTAGTTCTTCAAATTTTTCTTTTCTTACTGTCCACACATATTTATTCTTAGTAAATTTAAGTTAAACATGTAATTTATTCAATCATCATCATCAGAATAGAGAACTGAAGGGAACTGGCAAATTAGCATTCTTCACCATAGGTTCATGTTTGAGCTCTTTTACGAACTACAGCAAAGTTTCCATTATGGCTCGAGGTAAAATTCATATTGTTCATAGATGGGATAGAATTCAGTAGTACTATTTTTCAGTAAAAAGACTATCAACAGATGCTTTTTACAACCTTAAACATCATAAAATAGAAGCCTTTTCTACACGTTAAAGCTGCACAAAAACCAACAATGCTTGTATCAAAAGGGAAAAACTAGCGCCATTAATGAAAAAGACATTGAAATAATTAAATGTTCCTCAGTAGGAAGAGTATCTCTTTCCATTTCATGAATTTTCAAAATGTTAAAATATTTTTGTTTTACTCTAATTGAGGTGGAAAAAATATCGACTTTATTTTTTTTTAAAAGTTAATCAAGAGTGTGTTCAAGGGAGTATCTTACTCTTTGGATTTGAAAACTGTGAAAACTCCAATCTCAAATTTCTGATATAATTTAAACAGGTCCAACTGCTTCATAACTTTCTAACCCATTTCCAGCTACATTTTATTCCCTAAATGAAAGACTTATAATTGTTCATTTCCACTGTATTATAGTTGAGTGTGTCAGTTCCAGGTCACCCAAATGATTTGTAAACAGAGACCCTAATTCAAACCAATGATATGACGGCAACAGCCAAATTGACTTATAATAGTTACTGCATTAAGTTAATTTACTGCATGTGAAGTGCTTTTAGGTTTGAGATGTGATAATACATTATACAAATGCAGTTTGTCTTTTAGTAATATACTATGCAGTCTAAACTGCGGTGTGATTTATAGCAGGCATCTATTTACAAATACTGTCAGATAGCCCAATAAGAGGTGTTACTACAGCCAGACACAAAATTACAATTAAAAATAAAAGGTACTTACAGAACAGATTTAAAGTTCAAGGCACATTAAGTACTTATCTAAATTAGTGTCTCTGAATTGCTACTACACTAATGAGAGCCACAATATCTAAAGGTTTGTCGGTTAATGTAATGGCTTCATGTTTTAGCTGTTGAGAAACAAATGTTTGTCTACATATAGTACACAGCTTTTATTTACAGCAAATGTACAATAAAGTGTGTACAAATACTACGCAATCAGGAGGGTGAACTCATCATTTTAATACTGCCACCCACATACAGGGCAAAACTAGAATTGCAGTATTTGTCTTCCTGCTCATGTTTACACATTGCCTGCATTAGTATATCATTGCCTGCATTAGTATATCAATCATATTTTTGTAAAAGACACAAAGAAACTGAAAACTCCGATCAAATAAACTTTTCTAGGTCACAAATGTAATGTAATAGTCTATAAAATGGCCAAATACCATTTTTCACGATACACATGAGAATATAAACAGGAAGATTATTGTAAACTAAATGGAACTCAAACACCTGTAAATATTCTCACAAGTTCAATGCAATTGAATACACGTCCTCTTTCAGATTAGGTAGAAGTGAATACAATTTTTATGAAAAACTGTAGATTAACATGTTTTTAAATTTGTAATGAGGATAACATACTTGTGGAATTTTCAGTTTGGCACATCTGTTCCACTCAACACAGTCTGGCCAACACGAGGAGGGAATTCTTTAATACTCCCACAATTCGTGATCTTTGTTTTGTTGCAGTCAGTTCCAGTCAGAAAGGAAGAAAATAAATGTTGGAAATCTTACCTCAAATCTTCCAGTAAATCACATTCCCCCTGATGCTTTGCCTGAAGTTTAGTCATTTGCTCAGCATGGATGTTTTTCAGTTCTTGAGTAACTTTTACCTTCGATAAAGAAGAAACACACCGTTGCTTTAAGAGATAACAAAGCCTTACAAATAAAATGATTTTCAAGCTACAACTGACCCCACCAGTTTACTCACGAGAATGTGCGAAACAAACATATAAAACAGCGGCATTTAGTACAGTTTTATGCCAAGGTACGCGTTAGATTTCCCCAGAAAAATTACACAAACGTTTGAGAGACAACATTAAAAAATGTCCTAAATTATGTAAATAGTGCGAAACATTTCAACACGTTTAAATTTTAACGCAGCAGGGATTGTTATTTCAACGATTTCAGGCAATTCTACCCTCGTGATATTTCACAGCGAAAAAGTCATTGATTTAAAGATAGATTTATTCTACCCACTTCCCATAAAGCGTCTTTCCTTGAATGTCCACTCCGATTTCAAGGTTTTTAAAAGACAGAATTGTGTACATTTTGGTCTACACTTCGACGCTTACATGATACTCAAATGGGTGAAGCGCAATAGAAAAAAAAACGCAAGGTTTCACTAAAAAATAATCCACTGCTCAGCCTCCAGAAAAACAATAACACCCCCTCCTTTCACATGTAAATATCTCACCATCACCGGGATTTCAAACCGAATCGAGTCCACGCTCTACATATTTACGTTCCGACATACCAAAAAAAAATCATATTAAAACTATCTATAAATATCTCACCGCAATAACCCGAAGATAAACAAATTAACACTTTTTTGGGGGGTATTTAAACATATAAATCCAGAGGGTGTTTTTAAAATCTGAACACTAGGGACATTTTTATTTTTCTTCACCCCCCTTCTCGCATACGACATTTCTTCACAGCCGTGAATAAAAGATGTCTGTTTCGGGGAGCTCGCTCACCTTTCTCGGAGGAGGCTGCATGTCGAAGAACTGACGGGAATCATAAATCCGATATTGGGGAGATGAAAAGAAAAGCCGAGGAGGCGATAGAAAGCCGCCGCCGATGGGGATGAGAGTGGGAAGAGGAAGAGGTGGAGGAGGAGGAGGAAGAGAGGGGGGTGGATAGAGAAGGGATGAAAAGGAAGGAAACTGCGGTACGTGGGCTGCTTGTTTCTGAGCCCGGGGTGATGAGTCGGAGGGGAGGGAAAGGAAGAGACAGTTGAGATGCGCTCCTGGCTTTTGCGGAGAGGTCACTCCGGCACCGCCATGATTTTTTCCCCACACACACACTCAGTCACTCCGCCAACAGACTCAATCAGAGAGAAAAATACCGAGAGGCGGTGAACATTAACCACCAAACGGCCCGGGGTTCCGCCGCGCAACAGCGACTTACAGCGGCCGCCGCTGTAAAGGACACCTTCCCCCAAATGGGCGGGCACAACTCCCACCCCAGTCAGAAAATGTCTTCGTGTCATCCAGCGTCAGCGCTAATCCAGCCCGGCGGGCGCCCCGCCCGCTCGGAGGCGCTGGGCCTCGGCCGTTGTTAGGCAACCGGCGCCCAGGGCAAGAGCAATCGAGCTAGATCGCCTCGATCGATCGATGCGCTCTGGCGCCCACGCAGTTGTGTGCCGCTGGAGCGCCACCCCGATCAGCGAAGGCCACTGACGATCAGTGGCTGGCTGAATGAAAGAAATAAAGACTTGCATTTATATAGCGCCTTTCACGACCCACCGGTCGTCCCAAAGCGCTTTACAGCCAATTCAGTACTTTTTTTTTGGAGTGTAATCACCGTTGTAATGTAGGAAAGGCTGCAGCTAATTTGCACACAGCAAGCTCCCACAATCAGCCATGTGATACAGACCAGATCATCTGTTTTAGTGATGTTGGTTGAGGGATAAATATTGGCCACAGGACACCAGGGTTAACTCCCCTGCTCATCTGAAAGACAGCACCTCCAACAGTTCCACGCTCCCTCAGTACTGCACTGGAGTGTCAGCCTAGATTTTTATGCTCAAGTCTCATGGAGTGGGACTTGAACACACAGCCTTCTGACTCAGAGGAAAGGGTGCTACCCACTGAGTCACGGCTGACAATATAGTCCAAATGAAGTCCAAATATGTCCACATGATACGCAGAATGGGATTGTAAATGAATTTCAATATAGGTAACTATGAGGTGGTGCATTTTGGTCAGAGGAATAAGGAGGCCACATACTCGTTATTATCTGGTCACTGTCGCATTGCAGTTTGTGGAAGCTTGCTGTGCGGAAATTGGCTGCCGCGTTTCCTGTTTTGCAACAGTGAATACACTTCAAAAAAGTACTTAATTGGCTGTAAAGCATTTTGGGAAGTCCGGTGGTTGTGAAAGGCGCTATATAAATGCAAGTCTTCTTTTGGCAAATAAGAGTCTGAATGGGGTAGAGGTGCAAAGGAAGTAGTAACATAGGTTAACAAATCCATTAACAATTCAAACACAGCGCTGGGATTCATTTCTAGAGGAATAGAATTCAAAAGCAGGGAAGTTATGTTAAACTTATATAGAACCTTAGTTAGACCGCACTTAGAGTACCGTGTACTGTTCAAGTTGCCATATTGCAAAAAAAGATAGAAGCACTGGAGAAAGTGTGAAACAGATTTACAAGGATGACACCAGATCTGAAAGAGTATAACTATCAGGGAAGACCAAATCAGCTGGGGCTCTTTTCTCTAGAAAAGAGAAGACTGAGAGGTGACCTGAGAGAGGTCTTTAAAATTATGAAGGTGTTCAATAAGGTAGACATGGAGAAGATGTTGCACATGTGGGGGATTCCAAAACTGGGGGCAATAAATATAAGATAGTTACTAACAAATCCAGTAAAGAATTCAGGAGAAACTTCTTTAATCAGATAGTGATGAGAATGTGGAACCCACTATCACATGGAGTGGTTGAGGCGAATAGGATAGATGCATTTAAGGAGAAGCTAGATACGTACATGAGGGAGAAAGGAATAGAAGGATATGGTGATAGGGTGAGAGGAAGTAAAAGAAAGATCTTGCATTTATATAGTGCCTTTCACGATCAGGGAAGGTAAGATGGAGCATAAACACTGGCATAGACCTGTGGGACTGACTGGCTTGTTTCTGTGCTGTAAATACTTTTTAAGATTTGGGGATTTTTACCAGTGTTCCACCTATATTTTGTATGAAAACCTTAAATGAGTGATCATATGAAATATTGACAGTGGAATTTGTGATGAAATATATTCCATTCATCACTGCCTGTTTTCTGTGTCTTGTAACTGCCTGCTTTCTGTGTCTTTTCCCTTCCCCCAGTCCTCATGTATTATGTATTGGAATGTGCTGGAACTGGTTGTGTGCAGGGCTCCGCCCATACCTGGCTCCTTTGTAATCTAAGTTCAGTCGGGCATCAGCCTCCTGAAGGAAGACATCTCTCTATTTTACGTGTTATGTTCTGAGTTAATAAAAGCCTTACTTTTGTTCTGCTAACTTCGAGTCTCGGAATAATTGAGGCACATCAATTTTATTAACTCAATTTTCAACACTATGGGTCAACTCCTGAAACCCAAACGTTTGGATTTGGATCAACATGCTCCGGACGCATCAGCATGCTTCGGACACTGGTTTGACTGTATGGAATTCTTCCTGGACAATTCCGCAGCCGTCAAAGACGCTACGGACACTGCGAAGATGAGACTCGGAATGCTACGGAATTGGGTAAGCCACCGGGTTTACCCCCTCATCCAAGACGCCGATACGTACCTGGCCGCCTGCAACACCTTAAAGGCGCATTACCAGCAGCCTACGAATGAGGTGTATGCTAGGCATCTACTCGCTACTCGCGCACAGCGACCTGGGGAATCGGTGGAGGAGTTCCTAAGCATCCTGAAAAAGCTTGGCAAGGACTGTAAGTGCCGAGATGTAAAAGCCGCAGTGTACACCGACGAGCTTGTTCGCGATGCCTTTATCACAGGCCTCAGCTCCACTCACATCCGGCAAAGACTGCTGGAAAAAACGGAGTTGGACCTGAAACAGGCTGCGGACACCGCGCGGTCCCTGGAGATGGCCCAGAGAAACTCGGACGCCTACTCTTCAGCCCGCGCCGCCCACGCCACCACGTGTGCGCCGAGGGCGCCGCCATCTTGGAAGGCATCTTCCCCGCCCGGCAGCCCGACACCGGCGGGGCCCAGCTCTCCCCCCAGAAGCCCTACGACAGCCGCGACGCGTCAAGGACCCAACTGCTACTTCTGCGGGCAGCCAAAGCACACCAGAAACCTGTGCCCGGCGAAAGGCACCACCTGCTTTAAGTGCGGTAAGAAGGGGCACTTCGGGAAGGTGTGCAGAGGGAACCCCGCCGGAAAACCAACCGCCGGAAAACCCGCCACCGCCGCGTGTGCGCCGTGGGAGCGGCCATCTTGGACGCCATCTTGCCCGACCTCGTGGGGTCCGCCATCTTATGAGCAGACAGCGTGGACGCCATCTTATCTCGATCAGGGCCCTACAGTGGCATCGGTCACAGTGGACCAGACCAGGCCGCATCCGCTATCCAAATCAATGGTGGACATCGAGGGAAACGGGTGCCGGGTTAAATGCTTAATTGACAGTGGAAGCACGGAGAGTTTTATCCACCCTGAACTGGCACAACAACTCTCCGTAAAGGTGGTCCCTGCTCAGGGTACCATCTCTATGGCCGATAAAACCCAGACATCGACCATTCTGGGTTACTGCACGGTACAATTGTGCGTTAACGGAACTGTGTATGATAATTTTAAAGTATTAATCATGAAGAATCTATGTGCGAGCGTGATCTTGGGTTTGGATTTCCAGTGCAACCACCAAAGCATCACGCTCAAGTACGGTGGGTCCCAGCCGCCCCTCACAGTGTGCGGTTTGGCTACCCTGAAGGTAAAGCTGCCTTCGCTATTCGCGAACCTTACCCCTAACTGCCGGCCAATAGCGACCAAAAGCAGGAGGTACAGCTGGGAGGACAGGCGGTTTATCGCGACCGAGGTAGACAGGCTCCTGAAAGAGCGCATTATTGAACACAGCAACAGCCCGTGGCGCGCCCAAGTGGTAGTGGTAAGGGATAGCGAGAAGAAACGGATGGTGATCGACTATAGTCAAACGATCAACAGGTACACCCTACTAGACGCCTACCCGCTACCCCGCATATCAGAAATGGTGAACCAAATCGCCCAATACCGGGTGTTCTCCACCATCGACCTCAAGTCAGCGTACCACCAGCTCCCTATCAGACCAGAGGACCGCCCGTACACCGCCTTCGAGGCGAACGGACGCCTCTACCAATTCCTCAGAGTCCCCTTTGGGGTGACGAACGGGGTCTCGGTCTTTCAGAGGGAGATGGATCGCATGGTCGATGACCACCACTTGCAGGCAACCTTCCCCTACCTCGACAACGTCACCATCTGCGGTCACAACCAGCAGGATCACGACTCGAACCTCGAGAGGTTCCTGAAAACCGTACAAAAACTCAACCTCACCTATAACGAGGACAAGTGCGTTTTCAACACCACGCGCCTCTGCATACTGGGCAGCGTGGTGGAGAATGGGGAAATCGGACCAGACCCCGACCGATTGCGCCCCCTACGGGAGCTGCCCCTGCCCAACACTCCCAAAGCCCTGAAAAGGTGCCTGGGGTTATTTTCTTACTATTCCCAATGGGTCCCCAACTACTCCGACAAAGCCCGCCCCCTCTTGAAAGCATCCTCTTTTCCGCTCTCTGCTGAGGCCCACGCCGCCTTCAAAAGCATTAAGCAGGATATTGAGCGGGCCACGCTACAGGCAGTGGACGAGAACACTCCATTTCAAGTGGAAAGTGATGCGTCCGACTTCGCCTTGGCGGCCACCCTCAACCAGGCGGGGCGGCCCGTAGCTTTCTTCTCGAGGACCCTCCAAGGCCCCGAGATCAGACACTCCTCCGTGGAAAAGGAGGCCCAAGCCATCGTGGAGGCAGTGCGCCACTGGCGCCACTACCTAGCCGGCAAACGCTTCACCCTACTTACCGACCAGCGGTCGGTAGCATTTATGTTCAACAATAAACAGAGGGGGAAGATTAAAAATGATAAGATTCTTAGGTGGCGGATCGAGCTCTCCACTTTCGAGTACGACATCATTTACCGGCCAGGGGCCCTTAACGAATCCCCTGACGCCCTCTCACGAGGGATGTGTGCCAGCGCCACCGAGGATCGGCTACAGACCCTCCACAACGACCTCTGCCACCCAGGGGTCACGCGGCTGTTCCACTTCATAAAGTCCCGTAACTTACCCTACTCGATTGAGGAAGTTCGGTCTCTGACCAGGAACTGCCGCACTTGCGCTGAGTGCAAGCCTCGGTTCTACCACCCAGATAGAGCCCACTTAATCAAAGCTACACGGCCCTTCGAGCGGCTCAGCTTAGATTTCAAGGGCCCCCTCCCGTCCGTCGACCGCAATGTTTACTTCCTGAACATTGTGGACGAATACTCCCGTTTCCCATTCGCCTTCCCCTGCCCAGACATGACCAGCGCCACGGTCATTAAATGCCTCAACAGCCTGTTCTGCCTGTTCAGTATGCCGAGCTATATCCACACGGATAGGGGGGCGTCCTTCATGAGTGAAGAGCTACGCCAGTACATGCTGTCCAAGGGGATCGCCACGAGCCGTACCACCAGCTACAACCCCCGGGGTAACGGCCAGGTGGAGCGAGAGAACGGGACAGTGTGGAAAGCAGTCACTCTAGCTCTAAGGACCAAGGGCCTCCCTATCTCCCGCTGGCAGGAAGTCCTCTCGGATGTGCTCCATTCGATACGGTCGCTATTGTGTACGGCCACTAATGCCACGCCTCATGAACGAATGTTTGTCTTTCCTCGGAAATCCACCTCAGGCGTATCCATGCCGTCATGGCTCTCCACCCCAGGTCCGGTACTCGTGCGAAGGCATGTGAGGGGCCACAAGACGGACCCTCTCGTGGAGCCAGTACACCTACTCCACGCCAACCCCCAATACGCATATGTCCGGCACGCCGACGGAAGGGAGGACACCGTGTCCATAAAAGACGTCGCCCCAGCCGGCATCGACAACAACCACGGCAATAGCAGCGACGACGATCACAGCAGCCCTTACCCACCCACTATTCTTTCATCACCCCCGGAAGAACATCGACCAACGGCACCCCCACCAACTACCCCTTCAACAACCCCGGCGGCACCCCCGGCAGAGACCCAGGAGGCTACCGGGGACACCCAGCCGACACCCGCGGCACCACAACAGCCACGTCGGTCGCAGAGGACTATCAAACCCCCGAACAGACTAAATCTATAGAAGGGGTGAATGTGATGAAATATATTCCATTCATCACTGCCTGTTTTCTGTGTCTTGTAACTGCCTGCTTTCTGTGTCTTTTCCCTTCCCCCAGTCCTCATGTATTATGTATTGGAATGTGCTGGAACTGGTTGTGTGCAGGGCTCCGCCCATACCTGGCTCCTTTGTAATCTAAGTTCAGTCGGGCATCAGCCTCCTGAAGGAAGACATCTCTCTATTTTACGTGTTATGTTCTGAGTTAATAAAAGCCTTACTTTTGTTCTGCTAACTTCGAGTCTCGGAATAATTGAGGCACATCAGAATTTTTATTAAAAATTATCAAAATAACGAGGCAGCATACCAGTGCTCATCATTATGGTTGACAAATCAATAATTTTTGATTCAAAACTGTAACATACTTTTGATCTAAGTTTAAAAAAAAACTTTTGCCCACCTTTCCACTCCACTCATGAAGCTACCAACTCTTAGTAAGGAACAGTTCAATGGCACCAGCAGTTCTCTAGTATCTCTCCCAAGTGCCTATTATCCATGTTTAACACTAAGGCACGAGATTTGGCAGGCTATTTGACTGCAGTGGGGATTGGGGCCATCACTGCCAAGCCTTGATTCTGACTTCACCCAGCAACTAATCTTATGCACTTTCCGTTTGCTAGATAGCATTCAGAAATAGCATCACTAGCAGATTATTGGAGTTACTGAGGCCAATTCTAGTGCATTCATTGGAATCCAGATCGAGATCAGCTAACCTAGCACCAACTAGGAATGAACCTTGGGATTTTCCGATCTGTGTCAGTATTACACTGAAGCATTGGACTGTCCTTGTATCACTATCAATAAAAAATAAATACAGTTCCATGGGATTACAATCTACAGTCTCTCTCTGATCACAAACATCATTCGTAACACTTAACTCTAACAATTCTTCAATATTGACAACTCTGAAAATGATAGAGCACAAATATTCAAACATTTGAAGCAGAGTTTATTTTTTACAGATACATCAAAATAGGTTACTTTTCTGAAGCAAAATGATAGGTTGCAGAGGTGAATTTCAATGAGCTTACATAGGAACATAGGAATTGCTGGATGAAAAAAGATCACAGTCCATCTAGTTGCCTTCTATCATCCTGGTAGTTGCATGATACAACAATAATGGAGTTGTTGACTAACCATGGCAATCAATCTCTATCAAATACTGTGGCTACAAGAGCAGGCCAGAGGCTGGGAATTCTGCGGCGAGTGTCTCACCTCCTGACTCCCCAAAGCCTTTCCACCATCTACAAGGCACAAGTCAGGAGTGTGATGGAATACTCTCCACTTGCCTGGATGAGTGCAGCTCCAACAACACTCAAGAAGCTCGACACCATTCAGGATAAAGCAGCCCGCTTGATTGGCACTCCATCCACCACCTTCAACATTCACTCCCTCCACCACCGGCGCACTGTGGCTGCAGTGTGTACCATCTACAAGATGCACTGCAGCAACTCGCCAAAGCTCCTTCAACAGCACTTTCCAAACCCGCGACCTCTACCACTTAGAAGGGCAAGGGCAGCAGACGCATGGGAACATCACCACCTACAAGTTCCCCTCCAAGCCACGCACCATCCTGACTTGGACCTGTATCGCCATTCCTTCACTGTCGCTGGGCCAAAATCCTGGAACTCCCTTCCTAACAGCATTGTGGGTGTACCTACACCATATGGACTGCAGCGGTTCAAGAAAACGGCTCACCACCATCTTCTCAAGGGCAATTAGGGATGGACACTAAATGCAGGCCTAGCCAGCGACGCCCACATCCCATCAATGAATTAAAAATAAACAGACCCAGACATAAGGCGAGGAAACCCCCAGTGATAGAAAGCTTTGGGTACCATAGGTCCAAAGTCATCCATTCCTCCCAAGCATGCTACACTTACCATATGTCATGTCCAATGTTCCCCTTAAACTTTTGGGGGCCATGCAGCCCCCTTCAAAAGTCCGTGCATGCACGATTTTTCAATTTAAAAGCCAGCTCACCGGCTGCGCGGGACCCCTGGAACATTGTGCGGCCGTGCAGCTTAAAGGGAATGTTGGTCATGTCTCAAATTACCCATATTCTGTATCCCAAGATAGTATTTTCTGAAAGAAATCTATTTAATATGCACTTCAATTAATCAATACTGTTTCAACCATCTCCTTAGGGTGCCTGTTCCATGGAGCACTCGCTCACTGAAACAATGGCCCCGATATTTACGGGGAAGCAGGGAGGGTGTGGGGAGGCCAAAACTGGCCGAAGAACCTGGCAAGGCCTGGGATGCTGAACTTAATGGCAGAACCTCATTATCATTTTTTGGTTCCTTTTCCTGCTCGGCATCCCGCCAAATTGACAGCCTGGTCGGCGGCTGGGAGGGAAAACCAGCGGCAGGAGGCCACAGCCGTGGATGGTCCCCAGCAATCGGGAGGGTGGGGATGGTCGGCGATCGAGGCTCGGTGAGGGTGGGGGAGAGTGACCATCAGCTCAGGGGGAAGAAATCGGCCATCGCAGCAGGGGGGAGAGATCAGCCATGATCAACAGGGGTGAGTCTGAAGGCTTCCTTGAGGAGCTGGGGAGAGCACTCCTGCTCCTCCTGGCCCACAATGAGTACTGGAAAATGCACTTATTTTGTGGAGCCGGCAGCTCTCACCTCCCTTTCACTGCCACGTTTCCTAACCCCTAGGAAACCCATGCAGTAATAATGAATTTTAAATTAGGCTCGCAATTGCACAATGGGAGGCTGATTTAAATATGTTAATAAAGTGTCCCGCCAGATGCCATGATATCCACTGCCGTATAAAAGCCAGTGGGTGCGTGTGCAGCGTGATGGGGGCACGTTCCCTATATTTAAGCCTATAACCCTCTCCCGTCATCGTGGGAAGGTTAATATCAAGGCCTATGTCAGCCGTGATTTGTGTCTCTGAGTCAGAGGTTTGTGGTTTCAAGTCCCACTCCAGGGACTGGAGCAGAAAATTCTCGGCTGACACTCCAGTGCAGTACGGAAGGAGCGCTGCCCTGTCGGAGGTGCTGTCTTTCGGATGAGACATTAAACCAAGGCACCTGTCTGCTCTCTCAGGTGGATATAAAAGATCCTATGGCACTATTTCGAAGAAGAGCTGGGGAATTATCCTTGGTGTCCTAGCAAATACTTACCCCTCAATCAACATCCTTAAAAAAAACAGATTATCTGGTCATTTTCACCTTGCTGTTTGTGGGAGCTTGCTGTGCGTAGATTGGCTGCCGCGTTTCCTACATTACAACAGTGACTACGCTTCGAAAAGTACTTGATTGGCTGAAAAGCACTTTGGGACATCGGTGGTTGTGAAAGGTGCTATATAAATGCAAGTCTTTCTTTCCTTCTTATGTTCCTGCAGATTATTTTTGAATTTACCCCCCTTCAAGCACAGGCCATGTCTTCTGGTTGTACTGTACTGGACAAGGTGAAAGAGCTTGTCGTGGTCCCTTTAGAATCCTAAAATCAGCTATCATATCACCTCTCAACATTCTCTTTTCCAGTCAGAACATTTTAGATAATCGCTCCTCATAATCCAATCTCTTCATCCCCGCAATCATTCTGATTGTCCTCTTCTGTAGCAGTTCAATAGCTGCAATATCCCTTTTGTACTGCGCCGACCAGAACTGTACACATTATTCTAAGTGCCGTCTCACCAATGAATTATAAAGTGGTAGGATTACTTCACTATTTTGGCTCAATATTAACCTTTTAATATACCCCAACATCTGATTTGTTTTACTTACTGCTACTAAGCATTGTTGCGATCAATTTATTGTCAGTCTGGACCCCCGATTTCTTTCATTTTCCATGCACATTATTTTCTTTCCATTTAAGTAGTACAGGAAACTTTCGATTTACCGGCACCTAAATAGCCTGAAATCTCGATTAACCGGCAAAATTCAGGAGTAGGTTTTACTTCATATTGTACTTGCGTTCCTCCATCTGTTGCTGTGCAAGGGTGTGGCTGCAGCTGTTGCTAAGCTACAGAGACGCTTGGAACTTGTGGCCATTGTTCTGAACTTGTTGCTAAGCAACAGGGTTTGTTGCTTTATACGGAGCTGTCAGCTCTCCATATCTTTTACTATAGCTTTCGGTTATCCGGAATTTTTGATGAACCGGCACCACGTCGGTCCTGGATAAAAAAAAGTTTCCTGTAGTCCCTTCCTGGATTTTTTTGTCCCTATGAAGCACTGCTGCTAGGTGAACTCACTTTTTGCTTTTTAGAAGCTAAGTGCTAAAATAGTTTCAATTTTTTTGCAATTTTTTCCGTATTTAGTATACAAAGTTATAACACAAAAAACAGAAAAGTAATTTATATTTTGAAAAAAAAAATACTTGGTGTGATTTGGGATTTTCTCAGAAGCCATTTGGTATTTTACTTTTTATGACTTCATCCAATTTCTTTAATTTCCTAAGGGAATTGACTACCATAGCTAAAACTTCCAAGATGATAAAGCTCTGTAAGAATTCTCCCTGCCCTCAAAAGATAACCTTGCAAAACTCCAGGCTATCAGTCTAACATCACATTATTTAGCTCTTACTAGTTGCATTCCACAGCAGTTTCCATGCTGGTCCCAGCAGCACAGGAACCAACCTGTTTCTTAAAATATTTAATGTCTCTGTTTTGATTTATCCTCATATGTTTCAATTCAGTTTTACCTAGATATGTAACTCATTCTTTACATTGTTTTTGTTGGAAGTCTGTTCCGTATATCTACTGCTCTGTAGAAAAAAAATCAATTCTTACAATCTCTGTGATGGCCTGAATAACCGTTCAATTCCACATTTTCTTATTTCAAAAAGAGCAAGATTCACTAATTTTTTTTAATTTTTGGTGCCAGAGCTAATTCTATGGTTCCATGTCTCACATGGTTTTCTCCTTGTGATTGTTTGGAGTGCAGAACGACTTAAAGTAAAATACTGGATTATCAGTGGGCTTATGTTTTCACATAAGGGTAAATTTATGAGATCATTGATGGTGGTGCAGACACTCCATGGTGGAGGGCCTAAGGTGTAAAATTGGACACATCCTGGGACCTGGGGGGAAAGAAATTCGGTATCGCCCCGACTGGAAACTTGGCTTCCATTGCCCCTGGAGGTGATTGGAGCGCTAAATCAGGCGCTGCACACCTCTCTTAAGGCGCTAATGCCGAGGAACGAGGCGCTACCTCAGAGCGCTGGCGAAGCTCATGTGATGTCAGTCAGCAATGGAACACAGACATACTGGCACGGCCAGTTCTTAAAGGGGAGGTTCGCTCTTGCTCTCCATCCAAACCCTGTTCATTGCAACCTTGAATCTCGGCCTGGAGAGACCTGTACATCAAATCTGCTGGAAAGAACAATGGCGAGGCCCATGGAAAGAGGTCATAGTGTAGCCCCCATAGTCTCTTCTAAATCGATGCAAGGAAAATCAAATCAAAATGAACCTGCAAAGTGCTGCTCAGTACCCAAAACTCCTCAACACAGCGTTGAATATCTCCAGAAGTCTCTCTCTCTCACTCAGAATGCGTGGTGCAAAAATGTCGCCGACAAAAAAAGGCAGGAAGCATTCGCCTTTAAATAGCGCTCCCCCAGTCTCTTCCCAACTGCAAAACGCTCCCCTCAACCTGTCGTTGCTAGCGGCAGGCGGTAAGGCAGGGGGCACCATTCAATTTCCGGTCTGGGGCGCTATCGGGGCATTGCACGCTCGACTGACGTCACGATCTGCGGGCGCAGGAGATTGTGGCGGTAGTGTTTAGTGCCGCCTTAAAACGTCTGGTCAATTCCGCGAGCAACGCAAACATCACTGCGCCCGGGCGCTAGTTGCTTTGCGCCCCATTAGCGCCCTCTTAAGGCGCGAATGGGAGGTGCAAACCAACCACATTTTTCCCCCCTGGTCTCTTCAAGTGGACCTCTTAAAGGAATATTATTGTTTGAGTTGCTGTTAGAAGTATGTCTTTAGTATTTGAAATTACAGTTTGCTGCAATTTGCTCCATGCCTTAGTTGGTTTTGCTAGGTAGACTGCTATATTTGTATGCTATGCTTTTTTTCTGCAAATAGGATTACATAATATATATGGCACAGAAACAGGCCATTCGACCCAACCAGTCCACGCCGGCATAGAATTATCCTGCCCATCCCTTAGTGGCCCTATTCCCTTTCCGATCTTCCTTTTTCAAATTTATGTGCCTGTAAAATATTTTACTATTTTGTTTTATGTTCCTTGATAATTTAATTTCATAGTTCCTCTTTACCTTCCTAATTGTATTTTTTGACAGCTCTCCTAATCTCTTCGTAATCTCCCTTATCATGCTCTCCCATTACTTTCTTTCATTTTTTTAGGTCAATATATGGAGCCCTGATGCCCACAGAGATACCCTGCAATTGAGGGAACCATGCCACCTACTTTCATTCAAATAGTACCATACAAAGTGGTGAGGTTGAGAATTAAGAACATAAGAAATAGAAGCAGGAATAGATCATACAGCCCCTCGAGCCTGCTCCACCATTCAGTAAGATCATGGCTGATCTGTGACCTTAACTCCACTTTCCCGCCTGATCTCCATATCCCTTGATTCTGTCAGAGTCCAAAAATCGATCTATCTCAGCTTTGAATATATTCAACAACTAAGCCTCCACAGCCCTCTGGGGTAGAGAATTCCAAAGATTCACAACCCTCTTAGTGAAGAAATGTCTCCTCATCTCAGTCCTAAATGGCCAACCGCTTATCCTGAGACTGTGCCCCCCTAGTTGTAGACTTTCCAGCCAGGGGGAAACGGCCTCTCAGAATCTTTTATCTTTCAATGAGATCACCTCTCATTCTTCTAAACTCCAGAGAGTATAGGCCCATTCTACTCAATCTCTCTTCATAGTACAACCCTCTCGTCCCAGGAATCAATCTGATGAACCTTCATTGCACTGCCTCTAAGGCAAGTATATCTTTCCTTAGGTACGGAGAGCAAAACTGAACACAGTACTCCAGGTGTGGTCTCACTAAAGCCCTGTACAGTTGCACGGTGCACATCAGTGACTGCTATCCAGAAAGTAGGCATGATGCTTTCATTATGTGGCAGTCCATGATGCCTGCATTATATGAAGAACTGAAACTGTTTAAGAACAGCTGCCTCACTAAAATTTTATGCCCCAGCCAAGTGTGCTACGGGCCAAATTTGCTAGGCATATCTTTTATTTACAAATGCTTGTTTAATTTACGGGGAGAGACTCCCATCATAAAGGCCAGCATGGCCTGCCTTCTGCCCTGCCTGTGCCCTAGGCCAGCTGAATCTCATGCTGCCATTTTTGCAAAATTTAGGCCTATTATAATCGCTATAAGCTTTGGTTCAGAAAATGATAGTTAATTCTATATGTACATTTTTGTATACAAAAGAGAGACATGTTGACACTGTCTGAGAGGGAATTCTATAACTGGAGAAGTGCTGCTTATAGCTTCAGAGCTGGTACTCAGCAGATATTTTAGACTGAGAGAATTTTGAGGTGCGGCTGTAGCAACTCTGCTGGTCCATGTATTATAACAACAAAAACAACAACTCGCATTGCAATAGCACTTTTACCATAACAAAAGATCCTAAGATATTTCACAAATAGTTGTAAGGAAAACAATACCAAGCCAGGAAGCAGGGGTTTAGGAGAGTGACTGAAAACTTGGCCAAAGAAAAGGATCTTGAGGAAGTTTTCAAAGATAGAGAGGTAAATGGAAATACATAGAAATTACAACACTGAAACAGGCCCTTCTGCCCAACTAGTAGTCTGTGTCAACATTTACTCTCCATGCAAGCAAATAGTCCTAATCACATGTTACTGTATCCCTTCAATCACTTTTCCTTCAATCATGTATCTAATCTAATCTTGAATGTTGACATCGTTTCTGCCTCAACCTTTAACCCCGGAAGTGAATTCCGTAGCCTCACAACTCTGTGTGTAAAGAAGTTTCTCTTGTTCTCTGTAATCTTGTATTTATGGCTCCATGTTCTAGATCCCTTAACGACTGGAAACAATCTTTTTCTATCTACCCTGTCCTACCTTTTCATAATTTCAAACACTTCTATCATATCACTCCATAATCTCCATTCTAATAAAAGAAGCCCCAATATTTTAAGTCTTTATGTTTGTATTTCCTCATACCAGATGGAGAGAAAGAGAGCTTTAGGGAGAGAGTTCCAAAGAGCAGGACTGTGGTTGTGGGGAGGTCTGCCACCAGTAATGTGACAAAAGGCAGGTGAGATGCACAGAAGCCCAAAGTCAAAGGAACATAGTGGTCAGGAGTGGATATAGGCTGAAGGAGATCACAGATATAGGGCGGACCAAGGCCATGGTGGGATTTAAATAGGGGACAAAGATTATGAAATGAATGCTTTGGAGGGCAGAAAGCCAGTGAAGGTCAGCAAGGCTGGAAATATTGGGTGAGCAGGGCAAAATACATGAAGGGCAGGATACATGCAGCAAAGAGTACAGAACTCGCTTCTGTAGTGTATGTACCCGTCTAACTTTAAGAGAACTATTGTATGTAACCGTTCACCTTTAAGAGAACTACTTTAGGTGTGGCAGTACTTGTTTGGCTTCTGTATACTGTAATACCGACGGTGACCACACCGGTATATAAGTGTTGTGGCATGATTCCTTGGGCAGATTCGCCCTGACCTTCGAATAGTAAAGACCTGTTTGTTTGTTATTCCTGAAGTCTGTGTCGTTATTAACTGTACAACCCACAGACTTTACAGTGGCGACGAGTCCGATCGTACCCTGCGGCAAGACTACCAAAGCAACTAAAGAGCGTCGAAGAGAGGCAACCGCCCTCGTCGTTCTGCTGGAAGAAAACACGAGGCTGCAGCAATAGAAAGGAGGAAGACTTTAGCAACAAAAGCTTCCATCAGCAACAGGCACTGACTACCCTTCTACCACGGTGCGGAGTGAGCCGATCAGCAGGAAACAAGGCGGCCGCGGAGACTGTGAGTAGGGAAAAGTGTAACGAAATCCGGAGGATAAGGGCTGTGCACTCGACCACGGTCGAGGGGGAGCAGAGCTGGTCAGGAAGGCGGGTCCAACGGCGTCGTGAGATAGCCGGACCGCGATCGGCGGGAAAAGCCGGGCAGCGACCGAAGCCACGAAGCGCTGAGACCGGGAGCAGGCGCGGGAAGAGAGAAACTCAGCCGCAGCCGGGGAGGGAAGCACCGGACTGCGTGAGGGCTGGGAGGCGAACGGGAGCCGGGCGTGTGGGAGAGGCAGAGCCGACCAAAGGAGGCTGCGCGAGAGCCAGTCCAGCGGCTGAACTGTTCTCCACCAACGGGGTACCCAGCGTCGGTAGAGCCGAACGTGGGGGAGAGAGAGACAGAGCCGAGCAAGGGGAGAGAGACTGCGCGAGAGCCAGTCCAGCGGCTGAACTGTTCTCCGTGAACGGGGTACCCAGCGCCGGTAGAGCCGTGCGAGCGGGAGAGAAAGACAGAGCCGAGTAAGGGGAGCTGTGCGGAAGCCAGCCCAGCGGCTGAACCTGTCCGCTGTGGGGAAAGCGTACCCCTCCCACCAGGGAAGAAACGCGGGAAGCCGCCATTAGGCGGAGAAGACGACAGACGCGGGAGACCGCCATTGAAGGGGCGGGGAGAGAAGGAAAGAGCGGGAAACCGCCATTTTCGCGGGAAAAACCGCCATCTTAGAAATAAATAAATAATAAATAAGAATTTAAAGAAATACTTGTGCTGCTCCCAAGGAAAGGAAGATGCCTAAGCGAGGGAATATTAACAATTTTAATTCTGAGATAGAAGACTGGGCCACGTACGTGGAACGCATCGAGATCTATTGTGAAGCCAACAAAATAGAGGAAGACGACAAAGCGATAACATTGCTAAACTCGATGGGCGCAAAGACATACGGGCTCTTGAAGCATCTACTAGCACCAGCTAAACCGGCGGATCAGACTTTCGAAGGGATTGTGGCTGTTCTGAAGGACCACTTGAACCCCACACCGTTGATGTTGGCTGAACGATTCAAATTCTATGCAAGAACGCAACGGAAAGATGAAAGCAACGCGGAATATTTGGTCGAACTGCGTAGGCTAGCGAAATGCTGCCAGTTCGGAGGGAATCTGACAGAGGCACTGCGAGACAAGTTCGTATGCGGATTGTCCAAGGAAGGGACACAAAAGCGACTACTCGAAGAGAACGACCTCATACTTGACAGGGCTGTCCTTATAGCCGCATCGCACGAAGCCGCAGCGAAAGGAACGGCGGAAATGCAGCTAAAGGCAGCGGCACTCGGGGTGGACCAAATTACCTCAAGTACAACAAAATGCTAGCGTTGTGGGAAGACAACACACGACCAGAATCAATGCTGGTTTAAGAACCAAGAATGTAGGAAATGTGGCAAACTGGGTCACATCGCTAAGGTATGCCGGTCAGGGAAGAAGACCAACAACCAAAGGAAGCCACCACAAGAAAAGTACAACAAGGTACACAAGGTGGCTGAGAAGAGTTCAGACAAACAGAATTCAGACTCAGACCCAAACAGCCAGGAGCTGGGTAGTCTGAGAATTCACAATGTGAGTAAGGAAGCTGACCTACAAACTATCTGGGTCATACTAAAAATAGCGGGAGTCCAAGTAAGAATGGAGTTGGACACTGGATCAGCTCTATCAGTCATAAATCGAAGGGACTACCACCGGCTATTCTCTCACATACCCTTAAGAAATACCAAGTTCGTATTGCAGACATACACGGGGCATAAGGTATACCCCATGGGGAAGATAAGAGTCAAGGTGAGAGATAGGGGTAAAGAACACCCAAGAATGAACTTGTACGTATTATCTGAGGGAGGACCACCACTTCTAGGACGAGAGTGGATCAAGAAAATAGACATGGAATGGCACTATCTAAAAGCCATAATGAGTGAGGACTCGGTGCAAGCTATCAGCTCAGATTCTGAAACAGATGACGATAAGACCAACTCAAATATGGAAGACAAGGCTAAAATGAACTTGCCGACTATGGTGGAGAAAACGAAGACATGCATAAAGGCTTATGCTACCGAGAAGAATAAAGCTTCAGAGCAGAACTCCAGTTTGACAGAGAATTCTGAGCCTGTTCAAGTTAAGGACTTATCCACGACGGAAGAACACCGAACTCGGACTCAAACTTATTTCAAAGTACGACAACAATTAGAACAGTTGAGTTACCGTCTCGTACAAGAGATGAAAACAATGGAAAAGTTCTGGGACACCGAATGGGAGAACCTGGAAAGACAGCAGAGGCAGCTAGCTCAAGCAAAGAGCGACCATAGAGCCATCGTGACCAATTACCGATCACATCTCCCTTATGATGTTCAGGAGTTAGAATATTTGCATGATCTAGAGATACAGCATAAAGGCAAACCACACTACACTGAGGATTTTGTTCTGCAATTGGAGACGGAGCTAGTGCAAGCAAGGTTAAGAGAAGCTGAATCGCAGTGTGCACTTAAAGATATGCAGAAAAAAATCTTGGACATGGAAAAGAGAAACGCTTCTTTACCTGATGTGAATAATGTGGCCATGTTGCAAGAGGAGCTTATAGGGGCGAAACTGAAAGAAGCTAAGCAAAGGATGTTGGAACTTGAAACACAGAACCAAATCAGCAGTAACCAGCTATGTCGAGCAGAGAAGGAGTGCTATGGTCTACATGAGAAGGTGCAATATCTCTCAGCCCAGAATAAGGGACTACTCACTCAGTTAAATGAAAGTAATCGGAAAATGGCTGAGATAGACTGCAGGAATAAAGAAGATTTGATGGCAGTGAGACTTCGAGAGGCAGATAGCATAGCAGCCTTGGCTGAACTCCAACAGGAAATTGCGAAAGAAGCAAATGAAGAGGAATCTTCAGGAAGCCAGGATGTTATTCCAGTTCTTCTCTACGACTCCTTACAAGCAGAGTGTGAGAAGTTGAAAGAACAGTATGAACAGGCCCAGGCTACAATTCTGGAGGGGGTTAACTTGGCAACCTCCGAAAAGCTAGTTTCAGTAGAAGCATATGAACAACTAAAGGTTGAACATGAGCAAGAAGTCCAAAGGCTGCAGGAAATTCTTGATGAGCTCAAGGCCAAGACAGACTCATCGGTAGAAGTTCCATCCATAGATGAGAAATTAGAGGTGAAAGACATGGCAGAACATGAAAGACAAGGGGCTAGATTTTCAGTTGCTTGCGCCAGCAGTTAGCGCCTTAAGAGAAGTGATTTCCGGGCGCTATGCGTGTAGCGCCCGGGCGCAGCGCAGTTTGCGCCCCGCCCCAAATTAAGTTGCCCGTTAGCGCCGGCGCAAAGTTTAGCGGCCGCCCGGATGCGCGCGCAGAAAATGACGTCACATCCTCGTGCAACGCCCTTTGGCCGCCCCGATTGCAAACTTCAGTCGGACCGCCCCATTGTGCGGCGGGCGGCCGGAGCGTTTGGAAAAAGGAACGCAACACAACCAGCGCGGGCCCCGGGGGGCGCTAATTAAAGGGAACGTCCTCTCCAGTATAAAGGCCATCCTTTTTTCAGAAAACAGTCTTGTGCAACGCATTTCTGGAGACACAACAAGGAGGATAGCTAACTGGTTTCAAGCAGCAAGAGCCAGGTATTTTTGGACTCAGGCAACAGCGCTGCAAGTGGCCATTTGGAAATTAGAGTGTTTGCCAGGATTTGATGGGGGTTGCATGGGGTGCCAACGCGGAGCTGCAGCTCCATGTCCGTAGGGCTCGCAGACGCATTGTGAGAGGGGCAGCCCTGGCTAGAGGCAGAGGGGGCTACAGGCGTCGGCCACGTAGGCCTTACCCAGTCAGGCTATACCGCCAGCAGCGCTCCTACCTAAACATGAGTGCCGCGCGATGTGTTAAAAGGCTCCGATTCCGAAAGGGGGTGATTGCAGAGATCTGCCACCTGCTTCGCCGAGATCTGCGGCCAAAGCTCAGGTGCAGGACGTCTCTGTCGGTGGAAGTGAAGGTGACAGTGGCATTGAACTTCTATGCCACCGGCTCCTTCCAATACGCTGCTGGGGACATAGCAAACATCTCCCAGTACGGCGCGCATCGCTGCATCCGCCAGGTGACCGAAGCACTGTTCAGAAGGAGAAGCCAATTCATCTCCTTCCCCATGGCCCTGGAGAGCCAGCATCAGCGCGCATTGGGATTTTCCAGACTCGGGGAATTCCCCTTGGTGCAGGGCGCCATTGACTGTACGCATGTGGCTTTGCGGGCCCCTCTGGAGCATGGCGAGCAGTATCGCAACAGGAAGGGCTACCATTCTCTGAATGTGCAGCTGGTCTGTGACCACAAGCAGCGCATCATGGCAGTCAATGCCAGCTTCCCAGGCAGCAGCCACGATGCCTTTATCCTGCGGCAGAGTACTGTGCATGACATGTTCCAGGCACAGCCTCCCCCAAGAGGATGGCTACTCGGGGACAAAGGCTATCCTTTGTGCACCTGGCTCATGACCCCGCTCTGCGCGCCCAGGACCGCTGCTGAAGAGGCCTACAACGAGAGCCATCAAACCACCCGCAACATCATCGAGCTAACTATTGGGGTCCTCAAGCAGCGGTTCCGCTGCCTTGATCGCTCCGGAGGAGCTCTCCAGTATTCGCCGGACCGGGTCTCCCAATTTGTGGTGGTTTGCTGCATGCTACACAACCTGGCTATCCGCAGGACTCAGGCACTGCCACCTGACGTTGGACCAGCACCTCAGGAGGAGGAGCAGGAGGAGCATGAGGAGGAGGAGGAGGAGGAGGAGCAGGAGTACGTTCCCAGGAGGGAGCGACCAGGGCCAAGGGCCGCACGACGCCACCTTATTACACGGTACTTCTAAGCCCCCTGTCAGGGAATGGCCAGGGGCCATGAGGGAAGATGAATGCAGCCGCTCCGCAAGCCCTCAGCCGGCGAAGCCAACAAACACTAAGAAGAACAACCATGGAGACTGCATGAATAAAGATAATTTTTTATTAAACAAAAATGAAAAGCCCTTCCCACATGAATCCCCAAAAACAATAAACGGGCCCCACAAAAAGCCCAACAAACGACTCACTCCCACAAACTGGGGAGGAGCCACTCCACCTTTATTGAAACCGGGCCTCAACGTCGGCCTAACGCAAAAAAAAAGCCCTCCAAAAGCACAACCATGGGCAAAATAAAGATGGCCACCGCCATATTAAAGGAAAGCTGGCCACACCCTCTACTGAGTGGCCCGCGAGGGCGAGACCTTGGCCAGCATTTTGCCTCCCCTGCCCTGCCTGCTGCTCCTTCGCAAGCTCTGCCCAGTGGCTGCTGCGAGGCTGGGGGAAGGCGCCTGAGGCTCAGATGCCCTTCCGCCAGATGCCGCTGGGGGGCGGCCTACACGGCGTTTGGGCCTCGAGGGGCCGTCTCCTGAGTGGCGCACCTGAGCCTGGCCACCATCAGCTGCAGCCGCTTGCCCTTGACGCCCCAGAGGGGGAATGGCGGCGACGGATGGCGCAATGTGGGCCAGCTGGCGTCTGGGATGCGCTGGCTGGTGCTGTGGCGCGGTGGCACTCGGCCGGGCCCGCACTGCAGGATCCGCAGCAATCAGCCGACGGCCGGCTTGCTGGGATGGTCCAGCGCGGCGCCTGCCCTGGCGATGCCTGCCTGAGACAGCGCGTGTGGCAGCAGTGAGTGGCCCTGTGGTCCTGGTGTGCGCGCGCATCACATCCGCCAGGGTCTTGACGGCATCAGTTAGCATGCGGCCAGTCGCGGCAGTTGCTGCCCCGAACTCGCGCACACTGGTCGCCAGCGACTCGATGGCCTCAGGCATGCGCCCCACCACGCTCATGAGCTCCGTGTGGCGCCGGTCCGAGTCGTCGGCCATCTGATCGAGCTTCCGCACCTCCTCCGAAGTGAAGGTGTCCGGACTGGAGTCGCGACTCTCCTGCTGGGGAGGAGGGGGCCGAACTAGGGGACCCTTGCCGCGTTGGTGACGGCGAGTGTGCCGAGCAGCAGCACTCCCCTCTGATCCTTCCCCCCTTTGGGGGGAAGGCCGCGGGCCACGCGCACGGCTGCTGGGTGGCTGGACGCCACTGGTCCCAGAAGCTGCATTGCCCTGCGACAGTTCCTCCAGGCACTCGTCCAGTGAGGAGGTGTCAAGCATTTCCTCCTCTCCTGCGGGACGTGACTGTTCCCCCGAAGGTCCGGCTTGCTCCTCCTCCTCCTCCTGGTTGGAGGTGCTGTCACTGGCAGCCTCAGGGTCCTGGTCGTCACCAGCTGAAAGCAGGAATGCACAAGAGTAGCTTCAGAGTGAGGAGACGGCGTCAGCGAGGGAGTTAGGACTGGTGGGATTCAGCGCATTGGTGGGACAGTGGCAAAGGAGGTAGCTCGGATGGGCCAGTGCGACGCGAGAGGGCCAAAAGGCGAGGTCCTTACCATTGCCGGGCAGTGGAGGGTCGGATACACCGCACGCTGTGGGGACAATCACACGGGCTCCCATGAGCACACACACGCGCTCTTCCAGCCGAGTGAGCTTCTGCAGCTTGGCGCGGCCACCCCTGGCACGGGCCTGGCGATTAAACGCTACTTTAGCCTGCAAGAGAAAGGACGGGCTGTAAGTGCGCAGTGAAGCCCTGATGTAGTGTGCACTGCCTCCCATGGTGGAATAGCTTGGACAGAGTGAAGCCCTGATGTAGTGTGCACTGCCTCCCATGGTGGAATAGCTTGGACAAAGTGTAGAGTGCCGAATGGCCATTTGATGCTCATGACTGTCCCAATGCTGCTGGCTGAGGGCTGGCCAAAAGGACTTTCAGGTCCCTTTGCCCATCATGTCAGGTGTACATGCAAGAATGAGGAGGAGACTGGAAAGGCTACTCACCCTCACAATCCTGGTCAGATCGTTGTATTTCTTACGGCATTGTTTGTGGGTCCTGGGGGCCTCGCCGGTGAACGTCACCCTCTGGGCGATCTGCTTCCAGGCTTTGGTGTAGTCGTGGTGGGTTGGATTCCTCCCACTCTCTGGAAACAAGATCTTGCGCCTCACCTCCAGAGCTGTGACCATTATGTCCAGATCACCCTCTGAGAAGCGCAGGGCACGCTGACGGGCCTTCTCTGGCGTTGCCATGACTCCCTGGGGCTGAGCAGCAGTGTTGAGGCCTCTTTGCAAGGCTGCAGTGTGCAGGGCGTGGCAGCAGACCAATTCGTCCCTTCCCCCTTTAAGAGCTGGTCGGCACCACGGGGTCTGCTGTCAGTGCAAAAATGACCGCACCCGTGCTGCGCCCCGCCTGGGCGCTATCCCTCTGGACCGCCGGCTTAGCGCCTAAAGAGAGTAGTGGAACGCCTCTTTTAGCGCTCCACCAACCTCTTAGGGCGAAGCCACTGAATTCCCGGCAACGGGGCGCTACTTTGGGGCGGGCGCTAACTTCGGGCGGGCGCTAAAGCTAGCGCCCCAAAACTGCCTATACTGAAAATCTAGCCCAAGATGTCCAAGAACTCATAAAAATATTGAAGGAAACCCAAGACAAAAATGAGGCGGCAATGTCCAAGGCTCAACAACTTGAAGAACAGATTCAACTGGGAATCTTTTCAGTGGAAGAAAAGGAAACTGTAAGAAACACAGAGACTGTAAGAATGGTCCCTGAACATGAGCTAGAGAGCATCAGGGCGCAACTTTTCCGAGCGCTGAAAGCCAAAGTACAAGAGGAACAGAAGATGGAAGCATTGGAGGAAAAGGTGGATGAAATGGAGAAGACTCTGATCCACAGTGTTCCCGTGGAAGAGTTAATGGTCAGCCAACTCCTTCATATGCTGAGGGAAAAGACTCTGCAATGGGAACAATCTGAACACGAGCTTCAATCTTCAACGGGAAGGAGTTCGGAGCTCTCAAAAGTTTGGGAAATAGCTGAGGTTGCAAAACAGACTTTACTGGGATGCCAAAAGTACGCTGAATCGCGTCTATGTGAACAACAGAATGTTGAAACAGCTGCTCCAGTAGAAGGATTGAATAGCCCGATCAATCAATCCCCGAGGGAAGGGGAAGTATTGAAATCACAAATGAGGTCATTAGTGAAGGATTTGCAGGAAACCCAGGAAGAGCGGGATGAAGATGAATGCATGAAGAAGTCTTTTCAAGAAAGATGTCTAGGGAAGGAACCACAGTCAGCTAACATCCAGATGGGTAAGGAGGAAGTAGAAGGCCCTCTCGCTGGCCTAACTCAGGACGAACCCGAATATTACCATGACCTGTTGAGTGACACTGAATATTACGAGGATGTGGTCTGCCCAGTTTGTGATGAAAACTCCCAAAGTGCCGAAATCAGGATGAAGCACTTAAAGTCGAAGGAACATAGAGAGTTGGTGGCGCTACAGCTGGCAGCTGATAAGGGAGCCCCGAGAGTCTCCAAAAAGCAGAAAAGAAAAAGAAGAAGCAGAAGATGATAACTAGCGCAAATATTATCACTTCTACCAGATCATGCGTGGACCCTACGAAAGGAGTTAAATCAGTTGGGAAGTAGGAAAATATCAAGGCAACCCAGTTGTTGTAAAAGTCAGCACTGCTGGTTCAGCAGGACGAAAGTTCAAGCTGTTACATCAAGAAAAGGATATGGAGGAGTCACGCTAGCAGTGTGAACCATCTACACCAAAGGGATGTTGTTCGGACCGAGTCAAGATCAGAGACTGAATCTGTGAACTGTTCCCGCAGAGACTGAACCTGTGAACTGTTTCCCACCGAGACTATGTCTGTAAATTGTTTTATATGAAGTTGAAGATATGTTATGTTTAATGGGGACTCTGTATGTAATAAGCTAAAAAGGGAGGATTGTAGTGTATGTACCCGTCTACCTTTAAGAGAACTATTGTATGTAACCGTTCACCTTTAAGAGAACTACTTTAGGTGTGGCACTACTTGTTTGGCTTCTGTATACTGTAATACCGACGGTGACCACACCAGTATATAAGTGTTGTGGCATGATTCCTTGGGCAGATTCGCCCTGACCTTCGAATAGTAAAGACCTGTTTGTTTGTTATTCCTGAAGTCTGTGTCGTTATTAACTGTACAACCCACAGACTTTACAGCTTCTGTTACGTATATTCACCTACTTGGCTTGGTAATCACACCTGAACTAAACTGGAGCATAGAAGTTTCAATCAATGGTGGAAAAACTACTAGATGTGTAGGAATCTTCAAAAAATCTGAACTCTAGTTCTCACTGTTGTTTGTGGGACCACTTAGCTCTGTCTAGAGCCTGCTACTTTTGTTGTTTAGCATGCAAGTAGCATCACTAGGTTTGTACCTCATTCTTCACAAGGGCTGTGCGATGGTCACTTCTGCCAATGCTATCGTGAACAGATATGTCTGTGAGAGGAATGCTGGTAAGGATGGGTTCAAGACTCGACCGGCTTGGTTAATGGTAGTCCTATCAAGCCATGCTTGTGTACATTGAAGTCCGCCACCCAGAGCACATCCTGTGTCCATTTCATATGGGTGCTGAGCTCTAGCAGAGCTGTTTATGTACTAAGATCACATTATGGGACCATGGCCTCATTAATATTTCCTTGCGGCTTTAATGAGCCAAGTGCATGCCTTCTGCACAGGCCCTCAATTCCTACTGCATTATCCCATGCTATGTGAAGTGGGTGCATAACAGTTGTCAGTGCCCAATAATGCAGGTTGCCTGTGCCCAATGTGCATCAGTCTTACGGACGCTGATCATTCATTATCAGCCCCAATACTTTTTGACAGGCTTTCTGACTTTGAGCTCTGAAGATAATGGCTCGAATTTCCAAGCCCCGTGGAGGCAGGAATGGAGGCGTGTGGGGTGTTAAAATTGCAGAATCGGGGGGCACGAACCCTTCCCGCCTTCATGCCCATTTCCCAGGAGGCGGGTACCCAAACTGTGCTGGGAGCCGCCTCCCCGAGGCGGGAAGGGGATTAGTGCTAATTAACTGCCTGTTAACAGGTAGTTGACAGGCAGTTTTTGGCCTAATCCCTATTTTTAGCCCTGAAGTGTGTGCTTCCCGCCAAGTTAGCAAGGCGGACCGTCAGGCTGAAGGGCTTGGAGGGTTCAAAATATCCGATGTTCAGGTGAGTGATGGGTGCATAAGCACAGAGGTAAGTGTGTTTGGTGTATGTAAAGTGTTTAAATAAGTTTTACTTACCTTTACTTACTAATGCAGGCTTCCTTCCTTCAGGTCTCGGGAGTCCCTCATCTCACCACCGGCACAGAAAGCAGAATGGTCGTGAGCTGACAAAAGTTGCAGCCTCTGCTTTCTGTTCTGGAGAGATTTCTAACTGAGTCTGTGGAGAAGGACTCAAGTTAGAAGTCAGATTGTCAGTGTTTGACAGCTTCACAGAGCTGTCAAACGCTGATATTTCATCTGTCAAAAGCTCTTGACAGACGAAATGTCAATCCCTGACATCACCTGTAACCAGGTGTCCCTTAATTGGCCTGCTGAGCCCGCTGGGCGGGCTCAACAAGGTCAATCAAGGGAAAATCGCGTGGGTTGGCCACATATTGATGGAGGCGGGACTACAACCCAAAAAGTGGGAGTCCCGCCTCCATCACGTCCCCATTGACAAAATCCAGCCCAATACGTCAATTTGCCTGCTTACAGTCCAGTTCTGTCATTATCTCCTTGCAGTTTGGTCATGGCTTGTCTTTCAGATATCAAGTTAATTGCTCTGTAGAGAGTGGTGTCATCAGCAAAGTGAACAACATCACTTTTGAATACATCCAACAAGTAATTTGAGATCTGTTTTCCACCAGGTCACCGAAGGACATTAGAAACTGAATGGGGCCAAACCTTTTGACAGTCTGATCTTATCACTGTTCAAAAGTGAATAACTTGTTTGTTCCAACATTTTATTCATGTTTTAGAAACTCCAGGTGAAACATTAGTAAAAAATTGCTATTGTATGAGTTCTTTGATAGCTTATATTTTATCAGAATTGCTAATGTTACAGATTTTCTTTACAGACTATTTAGTGCTTGGGAGGTTCAAATTTTATCTGCATGTATTTTAAAACTTTGTTTTGAAGTAGTTGGAAATCTGCTGTTTTGGAGGTGTCAGGACAAGAAACAATCGCTACAAAATATCTTGAGAAAATAAACAAAATAACTAACAAGAATTAAATCCACAACTCCTTTCTTATTTTGTAGCCTCCTGAGCTATCCTAACAAGTTTTAAGCAAATAGCATATATTTTGCACATGAGTATTTTTTTCATTTTTAGTGTTTTTTTTAAATAACCTTATATTTTATTTTGTATTCAAAATGCAATCTCTGCAAAACAATATGTAATCCATATGAGATCTATCTGCAAGTGAAGGAATGTCCAACCATTGTAACTGGGTGCTACCTAACGAGCCATCCTGTATAATATTCCACTGTAGCAATTCGTGTGCATCGCCACTAAATAATCGAGTTAGACTTCGACGAACGATAAATAAGTTGTTTATTTACAGGAACAGGTTAAATACAACAGGTAAGGTAGCAGGTAAGATGGCTGACTGTAGGAGCACCGTGGTGTAGGTCTTTCCCCAGCAGGGACGCCACGAGGACTAACTAGAAGTTTCCGAGCTCAACTGCTAGCAGGTTCCGAGCTCTAATGCCAGAAGGTTCCAAGCTCTGACGTCATGACGTCATCACTCAGAGTACAGGAATGAAGCCTGAGTGCAGTAACAGATACATTTAAAGGTAAGTTAAAGAGAATTATGTATCTCAATGTAAGGGACAACCGGTGGTACCGCCACATAGGCCCCGCCAGAATTCACTTTAACGAAAGTCCAAGGATGAGATGGTCTGACGAGCTGGTGGTCGCGGCGGTCGTGCTGTCTCGACTTGGTAGGCGAGGTCTGAAGATGCTGCTCGTGAGCGGATCCTTACGCGCGTCGTGGCGAATAAAGTGTATCCATCAGGCGAAGGACCGTGGAGACGTGCGAAACAGCAGGCCTTGTCAGAGTGATGGGCAAGTCGGGCGGACGTGGGCGATGACTCTGTTGATGTTGGAACAAGTCCTTCTTCTGACGAACCCTGCCGGAAAGCCAAATGAGCGATCCAGAAGGACTTGACAGGCGAGGTCGATGAACTCGCCGACAGGTGAGCGAACTCTTCAGGAGGCTGGAACGCACGGAACAGTGCGTGCCATAGTGCTATGACGTGAACACAACAGAGGGTGAAGAGTTGCTGCGTTGATCAGTGATCGGTGAGGCCAGCAACTTTCACGTGGCTGATCGCGGCCGCAGGATGCACGTTGGACCCATCCACGATGTGTGCAGCGTCAGTAGAGGTTTGCGTTTGTTAAAGGGAAAACTGGAGAAAGGGCGGCAACGGTCCAGGTTGTTGTTGCTTTCAGGAGGGCTCAACTCTGCCTGGAGGGCGGCAACACTTGTAACTGTTGTAGATTTAGGAGAACACAGCCGGGAGGGCGGCACGCTTTTTGTTCACGCCGAATCGTGTAGTAGGTAACACAACCAGCAGGCTGAAGGTCTGGTGCGTCGTCGGCGGAGAAGGAGTCGTCGTTTTTCACGAGGGATAGGTCCTCGTGTTTCGCGAGGGATGGGTCCTCGTGTGTGAGGAGTGTGTCCTCGTGTTTCGTGGGGGTGAGCCCTCGTGGTATCCCCGCAGGGCGCGCTCCGATTTTGTGGGCCCGAACATGCTGTACCCCACGCTTGGAGAGATGTATACTTGCTGTTGCTTTGGACGTAGAGGCGGACGATCCGTGTGGCGGTAGGAAAGACGAGTACGGGGACCGTAAGCAAGTGCATGGTCAGCACCGCCTGGATGTTCTCGTCGAACGGGGCTTCTACCTTTATAAAGCATGAGGGAGACTGTGGCTCCCTGGATTGCGGTAGCGACAGCAAAACGGCTGGTGCTTCCATGGTGTGCTTTTGTGAAAATTGCTCACAAAAAAATGGGGTCCGGTTGAGTTTTGTCCATGTCAAATGGGATCTGCTCCAGGCTGCGCTTACCTTGCGAATACATTCGCAAAGACGGGGTCGCCTTTGGGGGAATCGGTGTTAGGCGGTTGCTGTTCCGTGGTTGTTCGTCGGTTGTGCGTCGGTCATCTTGTGGGAAGATGAGGTTCAGGCTACGCGTTGCTACCATGAAAATTGTTCATGGATACGGGGTCATCAATTGCAGTGTTGGAATTGATGAGCTCCCGTACTCACGTCGTTGGGTCACCAATGTAGCGATTCATGTGCATCGCCACTAAATAATCGAGTTCGACTTCGACAAACTATAAATAAGTTGTTTATTTACAGGAACAGGTTAAATACAACAGGTAAGGTAGCAGGTAAGATGGCTGACTGTAGGAGCACCGTGGTGTAGGTCTTTCCCCAGCGGGGACGCCACGAGGACTAACTAGAAGTTTCCGAGCTCAACTGCCAGCAGGTTCCGAGCTCAACTGCCAGCTGGTTCCGAGCTCAACTGCTAGCAGGTTCCGAGCTCTAATGCCAGAAGGTTCCAAGCTCTGACGTCATGACATCATCACGCAGAGTACAGGAATGAAGCCTGAGTGCAGTAACAGATACATTTAAAGGTAAGTTAAAGGGAATTATGTATCTCAATGTAAGGGACAACCGGTGGTACCGCCACAGCACCATAAATTGATAGACATGCAAACAGGTCCAAACCTGGCCATAAATCACACCCCCATAATTTGTGTATTTATCTAGATTGAGGAAAATAAGAAACACTCTGATTTTGTTGCTATTTTTGTATCATCCAGCAGAGAGGGCTGTTAAATTATAACACACACATTATAATTTTCTATAACAGTTCTGACTTTCTATCATAATATTAATTTCCAACACCAGCACTATAATCCTGAGACAGTGCTGAATCTGCAAACAGAGTGATAATAATTATTTTCAATCTCTCAAAATATTGTTTTCTGTCTCTCTGGGGCTACTGGAGCCTGAATTTTCTGCATCATACTGCCTGATTTGGCAGTTATGCCAGATCCCTGCTAACCTCTGCAGTGACCCTATTCCACTGTCACTTTGGGCGGGTGCGTTTGAATGAGCTGGGACTGTTGCTGTCATATGTCCCATTTCCTATCATTTTCACTTCATTTAAGGTGAGTCTTAATTGCGCCTGGATGAAACTGGCTCCCAAGGGTGCTAGACCCTAACCCGAAGGCAGGAGTCATTTTAAAGAAACACGTTTATTTAGTTACTGTTGCTGTTAAAACATTGTTATATTATTTTTTGCTGTTTGTCAACTCCACATATGCCATTTGCCATGGGAGCTGCCCTTTACCCCCTCCTTTTTTAGACAGGGTACATGGGCTTCTTTTCGGGGATTCCTCTCTATCTTTGCTTCTTGCAAGAAGGAGAGGAATGGATTGAGTCAGGATAGTGAGGCTACACTGCAAGTACATGACACCCACCGGCCGACACCCACACACCACAGTACGTAGACAGGGGCAGTCCTACCATGAGTGTAAGCCGTGGCCCAGTGGTAGCACTCTTGCCTCTGAGTCAGAGGGTTGTGTGTTCCAATGCCGAAACCTGAGCCCATAATTTAGGCCGACACTCCAGTGCGGTACTGTGGGAGTGCTGCACTGTCGGAATGCATCTTTCAGATGAGATGTTAAATCGAGGCCCAGTTTGCCCTCTCAGGTGGATGTAAAAGATCCCATGACAATATTTGGAAGAAGAGCAGAGGTGACCTCCCTAGTGTTCTGGCCAATATTTATCCCTCAATCAACACCTAAAAAAGATTATCTGGTCATTATCACATTGTTGTTTGTGGGACCTTGCTGTGCGCAAATTGGCTGCCGCGTTTCCCACATTACAACAGTGACTACACTTCAAAAGTACTTCGTTGACTGTAAATTGCTTTGGGATGTCCTGAGGTCATGAAAGGCGCTACATAAATGCAAGTTCTTTCTTTCTTACCTTGACTGAGGAGCAATGCCTGCAGAAGTTTTACTTTCCAAAAGAAGCTGTCACAGAGTTATGTCACATGCTGCAAGCAAACTTACAGCCTACCTCCACTGTTCACACTGCTCTGCCAGTGGCTATTAAGACCATCAAATTCTATGCCACCGGGTCATTCCAGGCTGCCACTGAAGACATCTGTAACATAAGCAAGCAGCTGTGCACAGATGCATCAGGCAAGTCATGGATGCGTTGTTCTCTCCAGTAAGCAACCTCATCAACTTCCCCCATGGACAACTGGCACCACTGTGACAGAGCACTACAAGTTTGCCAAGTGGTATGATTCCCGAAGGTTAAAGAAATCATAGATTAAATCCGTGTGACCTTGCATGCCGTCTTCATCAATGTCTAGGTGTGTGTCAACAGGAAAGGATACCACTCTTTCAATGTCTTGCTTATTTACAACCAGCAGCACACTATTTGTAAGTAAATGCTTGTTTGCCAGAGCGGCCACAATTCCTTTATTTTAAGGAATTCTACTGTGTCTTTAACCTGGAAGTGTAGCTCTTTGAGGGGCAAAAGAATATCTTGTACAGCCTTGGTCAGTGCTTTCCCATTACCCCAGATGAGTAACACGATAATGAGATCAATTCATGAATTAGAAACTTAGTTGGACTCACCATAGGTATGTTAATGGTGCACTTCATATACCTGGATCAGTTTGAGGGCATCCTGCAGTATAGTCTGCTGAAGGTAAAAAGGACTGTGGTAGTGTGCTGCATGCTGTACAACTTTGTCTTACAAATAGGTCCCTTCATGGGATGTCCGGAGAATGTCAGCTCTAACCAGGAACAAAGGATTAAGCAAGAGAAGCAGACGCTTGAAGAAGAATTGGAAGACAACTAATTTCCGGCTGCAAGAGACATTTGTGCCAGTCTGATATGCAAGGCCTTCTCTTGATTACTGCATCTGGCCCCTGCATAAACAGTCCTGCCTACATCACAAATATGCAATCATCTACAGACTGTGTGCATCAAGTCACAGTTTCCATTCATGCTACCTCATCAAAGCCACTTTAGTGCTACTATCATTTTATTTAGAACCCGTGCTGTGTTTACATGTCTATTTCTTCTTGCCAGCGTGCGTGATGTTTGAACTGTTAAATCTAATCTAATGCTTCTCCTAACTGCTAAGGGCAGGAGCGCATGAGTTGACTCACTGTTGTGTGTCAGGACAAGCTCCTTGAGATTGAGGTAGTCCTCATCTCAAGACAACTAAGTCCTGTGATGGACCTGTCTGCAGGCTGCACCTCATCTGCCGCTGTATGGGCAACCTGGCCCTGCCTCCTCGCTGTGACATGTTCAGGCATTGGAAGAGGTTGGCAGGAGGGCATACATATGCTGCTATTCATATCACACCATCATCAGTGTGCCTTTCAGCCATGCCACTTGTTTTGGGCACTGCTTCTGCATGGCCAGTGATCTGCAGGAAAGCAGACCTAATGATCTCAGTGAGATCAGTGAAGGCTTGTGCGATGCTTGTCTGGAACCGGACGTCAAGCAAATCCAAACCAAAAGAGACACCCCTCTCCAATCTGGCACCCCAGACCTTTATGGCAGTAGTCTAAGCATCCATGTAGGAAGCAAAGACAGCCGCTAGGATCGCCCTGGAGAGGCGGAACACTTCATGGTAATATTTAACTCAGACTCCCCCAGTGCAGTTGGCAGTCTGAGTTAAATTTAACACTGGCTGGCCGGATTCCCCATGGCTCAGGAAACCCAGCAGCAAAATGGAGATGGGAGCTGCCGGATCAAGCAAGTAGGTGCTTTTTATCGCATTGCTTGTGAATCAGGAGGAGTAGGAGTGTTCCCCCGCCCCTCCGGCCCCTCAAGCAAACCTTATACCAATCACGGCCTCTCCTCGTTGCCGCAATGGTCCGACCCTCCCCAACCCCCGATCTTTGCTTCCCTCCCGATTGCCGTGCTCCGACCCGCCCCCCCACCCTCCTCCCAGCCTGCCAATCTGCCCTGCTGCCGGGTGGGAAATGGAATTAAAAAATGATAATGTCTCGCCGTTAAATTTGGCAGGACCTCCGCGCTTCCGGGTTCCCGCCCCCCCCCCCCCCACCGCCCCGTCCGCAACCGCACTCCCTCGCTTCCTCCCCGCCTCCCCGTAAACATCATGGCCCACATCTCTGGGCTGGTGCTTGAGAGGGATACAGCGTGAGGGTGGGTGCTGCAGCGTTAGGATTATGAGGGGCTTGCTTATTCCTCTTGCTGTGGCACATCTAGAGGGTGGAAACAGGAGGAGAGGCAGAATGATTTCCTGAGGAGCAGAGTTCACATGTCACGATCAGTTGCAGGAGTGACATGAGGATTTTTTAATTTAGCTTATTGGAAATTTATGAAGGGTACAGTAAGAGGAGACGCCGAATGTTCTGACAAACCCTCAATGGGACATGCTCTCTTACTTCTCTGTCTCTAACACCCTCAATGGCCTCTGTCCCTGAGATGTACAGGTTTTCTCATAGGGAGTAAGTGGTCTGAGGTTTGGTGTTTCAACATTGGCTGATCTCAGCCTGCTATTATGAGCGGCATAGAACAAGAAAACGAACAAAAATACCTTCAATTACCATGACATGGAATAACAGTCCATAATGGGTGTGAGGACTAGCAATTATATGAAGCTTTTTGTGGGCTGAATGATGTAAGGATGTGAGTGAAGGAACACTTCCCAGTGCAGGCTGGGGATTTAAAGGCCAGCACATTGCTTCCAGGGCAATTGAAACACTTTAACACAATGTGAGGGGGGAGATCATTGTAAGTGGTAGCCATGCTTAGTACAGTTCATTCTTAGGAGGCATGGCTGACTTCTTACTTTGCCAGACCTGGTCAAATCATTAATAAAAACAGAAAATGCTGGAGATACTCAGCAGGTCAGGCAGCATCTGTGAAGAGAGAAACAGAGATAACGTTTCAGGTCGATGACCTTTCGTCAGAACTGGAAAAAAGCAGGAAATGGAACAGATTTTTAAGCAAGTGCAGGGGCTGGGAAATGGGGGAGGGGATGACGAAAGGTCATCGACCTGAAACGTTAACTTTGTTTCTCTCTTCACAGATGCTGCCTGACCTGCTGAATATCGCCATCATTTTCTGTTTTTATTTCAGATTTCCAGCATCTGCAGTATTTTCCTTTTGTATTACTGGTCAAATCATTATCCTTCTTCTTGTGCTAAGAGGCAGTGAGGGCCCTGGCCGCATTCCTCCCCAGCCCTGTGCTGCTCTTATTTGTGCTCTTTGCTCCCAAGGTGGTCTCCGTACTGTCCCTAACCTCCTGCAGAAGTATTTCCACATTTGCATCAGCAAATCAAGGAGGTCTTGCCCTGGAGCAGATGTTTCAGATATTGAATAAAGCAGATATTTGTTATGGTCACTAACAAAAAGTCTTCTTATAATGCTTGCCCCTTTAAGCTGTGGCTGGTGTTTAAAGCCAGCAGTGAAAGAAAGTAAACAAGAACTTACATTTATATAGCGCCTTTCACAAACTCTGGACGTCCCAAAGAGCTTAATTAAGGAGCATATTGTTTCCCATCCCAAGAACGCCGAGCTTCATTTCGGAGGCATTTCCACCATTGGGAGCATGCCCTGTTTGCTCAAATGAGGCTGACTCCATCAGTAATGATCGGGTCAGCACTCATCACATCATGTGGGCTGAAGTCCTACCCTGCCACGCTTCCCACACGGATTGTGCCCTCAGAGAAAACCTAGGTTTATGTTTCTTGTAGAGCTATTTCTCCCTCCTGTTTTACCAGTAAAGGTGATTCTGCAATCTAACACTCACCACTGGAGCACCAGATCGTGGAATCACCCCTAGAATGTTTATTTTATGATATAAGCAATATAAACACAGATACAAGAGCAGAAAAGTCATATTAAATAAGCATTGCATCATTGAGATCCGAATAGTTACACAGGAACAGTACAATGCATATGGATCTTAGCACTTATAACATGCATAGGAACAGGAGTAGGCCATTTAGCCCTTCGAGACTCTTCCGCCATTCAGTGAGATCATGGCTGATCTGTGACCTAAGTCTATATCCCTTAATCCCTTGGTTAACAAAAAGCTATCAATCTCAGATTTAAATTTAACAATTGACCTAGCACCAACTGCCATTTGCGGAAGAGAGTTGCAATCTTCTAACACCCTTTGCGTGTAGAAGTGTTTCCTAACTTCACTCCTGAAAGATCTGGCTCTAATTTGTAGGCTAGGTCCTCTACTCCTAGACTCCCCAACCAGCAGAAATAGTTTATCTCTATCTACCCTATCAGTTCCCTTTCTGGAGGTGAAATTGCGGTCGGAGGCTTCCCGCGGGCGAATGCCTACGATCTGCGAGAAAAGAATGCAGCTAGCTGGTGCCTCTGTATCTTCGGGCCCTTGTGGTCCTGGGTCTGCAAGCATACACCTGCGTAAAGGCCCACGTATCCCAGGGGCGCATGCATCCCTGGGATCACGTGGGCCATCCCAACCAATCAAAATGGAGGATTGTAGCAAAGCCACCAAGAGACTCTTGCAGTAATGTATATAATTGCCTTTAACAGGGGTTTGTTACCTTTAAATGTTTGCTCTGTATAAATAGCGCGGGTTCGGTAAAATGTTGATCCAGCGCGATGACGTCATCACGCAGGTCACGTGACGTACCCAACGGCGGGAAACGTGATGATGTCATGACGTCAGAGGGGAGAGGCGTGTCCTTTCAGTCCTCATGGAACCAAGTATTGTACAGACCTGTTTAGAGTTTCTCCTGCGTTTTTGTTTGTAACTTTTACCAGTGCATTAAACCACGTTTGCTTAACTGCTAGTTTCAATCTCAGTACTTTCGTAGGAGTTGAGAACTCCTACATTGGTGACCCCGAATCCTCGCGGACGTTTTTCGCAGCGGAAATGGAACGCAGGGCCATGATGGAAGCCAACGCAGTGGCTTTGAAGCTCCCCCAATTTTGGGAACAACAGGCGGCCTCCTGGTTCGTGCAAGCGGAGGCGCAGGTCGAGCTCCGCAATGTCGTGCAGGATCAGACCTGTTATCTTTACGTGGTCTCCGCACTCGACAGCTCGATGGCGTCGAGGATCATCAGCCTACTGGAAAACCCCCCGGCTACCGACAAATACGTCGCCATTAAGGCTCGGCTCATGCAGGTATTCGGCCTTACGAAGGCAGAGCGTGCACGCCGCCTACTCACGCTGCCCGGGTTGGGTGACTCCAAACCTTCGGAGCTGATGAGCCAGATGCTCACTCTCCTGGGGTCAGAGCCGCAATGTTTCCTGTTCCGCGAACTGTTCCTCACTCAACTGCCCGAACAGGTGCAGGCGGCCCTCGCCAGATCGGACGCCGGGGATTGTATAGCGCTCGCCGAAGAGGCGGATAAAATATATGCGGTCCGACGGCAATACTGCGCCATTGCGGGACGCCCCGCCCTAAAGGGCCCTGCCTCGACACCTCCTCCAACCGGTTTCTGCTATTACCACGCTCGGTTTGGCGTGAAGGCCAAATGCTGCCGTCCGCCTTGCAGTTTCGCGCCCAAAGCAACGAACAGACCCCTGCGTGTCAAGAGCACCGGATCCGGGGCGTGCCCCGCAGCCACGATGGCGGTCGGCGATTCCGGGAATTTAGGAGTCGTTCCAACAGGCTCGTCCGACCTCCTCGGCGATTGACTTTTCTTATTAAAGACAATTCTGGGGGGGCATATGTGGCAAAGCCACCAAGAGACTCTTGCAGTAATGTATATAATTGCCTTTAACAGGGGTTTGTTACCTTTAAATGTTTGCTCTGTATAAATAGAGCGGGTTCGGTAAAATGTCGATCCAGCGCGATGACGTCATCACGCAGGTCACGTGACGTACCCAATGGCGGGAAACGTGATGACGTCATGACGTCAGAGGGGAGAGGCGTGTCCTTTCAGCCCTCATGGAACCAAGTATTGTACAGACCTGTTTAGAGTTTCTCCTGCGTTTTTGTTTGTAACTTTTACCAGTGCATTAAACCACGTTTGCTTAACTGCTAGTTTCAATCTCAGTACTTTCGTAGGAGTTGAGAACTCCTACAGGATTATGCTTATGGGGGATTCCATTTATGTGCGGAATCCCCATAAGCACAATAGGAATGACATAAAAAATACATTTTCACACAACCTAAATAAAAATAAATCATCACTTGTTTAAAATTAATTAAAATTCAATTTATATAACATTTAAAACAAAAATATAATTTTTTGAAAAATAAACTTAAACATTTTTAAAAGGGCCAAAAATAAGCTAAACTAATTTTAAAGGTTTTTGTATGTTTAAATGATTTTAAAAATGTTATTTTAATATTTATTTAAACACTTACACTGGCAAAAGAAGGCCCTACACTTGCTTTTACCAGGCGTAAGAGTTTTGTGGGCATTCGCTGGGCAGTAGTTGGGAAAATAGCTGAAACTTGACAGATCGCAAGTTCCGGGTTTTTGCACATGCGTGGCGCACGCGGAAACTTGGAACTTGCGGGGCACTTACGACCGTGCACACTATGCATACGCGATCATCGGTCCCATAAAATCCAGGCCAATATCTGAAAACTTCGATTAAAGTGGACATCTTTCACTGTATTAGCCCTACAAGTATTACTTGACCAGGCTTTCTTTACACCTGAGCCCAGTACTTATTATATAGTAAAACCCCAGTATCTACATTACAAACTTGTATGCTCTTCTGCTATCAAAATAATTTACCCGTCAGCGTTGGCTCAGTGGTAGCCCTCTTGCCTCTGAGTCAGAAAGTCATGGGTTCAAGCCCCACTCCAGAGATTTGAGCACGTAATCTAAGCTGCCATTGCATGGCTGAAGGAGTGCTGCACTGTAAGGTGTTGTCTTTCGGATGAGACGTTAAATGAAGGCCCCACCCCTTTCAGGTGGGTGTTAAAGATCCCATTGCACTATTAGAAAAGCAGGGGAGTTCTCCTCGTGACCTGGCCAACATGTATCCCTCAACAAACACCACTAAAAGCAGATCATTGCTGTTTTTATGAGACCTTGCTGTGTGCAAATTGGCTACCATGTTTCCTTCAATTGTGACAGTGGCTGCATTTGAAATGTTCTTCATTGGCTGTGAAGTGCTTTGGGACGTGCTGAGGACGTGAAAAGCGCTATAAAAATGCAAATTCTTTCTTTACTTCCATTCATCAAGTAGGGTCAGTTCTTCTATGGAGTCTTTTCCACCTCCACTGTGCCCACACCAGTCCCAGCCATTATATAATTGCATGGGGTTCTGATTTAATCTCGTGAGCTGTAACAGACTTCCATGCCAAACTCAACAATACACCGACTCATTGTGTCTTCATTGCATCTCCTGTACCTTTACAAAAGACAGAAGATTGGATCAGTTTATGTTATGGTCATTTCTCCTATGTCTAATATATCCCCATCTTAAAAATGGGCATCATATAGTGAAACATTTTGAGCAGATACTGCATGTGAAGGGAAGTACAGAGATATCTTAAGCCATTCTTTAATTCAAATCAGATTTCTGCATTCTTGTTGATCTCTGGAGTTCATTTATTCTGAGAAAAGCTTTAAGTGTTACATCATGTCAGTGCTTGAGGAAGACAATAATACTTATATTTGTGTAAGATAAAAAAAAACAATTATTGCAACTTTATTAAAAGTGAGATGTGAATGGCATAGACCCAGCTCCATGCTAGGTGTTTTTATTTCATCATTTTTAATCTTATATGTCCCCTCCCACTTTATAAGTTACATTCTCCTGCGATTCCCCTTTTACTGCAGATCAATTCTACCACCAGAAGTTAACTGACTCTGACTTTCCCTCCTCAAATAGCTGGTATCAGGAATGCACAGCATCTGGAATTATCATAGATAATCCCTGTTGCATCACTGCACGGAGGGGTGTATACCAGCGCACTAACTAGAGGTACCACCAAAGTTACCAACAAATAATTAATTTTAGCAAAACAAATTTTAAAAAGCAAAAGGATACTCATTCTTTTAGGCACTTCATCACACAACACTTAACAAAGTTGTGCCTTTTAATTAAAAAAAAGTGCTGCAATCCAAAATATAGTTGTGTCAAAAGAGAACGTATAATTTATGTAGAACAAAGGGTGGTCACAAAATTCCACTTTATGAAACATTTACATGACACCTCCTCTGAGTCAGTAATTGGATAAGTGTGCATTAAAAAATATCACCCATATTCCATTTCTTTAGTTATTAGAGTCTCGCCTATTACGATTAATTATATTAACAAGTGATGCATTAATATAAGTAAGGCCTTGGAAGCATATTGTAAATGGTTTTAGTCCTTAAACTCTTGCATAAGTTTAAAAGCTTTCTGATGTTCAAAATTCTTGTAAAGTTTTATTGAGTTATAGATCCCATAGCTTATAGATAGATATTCCTTGTATCTCCACAGGTGATTCTCCTGCTTCAAAGACCTTCAGATCAGAACAATATGAAGCCACCATGATCTTGGAACAGAAGGCTCGTGTGGAGCATAAACGCCGGCATGGACTGGTTGGGCTGAATGGCCTGTTTCTGTGCCGTATATCATCTGTAATCCTATGAGATATTTGTCTGGTGTAGTGGAGGGATGCATGGACATCAACAAACTGCTAAAAGTCCATGTGTGAGGGAAATCCAGAGAGTGGGGCCTAGACAGCTGAAGGCATGGTTGTCAACAGTGGGGTGAAGGGAGTGGGTGCACACAAGGGCAGATTTAGAGGAAAACAACATTTGAGGGGGGTGCTGATAGTTTAGAACCTGAGGTGGGCCATGAAGGTATTTTGACATGAGGAAAATCATTTTTAATTGGAGGCATTGGGGGGATTAGGAGCCAATGTAGGTCAGGGATGATGAGTGAGTGGGACTTGGTGCTCATAGGATACAGGCAGCAGAATTTTGGAGGAGTTAAAGTTTATGATGGGTGAAGGATGGACCAGCCAGGACAGCATTGGAATACTCGACTCGATGAGGGTTTCAGCAGCAGATGGACTGAAGCAGGTCGGGTGCAGGTGATGTTACATAGTTGGAAGTAGGTAATCTTTGTGATAGAGATTATATGGTGTTGGAAGCTCAATTTGGGGTCAAATGGAATGCTAAGATTGCAAATAGTCTGGCTCAGCCTGAGATAATAGTCAGGGAGGGGGGTTTAATCAGTGCTGAAATAAGGAATTTGTGGCGGTGACCAAAGACGATGGGCTCGATTTTCATTGAGCCGTGGAGTCGGACTTGGAGGCGTGCAGGGGGTTAAAATTGCAAAAACTGGCGGGCGGGACCCCCCCCGCCGCCTGGTTCCCGACTCCAAGCAATTTTAACTCAGTCGTGTCTAATGGTCCCGAATCCGTCCCGCATCCAACAGGCGGGACTGGTCGTTAAGGCCCTTAACGACCACTAAATGGCCTCTATAATCCTATTTTGAAAGGCCCTTGCGATTTTAACCCTTTTCCCACGTGAAACACGCCTGGTGGGAAACACGAATGTGAAACCTGGCGGGAGCACTATTGGATTGCTGACTATCAACTGCAGGTCAACCATTAAAGAGGAGATTTGATCAGCCATGATTTGCAGGTGGCAGGACTTCGTGGTCTCAGGTCTGGGGCAACTTTTAGAAGGCTTAACCACACCTGTGGAAGATTGGAGCCTCACACCCATCTCCAGTGTGACCTCCTGGGAAACCCCTCTCGCCACCTTCACTCAGCGCTTCCTCAACGGAGGCATATACCAGAAGCATGGGAGCCATTTATTTCCTTCTCATCTGGGCATTAGAGGAGCTCGAGCACCAGCCGCAGCAGCAGCAGAACCAGGAACAACAGCAGCACCAGCAACAGCAGCAGCAGCAGGAGCGCCAGGCTGCTGCTCACCCACCTGAAGCTGCACAGGCCAGAAGGGGCCAGTGCCTGGAAGTGGCTGGAGAGCACCTTGCTGCACATCAGGGGGGCCATGGGGACCTGTATCTGCAATGGCTGTCCTACTCAGAAGGACTTCCATGAAGGTCTGGTTTCTCTGTTCAATAGATGCCCTTCGCTCCTCAAGAGATGTCATTCTATTCTGAACAATGACCATGTTTTCCATACCCTGGCGACTAAGCTCCTCCATGGCCATAGCCATCCTCTCCTCTACCGTAGCCATCCTCTCCTCTACGGTAGCCAGCCTTACCATGGAGGTAGCAATCCTTTCCACGGAGGTAGCCATCCTTTCCGTGGTGATGCGTTCATGCGCCAATGACTCCACAAAGGCTCTGCTCATGTTCGCTATGGACTCCTCCATTTGCTCCACACTCGCAGCGACCCTAGAGACAAAACCTGCCAGAGACTCCTGCATCTGTGCCTGGAGTTCCATCACCTCTAATCTTATGGATGGACCCAGAGGCAGAGGGTCGACATGCTGCTGAGCCGAGCTGGCAGAGTCCTGCGCCCTCCGACTAGGGCTCTCCACTGCTGTCCCTGTCGCCACAATCTGCTGATGCTCACTTGTGAGCTGTGATACACCAGGTGACAACACTACTCTATGTCCCGAAAGTCCCACTGAGGTGTGAGTGTCTGCGCTGGTGCTGGGTGCGCTGAATTCTGCTGACGCTGCGCCCTCAGAGGTTGCAGCTTCCTCTGAGGAGTCTGGCTGCTCAGCCTCTTCTTCCTGGCTAGGGGGGACGGATGCTTGTGATGGTCCTGTGGGGGAGTAAAGGAAAGAGTCATAGATGTGATGCAAAGGCTACATGCACATAGCTTTTTGCAGATGCTCATAAGTCCATCTGTTACAGCTTCACAATCATTATCAGCGACTCATGCAATGTCAAAGAGAGAGATGGGAAACTTTTCTGTCACCAGCTTGCAGTGTTGTACCCATCTGTCCGTCCCCCATGCGCGAATCATCCTCTATTCCCATAATTTCCAGGACGGCCTCCTCCCAGGGGGTCAGTTGGGCTATTGAGGCTGTCCCTCCTCCTGTCCTGGCTCGCTCTCTTTTGTTGTGAGTTCTCTTTTCCTGCAATGAGGGAGACAAGTGGAGGTTGAGTGAGAATGAAGGAGTGAGTGTAGAGATTGCATAGCATAGATACTTAGAAGGAGACAAAGATGGAGTGAGGTTGCAAGACCAAGGGCCTTCCCTGTGTGTTGTCAGTTGTGTTCAAAGCATCAGAGTGATAGGGAGTGTGAGGGCTGCATGGTCGAATAGTTATGTGAATGTGAGTATAGAGAGAGAGGGAATGGGTAAGGGTGCATAGATGTCAGTGTCAAGTGGGATGTGGAGGAAGAGATTGCTAAAGCTGAGTGCTGGTGAGGAAAGGCAATGGGGATCAGATTGTAGGTGATGGGAAATTCACTCACTTTTCCAGTGCGCTGAAGGTCATGAAATCTTTTCCTGCACTGTATCCAGGTTCTGCGGGTGACTCCCAAGGAGTTGACCTCCTCAGCCACCTGCATCCACACTGCCTTGGTCTGAGTGGGAGGGAGGCCTCTTCCTCCCTAATGAAGGGAAGAGCACCTCCCTGTTGGCCCTAGCCCCATCCACTAATGCCTGCAGTGCCATTTCGTCAAAGCGAGGAGCTGATCTGGCCCTCCTGCTTGTCATATTTGCTGCAGCTCCCTCACACTGCACAGTCAAGAAGCTTGGCAGTCTTCAGAAGAAGCAAGGCTTGCTGTGGACCTTAAATGCAGCAGCAATGATGACGTCATCGGAGGGGACTTTCAGTCATGAAAAACCCATTTGCAAAGGCTTCCCACACATTGGAAATCAATTGGCCAATTCAGTTAAAATTGCATCAATCTCCCACATCCATTTAGATTCGTGTGGGAAACACGAAATTCGGATAACACGACACCATCCTGCACCTGAGTTAAAATCCCCCCCGATGGCTTCAGTCTTCCTAATGTTTAACTGGATAAAACTGTGGTTCATCCAAGACTGGATATCAGACAAGCAGTCTGACAACACAGAGGCAGTGCAGGGGTCAAGAGAGGTGGTTGAGAGGTAGAGCTGGGTGTCATCAACATAGGTGGCATGAAGGCAACTTCATGTCTGTGGATGATGTTGTCAAAGGCTGCATGTAGATGAGGAAGAGGAGAAGACCAAGGAGAGATCCTTAGAGGACTCCAAGTGGGGGCAGCAAGAGAAGCTATTGCTGGAGATACTCTGGTTACAATCAGATATCGAGAGCAGAACCAAGCAAGGGCAATCCCATTAAGCCAGACAATGGAGGAAAGGGATCGGGGGAATGTAGGTGGTGAGGAATACAAGGAAATGGTTGAAGATGGTGTTGTCTGTGATAGGGACAATGGTCCTGATTTTAAAGGGGGGTGGCAGGTATGGTGTGCGTGAGCCCCAAAGCGGGCAGCACACCCGGTGTGTTAGGGGGATGTGGAGACCTGGCTGATATTAAAGGCCAGGCAACATTAATATAACTTTCAGCAGATTGACGCCCAAATCGGCCAAATGCCAGATTGCAGAATATCATCATCGAGCCTCGATCTGCATATTTAAAGCGGACCCCACCAGCTTGGGATGGGCATCCTGCTCAAAAGAGCAGGTTAATGTTCGGACCCGTCAGGAAGGCAACGTCTTTGGCGATGGTAAGTTGCCCTTATTTTAACTGCCTCCGCCGGGTGGGGGAGCTAAAATCAGAGCCTATGGGAGCAGTGAGGCCGCGGGAGATGGCATGGTCGAGCATGTGGCTGTGAATATGGGTGGAGAGTTTATGTGGAGGGAGAGGTTTAGAGAGGGCAGAACGTCAGTGAATTCAGAGGAAAGAGGACAAGGGGAGCTGAGATGAAGATTGACATCACAGGGTGAGGAGTCATTCAATTCAGAGGCTGAGGGAGGATAGGAGGGAAGATATCTCGGTGAGAAACTTGAGGTGGAGCTTGGGCAGTGGTAGACAATGAGAATTTTAAAGGGGAAGTGGAACAAGGTGAGTTGCTCGAAGAAGGAGAAAGTAACAGAGGAGTAGGATGAGAGATGATAGTGTGATTTAGTGAGAAGGGCCACACTGACACCACAACAGTTTGGGCAAGGCAGATGGTGGAAAGTATAGCCAGGCAGAAGGCAGTGACTCCACCTATGTGCAAGTTTCAGTCAAAACCAGGATGTCAATGCAATCATACATAATAAGGGCATAGATGGCAAGGGCCTTGTTCTTGAGTGAACGGATATTCTAGAGGGAATGCAGAGTGGGATGGTAATTGTTTGTCCACTGGCAGAATGCAAGACGGCAGTGCTGTGTGGGGTGAGGGGGACGGCAAAGAGGTTGGTGAAGCTAACTCCCAGCTGGGCGGGATGGTCACGAGGGAGGAGGCATCGACAGGTGCCTCGATGGGCTGTTGAGTTTGCTGCTGGTAAGGAGAATGCCAAGAGAGATTCAGAGGATAGCTGTGGGCTTATCAAAGGGAGATTCAAGCCTGAAATGGCAGCAGGAGAGTAGGAAGACAGAGGAGCAATGATGGGTTGGGGTAAGGATTAGGTGAGGCAAAGTACCCAAGAGGGAAGAAAAGAAAGGTGGCATTATTGGGTAACAGGAAAGGGAGGAGTCAGGAGAGAAGGGGCAAGCGATAATAAAAAGAAGAAATGGGCTCGGGTTGGGAATGGCAGCCAAAATGCAGGCTGAATGGATCCAGATCCAGATCGCCCATTCTGCTAATTCTACTGTTGCTATTAATGTGACTTGGTAAACGTTACATAAAGAAGCTCCTGTAGTTATGGAGAGGCAGAGATCATTGGCTCACATATGCCTGTGTGTTTGATTTTTGCAATCGATGTGAGTGTAGCTTCCTTGTTTGCTTCACTGTGCTCACCCCATATTCATTATTTTGAAGTTAGTAGAAGCTGTCAGACTCATAAAAATTCATAATCATTACCAGTTGTTAAAGTGGTGAATTAGCATAATTTCCTCTTACTAATGGATGGCTCATGTTACCGCAGATGGTAAATTATCTTGTAGGAATGCAGACAACACAGAACTTACCTACAAAGTCTGATCTTCTGTCCCTGACAGCAGTTACCACACGCATAATCACCTATCTTTTGCCTTTCTCAAATATCAGTTGTTAGTGTTCACCTATCAGCTCTTAGATACATTTTTGCCATTTTAAGACAGGTAAAACTTGGTTTTACAAATATCAGGTGTTAGCTGAAGGAAATCAAGGGGAAATTACTTTGTGTAATGCTTTTAGTAAAACATTTTATAATTCCACAGCTTTACCACAATCACAAAACACAGGTTGAGGGGGGACAAGAGAGGGAAGGAATATGGCCTAGTGGAAACTATATACTGTAACAACATAATTAGTGTCAGAACTGGGCGCATAATACTAAAGCATCAGTATAAATAGTGCTTATGGCACTGAGCCAAGGGGAAAGTGGCACCGTGTGGAACAGTTTGTAGTGAATTTAGAAAACAGTTTAATAATTTGAGCAAGAAAAATGTCTCCTTTTTCCACTTGAGACCGCCATCTGTAACAAGAGGCCAGAGCACTGCACTCACCATCTAACAGCATCTGCAGTAAATAAAGGATCTGTTGTTTCTGGTTGTTGTCATGTTTCTGCACTGGACATATACGGGACCGTAACAGTACACCCCCTACAACAACTTCAAAACCAAGAATTAATCTGGATTAAGGATTTTCTCTGATCTACCATGTGATGTCAACATTTATTTTCTCCTTAAGCAGACGAAGTCTTGTTAATTTAGATTAATTGTTGAAAATTAAATCATCCGTTTATCAAACTGTCACCATTGAGTAAACCTATTAGTAATGATTTAAGACACACTGTAAAGCAATTGGTGCTTCTGAAAACGTTTCACCCAAAAGGTATTTGACAAAGTTCCACACAAAAGGTTAAGCTCAGGTTGAAGGGTACTTGTTAGCAGAGTTATGTTGGGGTGGGGGGGTGGGGGGGGGAGTACTGAGTGGGTGCTTCAGGGCTGTATTGAGACCATGACTGTTTCTAATCTACATCAGCGACTTGAATTCAGAAACTCAATGTAAATTGATCAAAATTGCAGATGATGCCAAACTAGGAGGGCAGTGTAATCGCAGGAGGCAACATCGAAATTACAGAATGAATTGGACAATGGCAGACAAAACTTAATGCAGACAAGTGTAAAGTGCTTCAAAAGAAATGAAGAATGGACAGTATGAATGGTGTTGAAATAGCTATGGAAGGAAGCTGAAAGGGACCTAGTAGTCTTTGCAAAGTTGATGTTCAACACATCCACCCAATGCAGAGCAGCATTCAACAAATCAATAGAATACTGAACTGCATAGCCAAAGAAGTCATGATCAAACTATAGTGCTCTGGTCGGACCATACAGTGCCTAGTTTTGGTTGTCGAGACTTAAAGGAGACAGTCAGGCATTGGAAGCAGTGTAGAGATGAGCCACAAGACTGCCCCTTTGTGTCAAATATCTCAGTAAGGAGGAAATAATGGAGAAACTTGGGGGGAAAAATTCGGTATCTCCCCGTTTGGGGCGCGATTATCGGCCGTGCGCAAAGTTTAGCGCCTGGCGCTAATTATCGCCTCTGACGGCAAACTTGGCTTTTATCGCCCCTGGAGGTGATTGGAGCGCTAAATCAGGCGCTACGCACCTCTCTTAAGGCGCAAAGGCTGAGGAACGAGGCGTTAACTCAGAGTGCGGGCGCAGCGCAGGTGCTGTCAGTTAGCCATGGAACACAGACACACTGGCGCTGGACAGTTCTTAAAGGGGAGGGTCGATTTTGCTCTCCAGCCACACCCTGCTCATTGGAGCCTTGAATCTCGGCCTGGAGAGACCTGTGCCTAAATTTTGCAGCCAAGGACTATGGAGAGGGCCAGGGAGCGAGCACAGCGCTTCAACGAGCGGGCCTTGGAGGCTCTGGTTGGCGCGGTGGAGCGCAGACGATCAATACTGTACCCAGAGAATGGCAGGAGGCCTTTGCCGCGTGAGTACAGAAGAGTGTGGAGGGAGGTGGCACACAGCGTCTCCTCCAGGAGCATGGTGCCCAGGGCCCATAGTCAATGTAGAAAAAAGTTCAACGACCTCACTCGGGTCGTCAGGGTGAGTGGCTTTTTTTCAATACCTCTCCATCCCTCCATCTCAACCTCACTCTATGGCCAGAGGGTCTTAAAACCCCAATGCCCAACACTCATCCAACACCTATGGCCCTCTCATGAAACACACATGCACATTCCACACTTTGCATACAGTAAGGGCTATTCACCTATGAGAGGCACATCAGGCAAGACCATGACTGCATACAGTAAGGGCTATTCATCTATGGGAGGCACATCAGGCAAGACCATGGCTGCATACAGTAAGGGCTATTCACCTATAGGAGGCACATCAGGCAAGACCATGGCTGTATATTTACTCAGACGCCGTCCTTTTTCTTGCAGGCCAAGCTATCTCATAATAGGAGACAGCAGCAATGGACGGGTGGAGGGCGGCCTCAGCTGCAACCCCTCAGCGATCTCGAGGAGCGCGTCCACAGGATTGTGGCAAGCCGGGTGAACGGTCCCGTTGCCACTGGAGAGGCCGACCCCGTTCTGGACAGCAATGGTAAAGTCATCACCTTTTTGTCCTCGCTCCTTCCACTTGTCCCTCAGAACACCAGCCTTTGACACTTTCAATCCAACTTACTAAATCGCTGCACTGATTCCTCCCTTACTGCCACCCTGTCCTCACGCTAAAGCCACTCTTGTACCTCCCTGCTTTCAGATGGTGATTCACCAGCTGAGGAGACGGGCCCTCAAGCTGCCAGTGGGAGTGAAGCTGCAGGCGAGGAGGAAGATGAAGCCGGAGCATCAGCGCCACCTTCTGCCGAGGAAGCCCATGCCCACACTGGGAACACGCCTTCCCTGGAGGGGAGCAGGGGGGAATGGTCTGATGAGGGTGAAGCTCCAGGACCCAGCGGGCTGCAGCAACGCGATGGGGGTAGGGAAGCTCGGGGGCCTTCTCCCCAGAGGGAGAGTATGCCAGCGAGTCCTACTGCACTGGACGCAGAGGAGGAGCGGCTGATCGCTGAAATGAACACCCAGGCAGTGGACATGCACACTGAGCTCATGGGTGCAGTGGGAAGGGTGCCCGAATGCATTGAATTACTGGCAAGGAGTGTGGAACACTTTGCTGTAGCACAGGCGGATGCCACGCAAATGTTTAGTGCTGCAATTCAGTCACTGGCTGCCATGACCACATCTCTGACTGCTCTCATGCAGACTCAGTTTGAGGCCACGCGAGCACTGACTGCTGCCATCCTCGCTGGTTCGGACACATTTCCCCGGGGCTCTCACTGCGCCGCAGCAGGCCAGCAATCTGTGCTCCAGCAGATTGCTTTGGATGCTGAAGTGCTGCCCCATGGGAGTGCCAGTGTGTCGGTCGAGCAGGGAGTTGCTGTCCTCTCTCAAGATGACAGCATTCCTGCTGCCACCACTGTCACTTCTCCACTGCACTTGCCACCACCTGTAGGACAGACTGCTGCCGCCCATGCAGAGTTGGTGCAGTCTGCAGCCGGCCCTCCAGGCCCAAAGCGGGTCGAGGCCGTCCTTCAAGGGCATCTGCAGTCTCAGGTTCTGACAATCAGCAGCTTTCCACCAGTCTTGCTGCAGCCACTGGGGTCCCATTACGGAGGAGCAGCAGGGTGGGAAGGGGGGAAGTGCGCAAGGGAAGGAGATCACCCTCGAAGGGCAAAAAGTAGGAGGTGTGACAAAATGTTGTTCATTTTTTTATTAAAGGCCGAAGAATGTGGTCAAACTTTTGTTTAGTGTTTTGGACATTATCTCCAGGTTGTGAGAACCAGTTATGTTAATGACTGTTTTTTTTGTGTTTCTTTCTATTAGTTTGTCATGAGGAAATGACACACTAAGAGTTTGTAAAATAAATAAGTTTTTATATTCAAAATGTACGTTTGGTCTTTGCAATCTTTGCTGCCTTGGCTGGCTTAGGGGTTGCTGGTTGGTTTCATTCAGGTTGTTTTCATTTCCTCAGCAGGGGCCTAGAAGCGGCTTGCTATCAGCCGTTGACGGACGGCTCTTCCAGTTTCTACATTGTGGGCCTCCCTCCCGCCTTGGTGCTGCTGATGATCATCCTCCTCCTCCTCCTCCTCCTCCTCTGGCGGTGCTCCAACGCCTGGTGGTATTGGCTGGGTCCTGAGGATTGCCAGGTTATGCAGCATGCAGCACACAACAACGAAGTGGGAGACTTGCTCAGGCGAGTACTGCAGGGCTCCTCCAGAATGGTCCAGACAGTGGAACCGTTGCTTGAGCATGCCGATTGTGTTGTTGGGTGTACGGAGCGGTGTCATCAGCCAGGTGCACAGTGGATATCCCTTGTCCCCAAGAAGTCAACCACCTGGGTGAGGCGGTGCCTGGAAAAATTCTGCCACAGTAGTCTGGCACAGGATGTATGCATCGTGGCTGCTGCCAGGATAGCAGGCACTGACAGTGAGTATCAGCTGTCTGTAGTCACAGACCAACTGCACGTTTAAGGAATGGAACCCCTTTCGGTTGCAGAAATCCTCTGCACTCTCATGGGGAGCACGCAAAGCCACATGCGTGCAGTCAATGGCACCCTGCACCATGGGGAAGGCCGCTATCCTCGCAAAGCCCATAGCGCGTTCTTGCTGCTTGTCCGGGGTCATGGGGAAAGAGATGTACTCTCGTCTCCTTTTATTGAGGGCATTTGTGACCTGACGGATGCAGCAATGGACCGCGAACTGGGAGATATTGGCGATGTCCCCAGTAGCTGATTGAAATGAGCCGGTGGCATAAAAGTTGAGAGCCACTGTTATCTTCACTGCCACCGACAGAGACGCCCTGCTCCTCAGTTGAGGCTGCAGATCTGGCTGCAGCAGGTGGCAGAACTCAGTGACCACCTCCTTGCTGAAGCAAAGCCTTTGCAACACTGCTCCTCAGACATATTAATGTATGAGAATTGTTGGCGAAATACCCTGGGAGGGTAAGGTCTCCTGTACAGAGGCCTGTTGGCCCTCCTCCGTCTGGCCATGATTGCCAATCTTTCTCTGCGTCCCTATGGCCTCCGAATCTGCTGGCGCAGGACGATGCCCCCAATTAGTGCAGCCCCCATAATCTCTTGGCAATCAAAGTAATGAAGGTCAAAAACCAAAGTACTTGAAAAGTTATGGCCAGATGCCAAAACTACTTCACACAGCATTGACTCAATGCAGAAGTCTCTCTTTCTCTCTCTCAAAATCTCTTTCTCTCAGAACGAGTGGTGCAAAAATGTCTACCACACAAAAAGCGAGGAAGAGGCCCCCTTTAAATAGCGCCCCCCCCAGCCCCACAGCGACTGGGAAGCGTTCCAGTCTACCTGTCGTTGGTTGCGCCAGGCAGAAAGGAGGGGGGCGCCACTCAATTTCCATTCCGGGGCGCCACAAGGGCATTGCACGCGTGAATAACATCAAGATCTGTGTGTGCAGGAGATCGGGCGGTATTGTTTAGCGCCGCTGCAAAATGTCCGGTCAATTTCGCGAGAGGTGCAGATATTGCCGCGCCCGGGCGCTAGTTGCTTTGCACCCCATTAGCGCCCTCTTAAGACACTAACGGGAGGTGCAAACCAACTGAATTTTTCCTCCTTGGGCTTTTTGTCCTGGAAATGAGGCATCTGAGAGGTGATGTTACAGACGTATACAGGAGAGTTAAATGAATATTACTTTAAACTAAATTGCAAGAGTAGGATAAGGGAACACAGGTTCAAACTAGTAATATGTAAATTAAAGACTGATATCAGGAAGTTTTTCTTCACACAAAGAGTGATCAACGTGTGCAGTGGACTTCTCGGTAGAGTAGTGGAGGCAAAAACTAATCGCGAAAGCAACGACTAGATGCTGCAATATGGGACTGTAAGAATTTTATAGATGGTTGAATTAAGATGGACTGATTGGCCTTCCTCGTGTAATTATCTTTGGATCTTGTGAAATATGGATGTAAACTTTGTTAGAATTCCTATAAAGGCAAAGAAGAATATCCAAAATCACTTCCTGTCAGGTGAAGAATCAAACGTGATCCCTTAAAAGTTTATTCCAATTAAAGTGCCGTGCTCTCCTCTCTACTCATATTCCAATTACTAACATCAACTGTAACAGTTTATATTTGCTGTATAAATACATCCTTTATAATGCACTACCTAGTGTAGAAGTCTCTGTGTGTTGAAGGTTTGTGTATGTTACTCAGTGTGCAGGGTAGTCCATCTATTAAATGCACTATGCTAACTATTTTCAACTGCTATTTCATCATGAAAGTGCCATCATCATTAAGTATAAATAGATAATTGCTGCTTTCTGACCAATAAACAGTATCTTATGACACAGATAATGATACATTATTCCAGCATTCAAAGGAACAAAGATGGTGACAATCCTGTGAAAATAAGCAGTTACTAGAAAACCTCAATTTACGTTCAAAGAACTTAATAAGAAAATGGAAGAAGTTTGAAAAAACCCCAAAATCGAACATGTGTTTCAAGTTTCTGGATTTTAACAAAATCTGAAAGGTGAGGTTTATTAAAGGATACAGCCTCTAATCTAAAACAAGGTTAATGGCTCATCTCATTAAACAAGATATGAACTATTTTATTTGTTAAAGTAAGCACTCAGTTCCCCAGATCAGAACAAAACCTGTTTAAACACACATATCCAAACACACAGGCACCTACATGCAGATGCACGTATAAAAATAACGTTTGCAATTTATTTTATCCAAAGTAAGAATTATTACACATTTATTTTCTGTGCCTTGTAAGAGAAACTCAAATTATAGATTGCAATAGAGGGCTGATTCTTCTTAATTGCTTCAATTAATTTGGTGCAACATTGCAAAAAAGAACAAAATTATCATAAAGTGCAATGAACAAACAATAACTAAAACAAAGGGGTTTTATTTCCTTCTTTGCCTGTTTGATAACTTGAAAATGTATAGATGAAAACTATTCTTCTTGGGAGGGAGTTAAATGCTGGCTCTTTGTAGTCAAGTTGGTTCCAAGATTGTATGGCTACAATGGGAAATTAGAATGCTGCCTGACCTGCTGAGTATTCCCAGCATTTTCTGTTTTTATTTCAGATTTCTAGCATCCGCAGTATTTTGCTTTTGTATTAGTGTTTGGTTCACTGCCACTTCTCTTCTAGGAATGCCTACCTTGAAGAAGTTCTGCTCTTCTCTCTGACGGGATTTACATCTCTAACTTTTTCCAGTTCTGACGAAGGGTCATCGACCTGAAATATTAACTCTGTTTCTCTCTCCACAGATGCTGCCTGACCTGCTGAGTATTTCCAGCATTTTCTGTTTTTATTTCAGATTTTCAGCATCCGCAATATTTTGCTTTTGTATTAGAATCGTGTTGATGCTCTGTGGTAGATATGGTGATCAAGTAACCTTAGCTAGGCAGATTTGCATTGCTCTGGGGTACTATTGATGATGGACTAGCTATCTTGGCTTATTGATGGAGTTGGGGGGAATAGACCTGTCACTGAGGATGGGATTGTTCCAGCTCCAAATAGTCCTGTAAACTAAATCCTTCACAGAAAGGCTGGTCCAGCAGTGGTAGCTTATCAGTGCTCCATGAAGATAGGCTATATGATGTGCATTGGTTAATCTTCAGTAGAATCCCTATTCACACTTGGAGGCACTTAAGCATTGGCTGTTGCCAACCTGTGCCTATGTTCTCTTGGTTAGTAAGTGGAGAGAGTGTGTGCACTCCATATCATTCAAACAGACACTACTTATATGGATTTGTCAGTGGTTTTGTTTGAAGACTTTTAAGTACAGGAAACTTTCGTTTAACCTGCAAGGTCTAGCTGAAGCTGTTGCTTAGCTACAGAGATGCTTTTAAGTTGCGGCCGACTGTTTTGAAGCTGTTAGGGTTTGTTGATTCACACGGAGCTGAAAAGCTCCGTATGTTTTAACATTAGCGCTGGTTTATACGGCAGTTTTGATGGGACGGCACCAACTCGGTCCCGTCAGTGCCGGATACCAGAAAGTTTCCTGTATCCTGGTTGATCTTTACATGTTTCAGGCACATGGCTGACCCTCAAAAATGGTGAAATGTTGTGTAAAATGAATCTGAGGACTATTGTTTCCAGGACATGTGTGTCTAACTCAATAATAATGCAAAAAGAATTAATCCTCTCTGGCTTCATGGCCAATGTCTATAATATATTAAAAACCTTGGGGGAAAAATTCAGTTGGCTGCGCAACACAACTAGCGCCCGGGCGTGGCACTGCCCACGCCTCCCGCAAAATTCAGTGGGAGGTTAGTGGTGGCGGTAACCGGTAACACCCTGCGGCGCTGCGCCGCTGGCGATGACGTCATTGGTGTGCGCAGTGCCCCGCTCACGCCCCGGCCACGATCTTTGGGAGCGGCCCCATACTTACCGCTGGACGCTATGTCCGACGGGGTCAGAGGGGCGTACCTGCGGCCGGGGAGGCGCAATTCAAAGGCGAGGTGCGGGGCGGCCATTTTTGTTGCTGGCTGCCTGCCAGCACCTGCCTGCGCTCCCGTCCCAGACCTCCTGAAACGCCCCCCCCCCCCCCGTGGAGTGCTGGGAGGGAGTTCCAGGATTTTAACCCAGCAACGATGAAGGAATGGCGATGTACTTCTAAGTCAGGATGGTGTGTGACTTGGAGGGGAACTTGGAGGTGGTGGTGTTCCCATGCGCCTGCTGCCCTTGTCCTTCTAGGTGGAAGAGTTTGCGGGTTTGGGAGGTGCTGCCGAAGAAGCCTTGGCGAGTTGCTGCAGTGCATCTTGTAGATGGTACACACTGCAGCCACGGTACGCCGGTGGTGGAGGGAGTGAATGTTTAAGGTGGTGGATGGGGCGCCAATCAAGCGGGCTGCTTTGTCCTGGGTGGTGTTGAGCTTCTTGAGTGTTGTTGGAGCTGCACTCATCCAGGCAAGTGGAGAGTATTCCATCACACTCCTGACTTGTGCCTTGTAGATGGTGGAAAGGCTTTGGGGAGTCAGGAGTTGAGACACTCACCACAGAATACCCAGCCTCTGACCTGCTGTTGTTGCCACAGTATTTCATAGTCAATGACCTACTTTTGAAGTGTAGTCACTGTCATGATGTCGGAAAATGTGGCAGCCAATTTGCTCACAGCAAGGTCCCACAAATTTCAATGTGATAAATGACCAGACAATCCGATTTAGTAATGCTGGATGAGAGATAACTGTTAGCCTGGACACTAGGGCAACTCCCCTTCTCTTCGAATAGTGTCATGGGATGTTTTACATCCATCTGAGAGGGCAGGCAGGGCCTCAGTTTAATGTCTCATTTGAAAGATGGCAAATCCTACAGTACAGCACGTCCTCAGCGCTGCAGTGAAATATCACCCTCGGTTATGTGCTCAAGTCTGTGAAATCTCAGAAGGGAAAATATTTTTAACTGAATTTGTAGCCAGCATGAAGAGGGGAGAGGCTTGCCATGATCAGCATAGAAAGCAGCTAATCAGAAGAACCTAATACGTAATTCAAATACATCTTGTAGGTAGGTTTAAAGCACTTGGAAAAACAATCTGAAATCCTCTTTAACACAAAATAAATGCAATGTTGATAAATTGTCTTAGTTTTGCTTTCTAAATGACAACAAAGAAACCACAGGTGTTGTCTGTGAAGTAAAATTGAGCAGCTCGTTAAAGAAACTTGCTTGAAATAAAGCGTTGAAAATTCATCTCCAAAGTTTTTAGATTAAAAAAAGAAACTCACAAATCCACACACTGCTTTTTGTTTAGACTCAGAGGCCTATTGATGCATGCTGGTAAATTCTACAAGCCCTGAGTGTAGGGATGTTTCTTAATAATGTTTTCAATGTTTGGGGGAAAAATATCCAGTTAGGACTGGTAGTTTCCATAAATCCTTAGAAGTTTCTCGCTGACAGTTTTCCATCTATTTTCCAGACTTCTCTGCCTCTTCAGTTCTAATTTGCTGCTGTTGTACTTTGAGTCAGTCAAAAGTGTGATAGCAAAAGTATTGCGACAAAAGTGAGGCAATCAGGAAGTAGGTATGACAAGCAAGAAGTAGACTGGATACAAGACTTTTAAATATATTGGCCTAGAAATTCAGTGCCCTTAGCGCCGATTTTGCGGCGCTAGAGGGCCCAGCGCTGCAATTGGCGCCGGCGCCTAAATTGCCTGGGGCCCTTCCGCCGCGGTAGACCGGTAGCGCTGCGCCGGCACCGATGACGTCATCGGTGTGCGCAGCGTCCCGGTTGCCATGGTAACCCGCCCGAACTGGGAAATTGACTTGCGGCCGCCTCGCCCGTGGCAGCCGCAAGCAACGTTCTGGCAGAGGTGCCTTGCACAAGTTTGCGCCGGCGCATTAAAGGCCCCGCGGCGGCCGGCCGCTTTCCCGCCGCCCGCCTGGCCGCAGCTCCCTCCCCGGACTTCCCCCCCCACCCCCCCGGAACAGAAGCAAGCCCGGCACTTGTCCGAGGTGCCGGGCTCATTTTTAATAAGATTATCGCGGGCCGCGGCCGGGTGCAGGCAGGTCCTCCTTAAGGGAAGGAGGAGGCCTGCACTTCCCGAACCTGCCGCACCGCAGCGGGCGCCGCAGCGCCGGAATAGCGCCGAAATTCAGCGCATAGCGCCAGTTTTCAGGCGCTAACAGGTTTCAGCAGCGCCGGCAGCCGTTTGGGCGCAGAAGTAGTGAATTTTTGGCCCGACCAGCGCGACTTAGCTCCGGCACTAACTTCCGGCGCTAAAGCCATTGCTGCGCCAAAACCCAATTTCTAGGCCATTGTAGATAGGTACCTAATTGGTAAGTAGGAAATAACCGTTTATTACCTTTTCAAGGTTATCTATTTACTCAGGGTCGGGGGGGGGGGGGGTGGTGGCGGGTGGGGACAAAGGTGTTATGCAAATAATTGTTCCCGCTGTCTAGGTGTGGTTTACTTAGCTGTTACTTTGGACCTGAAATTACACTGCAGGATACTACTGACTGAATGGTTAAACACATTTGTCTGAAATTCCTCTTTCTACTATTTTAGTGGCAGAATTAACCCATTTATTTTAAATGGATTTATGCAAGGGCTGTTCAGTATTTTGACTGAAGCAATCTGTTTATCTGGATTAGCTGACACATAGGGGGTTAAAAATAAAAAATCGGAAAACTCGACCCCAACCCAGCCACTTCCACTTTTAATGGAGGCGGGTCGGGGGCTAGCGACCAACCCGCTCTCAGGACGCGGTTAAGTCACTAAAATCTTTTAAGGAGGCTGCGCGCCTCCATTTTAACTGAATTTATATTTTTAACACCTGCAGGCCAGGATTTCTGGGTCTTGGGAATCCCGGCAGATGAAATCCAAGAAATCCAATAGAGAATTCAGAAGAAACTTCTTTACCCAGAGAGTGGTGAGAATGTGGAACTTGCTACCACAGGGAGTGGTTGAAGCGAATAGTATAGATGCATTTAAGGGAAGGTTAGACAAGCATATGAGGGAAAAGGGAATAGAGGGTTACGTTGGTAGAGTTAGATGAGGAAAGATGGGAGGAAGCTCGTGTGGAGCATAAACACCGGCATGGACTGGTTGGGCTGAATGGCCTGTTTCTGTGCCGTATATCCTATGTAATCCTATGTAAAGGAGGCAAGAAGGACCGGATCCATGAGGTAAGTGTCTTTATTGCACTGGTTGTGGGCCAGGAGGAGCAGTACTGCTTCCCCTGGCCCATGAAGCTTAACTTTAGAACACCCCGCAATGGGACCCCGCGCGTAATCTGCCATCCAAACCCCCGATGTTCGACTCCCCGCGTGATGTCCAATTCCCCTCACCTCCCCTGATGTTCGACTCCCCCCGCGATGTCCAATTCCCCTCACCCCCCGATGTTCGACTCCCCCCGCGATGTCCAATTCCCCTCACCCCCCGATGTTTGACTCCCCCTGCGATGTCCAATTCCCCTTACCCCCCCGATGTTCGACTCCCCCCGCGATGTCCAATTCTCCTCACCTCCCCTGATGTTCGACTCCCCGCGTGATGTCCAATTCCCCTCACCCCCCCGATGTTCGACTCCCCCCGCGATGTCCAATTCCCCATACCTCCCCTGATGTTCGACTCCCCCTACGATGTCCAATTCCCCTCACCCCCCGATGTTCGACTCCCCCCCGCGATGTCCAATTCTCCTCACCTCCCCTGATGTTCGACTCCCCGCGTGATGTCCAATTCCCCTCACCCCCCCGATGTTCGACTCCCCCTACGATGTCCAATTCTCCTCACCCCCCGATGTTCGACTCCCCCTACGATGTCCAATTCTCCTCACCCCCCGATGTTTGACTCCCCCTGCGATGTCCAATTCCCCTCACCCCCCCGATGTTCGACTCCCCCCGCGATGTCCAATTCTCCTCACCTCCCCTGATGTTCGACTCCCCGCGTGATGTCCAATTCCCCTCACCTCCCCTGATGTTCGACTCCCCCCGCGATGTCCAATTCCCCTCACCCCCCCAATGTTCGACTCCCCCCGCGATGTCCAATTCCCCTCACCCCCCGATGTTCGACTCCCCCCCGCGATGTCCAATTCCCCTCACCCCCCCGATGTTCGACTCCCCCCGCGATGTCCAATTCCCCTCACCCCCCGATGTTCGACTCCCCCCCGCGATGTCCAATTCCCCTCACCCCCCGATGTTCGACTCCCCCCCGCGATGTCCAATTCTCCTCACCCCCCGATGTTCGACTCCCCCTGCGATGTCCAATTCTCCTCACCTCCCCTGATGTTCGACTCCCCCCGCGATGTCCAATTCCCCTCACCCCCCGATGTTCGACTCCCCCCGCGATGTCCAATTCCCCTCACCCCCCCAATGTTCGACTCCCCCCGCGATGTCCAATTCCCCTCACCCCCAATGTTTGACTCCCCCCGCGATGTCCAATTCTCCTCACCCCCCGATGTTCGACTCCCCCTGCGATGTCCAATTCCCCTCACCTCCCCTGATGTTCGACTCCCCCCGCGATGTCCAATTCCCCTCACCCCCCCGATGTTCAACTCCCCCCGCGATGTCCAATTCCCCATACCTCCCCTGATGTTCGACTCCTCCTACGATGTCCAATTCCCCTCACCCCCCCGATGTTCGACTCCCCCCACGATGTCCAATTCCCCATACCTCCCCTGATGTTCGACTCCCCCCCACGATGTCCAATTCCCCTCACCCCCCGATGTTCGACTCCCCCCGCGATGTCCAATTCCCCATACCTCCCCTGATGTTCGACTCCCCCCCACGATGTCCAATTCCCCTCACCCCCCCGATGTTCAACTCCCCCCGCGATGTCCAATTCCCCTCACCCCCCGATGTTCGACTCCCCCCGCGATGTCCAATTCCCCTCACCCCCCCGATGTTCGACTCCCCCCGCGATGTCCAATTCCCCTCACCTCCCGATGTTCGACTCCCCCCGCGATGTCCAATTCCCCTCACCCCCCCGATGTTCGACTCCCTCTGCGATGTCCAATTCCCCTCACCCACCCGATGTTCGATTTCCCCCTGCAATGTTTGATTCCCCTCACCCCTTCCCCGATGTCCCATTCACCCCCCTCCCCCGATATCCGACTCGCCCGCGCTATTGGACTTATGTGACATCTGCTCCCGGCTACTTTCTAGCCTGTCAATCTGGCTGGCTGTTGGGCGGGATACTTGTGGAAGAAATTTAAAACAGGTCCTGCAGCTCAATGTGGCAGGACATGCGGGAAACCCATATTTCCGGGATTCCTGTCCGAAAATCCTACCTCTTGCTCTTTTCCCGGCTCTGAGTTATTATCGGGCCCGTACAATGTACTTGTTTTGATCAGCAGATGGCAGAATAGAGCACCGCCCTCAATATCAGGAAAGATCAGCTTCCTGCTGTTAAATTCTAAAATGTGTTCCACCTTTGAGAGTTGAGACCATTGTTCCATAGCTTCAGCTGAATATTTAAAATTAAACTGTCAAAAACATCTTCAATTTTATATGCTATGCTATGCTATAATTTTGATTCCATTCTCAAGTATGGATTCTGCTCCCAATCTAAAAAACAAACCACACACAGACAGAAGAAAGATTTGCGTGTCCGCACTTTGTATATTTTTGTTTTTCTTGCAAAAGAATGTAGCTACAGATCCTCACAGATGTTGGTCAGAGAGCTTGGACCTGTGGGAGAGCAGCAGCGTGACCGGCGGCACTTAAAACCGGCGGATTCAGTGAGGCGGGACCAAATCAACAGCAGAGGAGAGAGGTAAAAAGTAATCAGAGTGTGACGTCACCAGGGAGCAGGTAAGTGATTGGTTGGTGAGTATTTCTCTTTTTTAAACTTAAACTCTGTAGTTTATAGTTACTAGGGTCTTTTCTGGTGTAGCAGGGACTGTTGGTAGACTATACAAGCGCCTTAGAGATATTTTTAATTGGTGATAGTAAATTAATTTAAATTAAGTAAAGGGAAGGTCATGCCAGGTGAGCCCAGCCCCGTGATATGCTCCTCTTGCTCTATGTGGGAATTCAGGGACACTGCCGGTGCCCCTGATGACCACGTGTGCCAGAGATGCATCCATCTGCAGCTACTAGCAAACCGCATTGAGGCGCTGGAGCTGCGGGTGGATGGGTTGTTGAGCATTCACGATGCTGAGAGGTTCGTGGATAACACGTTTAGTGAGTTGGTCACACCGCAGGGAAGGGCTGCACAGGAAGATAGGAAATGGGTGACCACCAGGAGGAGCAATAGAAGCAGGCAGGTAGTGCAGGAGACCCCTGTGACCATTCCCCTCTCAAACAGGTATGCCGCTTTGGATACTGTTGAGGGGGATGACTCACCAGGGGAAGGCAACAGCAGCCAACTTCCTGGCACTGGGGGTGCTCCTGCTGCCCAGGAAGGGGGGAAAAAGAGTGGGAGAGCAATAGTGGTAGGGGATTCTATAGTAAGGGGAACAGATAGGCGTTTCTGTGGCCGTAGACGTGAATCCAGGATGGTTTGTTGCCTCCCTGGTGCCAGGGTCAAGGATATCACTGAGCGGCTGCAGGGCATTCTGGAGGGGGAGGGTGAACAGCCAGAGGTCGTGGTCCACATTGGTACCAACGACATAGGTAAAAAGAGGGATGAGGTCCTGCAGCAAGAATTTAGGGAGCTAGGTGAAGGATTAAAGAGCAGGACCTCAAAGGTTGTAATCTCTGGATTACTCCCGGTGCCACGTGCTAGTGAGTATAGGAATGGGAAGATAGAACAGATGAATGCATGGCTAAAGGGATGGTGCAGGAGGGAGGGCTTTAGTTTCCTGGATCACTGGGTCTGCTTCTGGGAAAGGTGGGACTTGTACAAGTCGGACGGTTTACACCTGAACCAGAGGGGAACCAATATCCTTGCGGGGAGGTTTGCTAGCACTGCTGGGGGGGGTTTAAACTAACTTGGCAGGGGGATGGGGTACAGAGTGGAGCTATAGCAGGGGGTGATTTACAGCCAAATACAGAGAAAAAAACAAGGCAGAGCAAATATGCGAAGGCAAAAGGGAATATGGCAGGGCTGGAAGGCATTTATTTTAATGCAAGGAGTCTTGCAAATAAGGTGGATGAACTGAAGTTGTTGTTGAACACATGGGAGTACGATATTGTTGCTATCACGGAGACATGGTTGAGGGAGGGTCAGGACTGGCAGCTCAATATTCCGGGGTATAGAATCTTCAGGCGAGACAGAGGGGGGTGTAAAAGGGGAGGGGGTGTTGCAATATTAATTAAGGAGTCAATTACTGCTGTAAGGAGGGATGATATATTAGCGGGTTCCTCTAATGAGGCCATATGGGTAGAACTTAAAAACAAAAAGGGGGCAAGCACTTTGCTGGGAGTGTACTATAGGCCCCCAAACAGTCAGGGGGAGATAGAGGAACAGATATGTAGGCAAATCTCAGAAAAGTGCGAAAATAATAGGGTAATAATAGTGGGGGATTTCAACTTCCCCAATATAAATTGGGATAGTCAGAGTGTGAAAGGCTTAGAGGGTGCAGAATTCTTAAAGTGCATCCAGGAGAGCTTTTTGAGCTAACATGTAGAAAGTTCTACAAGAGAGGGGGCGATACTGGACCTAATTCTGGGGAATGTAGCCGGGCAAGTGGTGGAAGTGTCAGTAGGAGAGCATTTTGGCGATAGTGACCATAATTCGGTGAGATTTAAGGTGGTCATGGAAAAAGACAAAGACGGCCCGGAAATAAGGGTTCTAAATTGGGGGAAGGCCGATTTTAATATGATAAGGCAGGATCTGGCCAAAGTGGACTGGGAGCAGCTACTTATAGGAAAATCCACATCAAGACAGTGGGAGACTTTCAGAAGGGAAATAGAGAGAGTACAACGCCAACATGTTCCTGTAAAGGTCAAGGGTGGGACCAACAAGCAAAGGGAACCTTGGATGACAAGGGATATACAAAAATGCATTAGAAATAAAAGGGGGGCTTTTGGCAGTTACAAAAGACTAAAGACGGAAGAAGCCCTAGAGGAGTATAAAAAGTGCAGGGGCATACTTAAAAAAGAAATTAGGAGGGCGAGGAGGGGCCATGAAATAACACTGGCGAGCAAAATAAAGGAAAATCCTAAGATGTTTTATAAGTATATTAAGGGCAAGAGGATAACCAGGGAAAGGGTAGGGCCCATTAGGGACCAAAGTGGCAATCTGTGTGTAGAGCCAGATGATGTAGGCGGGGTTTTAAATGAATTTTTTGCATCTGTGTTCACTATGGAGAGAGACGATGCAGACATAGAAATCGGGCAAGGGGACTGTGACATACTTGAACATATTAGCATCGAGAGGGAGGAGGTGCTAGCGGTTTTAGCAGGCCAAAAAGTGGATAAATCCCCAGGCCCGGACGAGATGTATCCCAGGCTGCTGTGGGAGGCAAAGGAGGAGATTGCAGGGGCTCTGACACAAATTTTCAGAACCTCTCTGGCCACAGGGGATGTACCAGAGGACTGGAGAACAGCTAATGTAGTACCATTATACAAGAAGGGTAGCAGGGATAAACCAGGGAATTACAGGCCAGTGGGCCTAACATCTGTGGTAGGGAAATTATTGGAAAAAATTCTGAGGGACAAAATTAGTCACCACTTGGAGAGGCAAGGATTAATCGGGGATAGTCAGCATGGCTGTCAAGGGTAAATCATGTCTGACAAATCTGATTGAATTTTTCGAGGGGGTGACTAGAGGGGTGGATGAGGGAAATGCTGTGGATGTGGTTTACATGGACTTCAGTAAAGCTTTTGACAAAGTCCCGCATAGAAGACTGGTCAAGAAGGTAAGAGCCCATGGGATCCAGGGTGCCTTGGCGCGTTGGATCCTAAACTGGCTGAGTGGCAGGAGGCAGAGGGTGATGGTCGAAGGATGCTTTTGTGACTGGAAGCCTGTGTCCAGTGGGGTACCTCAAGGATCGGTGCTGGGTCCCTTGTTGTTTGTGATCTACATAAATGATTTGGATGAGAATGTAAAAGGTATGATCAGTAAGTTCGCAGATGACACGAAAATTGGTGGGGCGGTAAATTGCGAGGAGGAAAGCCTCAGGCTACAGGACGATATAAACGGGTTGGTCAGATGGGCGGAAAAGTGGCAAATGGAATTTAACCCTGAAAAGTGCGAGGTGATGCATTTTGGACGGACAAATAAGGCAAGGGAATACACAATGAGTGGTAGGACCCTAGGAAGTACAGAGGCTCAGAGGGACCTTGGTGTACATGTACATAGATCTCTGAAGGCAGCGGAACAGGTAGATAAGGTGGTTAAAAAGGCATATGGGATACTTGCCTTCATTAGCCGAGGCATAGAATATAAGAGCAGGGAGGTTATGATGGAGCTGTACAAAACGCTGGTGAGGCCACAGCTGGAGTACTGTGTGCAGTTCTGGTCGCCTCACTATAGGAAGGATGTGATTGCTTTGGAGAGGGTGCAGAGAAGATTCACCAGGATGTTACCTGGGATGGAGCGCCTCAGCTATGAAGAAAGACTAAACAGGCTGGGGTTGCTTTCCTTGGAGCAAAGAAGGCTGAGGGGGGACCTGATTGAGGTGTACAAAATGATGAGGGGCATAGATAGGGTAGATAAAGAGGAACTTTTCCCCTTAGTAGGGGGGTCAATAACAAGGGGGCATAGATTCAGGGTAAGGGGCAGGAGATTTAGAGGGGATTTGAGGAGGAACTTTTTCACCCAGAGGGTGGTTGGAATCTGGAACTCACTGCCTGAAAGGGTGGTAGAGGCAGGAACCCTCACAACATTCAAGAAGCATTTGGATGAGCACTTGAAATGCCATTGCATACAAGGCTATGGACCAAATGCTGGAAAATGGGATTAGACAGGACAGGGATGGATGGGCGGCGCGGACACGATGGGCCGAAGGGCCTCTTTCTGTGCTGTAAAACTCTATGACTCTATGACTCTATGTTCCTCAAAAAGAATCTAATATTCTCCTTTTAATTATCTCTCCACCATGAGCTTATCCTCACCTGCACTCTATACCAAACACCCTTACCCAGCTGAGTGAACTGTTGTAACATCTCAGCCAATGGTACAGTGCAACCAGTCACTTGGAGAAACAACGGTGTTTTGGATGTGAATTATCCTTCAATTATTCATCCCTTTAACGCACCCTTCTCTCCACTAGGAAGTGTTTTGCTGTTAAAAGAAAAAATTGCATTTATATAGCATCTTTCACAACCTCAGGACGTCCCAAAGTGCCTTACAGCGAATGAAGTACTTTTGAAGTGTAGTGACTGTTGTAATGTAGGAAACGCAGCATCCAATTTGCGCACAGCAAGATCTCACAAACAAATGTGATAATGACCAGATAGTCTGGTTTAAGGGATGTTGATTGAGGGATAAATATCAGTCAGGACGATAAACTTCTAACCTTCGAAGGAAAAAAACAAATTGGCCGATCTCTAAACTATCCATCCGGTCCAATTTGCCAGCTAATCATCATGTTAATCATCAGCCCACCCTCCGTGTTGGCCCAGCAGAAGAGACGATTCCGCCAAGTAGAAAATCATGTCATGGGTGCATGGCCCCACACTCCACAGTGCAGTATTTGTAAGACAGCCCACAGCATCATGAGCCCACTACCCTTACAAGTATTCTGAAGAAAGAACTTGCAGGTTTATAGCACCTTTCATTACCTCAGGATACGCCAAAGTATCTCATAGCCAATTATGTATGATATTAGTGTGTACCCAATTATGGGCTCGATTTTAATTCCCAGGTGGGAACATAGCAAAGCGTGCTCGTCGGGAGCAACAGCAGGCAGGCCCGGACAATGTTAATGGCTGGGCCTCAATAGCTTGCCACCTGCCAACTCCCGATCAATACGGCTGGTAAATTGGCAGGAAGTTGATGCCTGGCAGTTAAAATCGGGTGGCAAGAGGCTGCCACCAGGGACCCAGGGTATTATCCTCGGCACAAGGTAAGTGCTCGGGAGGGCAATCCCGGTCGTGGGAGGAGGAGGAAGTCTGGGGCAGGAAAGGCACAAGGTTTCCTTGTGGGGTCTGTAGGAGCAGTCCTGTTCCTTGTGGCCCAAAAGTAAACTAAAAAAAATGTAAATATCTTACTCTTCTGGCCTCGGCTACTATTCCTCTCAGGCTTCCCCGCTCAGCCCTCAGGTTAAAATGGCAGACGGGGGGCCCCGAAAACGTCATCGGAGCCCAATCTGCATATTTAAAGAGGACCCCGCCAGCTTGGGGTGTCTTTGCTGCCTGCAATTTATAATTGAAGTCAGCCAGATCAGGGTGGGAAAGGAGTGGGTAAGTCCCCTGCTCTGTTTTAACTGCTCCCCCACTTGGTTTCCACCAGGCGCACAAATCGAACCCTACGATTCCATTTGCTCTGTTGAAATAGCAAAGTAAGGAATTTCTTACAAATGCATTAAGCATTCGTAAACTAAAAAAATGAAAGAATTAATTTGCATTTATGTAGCGCCTTTCACAACCACAGGACATCCCAAAACGCTTCACAGTCAATGAAGTACTTTTGAAGTGTAGTCACTGTCATAATATAGAGAAACGCAGCAGCCAATTTGCTTGGAGCCAGGTCCCACAAACAGCAATGATATAAATGACCAGATAAACCGTTTGTGATGTTGGTTGAAGGATAAATATTGACCAGGATACTGGGAAAACTCCACCATTCCTGTTTGAATAGTGCCATGGAATCTTTTATACCCACCTGGGCAAGCAGGCAGGACCTTAGTTTAACGCCTCATCCAAAAGACAGCACCTCTGACAGGACTCACAACCATTGTGTTGATAGTCCATTACCATAGCGACTACACTACTGTCCCTTTCTACCCTAGGAATGCCATATCTTTTAAAGAATGCTATCAGCCTCTCCTGCTGCTATAGCAAGCTAGCTCTGAATTTAATAAGCTCACCAGCATGCCAAAACAGAGAATCTGTGATCCTGCATAATGTAACAGTAAGCTGCAAACCGATTGATCCTTGCCCAGTGTCCTGCCTTTAGCTCGAAGGAGTAGGAAAAAAAGACTTGCCTTTATATAGCGCCTTTCAAGACCACCGGACGTCTCAAAGCTCTTTACAGCCAATGAAGTACTTTTGGAGTGTAGTCACTGTTGTAAAGTGGGAAACGCGGCAGCCAATTTGCGCACAGCAAGCTCCCACAAACAGCAATGTGATAATGACCAGATAGCTGACATTACTTAAAGACATTAAAGCAGCAGAGGTCCAACACAGAGCAGAATGGGAAATGCTGCAACCTATGTTCTCGTGACTGGCTCAGCTGTTTCAATCCATATAGTAGCATGAGGGCCTTAGCAAGTCTCATTTTACTGGACCAGTTGAAGGAGGAGGAATGAGGTGAGTGGCAGAGGAGGGCAGGGAGGCACCCAACTATTGGAGCGTGGCAATAAAGTTGGCTGCTACTGGCAGTGAAGTGCTAATGTTTCTCATGTGGTTGCGGGTCTGGTTCCAGGAGATAGCCCAAATCACACATAAGTGAAGCATAGCCTTCCCACATATTGCTACTCAGTCGAGGCAACTTTGTCCTAAGTGTTAAATACACTGGTTGGGGTAATAGTGGATCCGAGTGGTCCATTCTCCTATAGTTGGGTGCCTCCCTGCCCTCCCCTGCCACTCATCTCATTCCTCCTCAGGCAGCATCTGTGGAGAGAGATACAGAGTTAATATTTCAGGTCGATGACCTTTCAACAGAACTGGAAGATGCTAGAGTTGAACAGTCTTTGAGCAAGTACAGGGCATGGGAAAAGAGGAGCAGTAAAGGATAGGGTGGAAGGCAGGTGTGATTAAACAACAAAAGTGATGTTGGCAGAAGGCAAAGGGAGGAGGTAATGAGACAAGTATAGAAACAAAAGATGGGTCCAGGGGAGGTGTAAATGGTTAGAGCAGAGTGGCAGAGGGGGAGGGAAGCATGGAAAATCAGACAAAAAGGAGAATGCTCTTACAGCCCGGGAATGTGACGGAAGAAAGGCAGGTAGACCCCAGCAGTGTGGACCCCCCCACCATCCGTGTACCAATAGGGGATCCCCACCCCCACCCCAAGCACCAGCCCACATCTCCTCCACTCCCAGTGGCGCTGGTACAGCCATCCTCCATTGCGGTGGGGGTGCACCTGGGGATGAGGTTAAATCACATTAACAGAGGAGCAGAGAAGAGCTTTAATCTGCCAACCAATTTATACTGCACCTGGCCTGTGAATACTTAATCCTGATATTGAAAAAAAAAATCAGTTTCCCAGTTTAAACATTCTTCATCTTGATGAGCACAAAATTCAAAAGGAAATTGTACTTCCAGAGATTTTCACACTTATATCGTTGTATAGGCACATGTAATCTGCTACCCCATGTTCTACCCGGTTGGATTCAGGACCCATGTTGGAGGAACAGCTGCACCATTCACTTGCCTTAGGCTCCTGAAGATTTCTAGTGGTTGCAGGGTGATAACCTTTACCCATAATAAGTCCAGTATTTGTCTTGGTGCATCATGAGTGCCGAAATTGCTTTGTGCCCCTAGCATAATGACTCAGATTGCCGAGACTGGACTGATCTGAGCACTGCCATATTACAGTATTAATTTTCTTGTGAGGAAGTCTGTGTTCCAGCTGACTGTTCTTTGTTTACAGAGTGCAATTATAATGTGCTTTGCTTCTTGCCCTTAGTGTTTCGTGAAATACTGATATGGTAAAAGAGTTAATTAGCTGTTCCTCACAGGCAGCTCAGTCCTGTTTCAGATTGTTATATTTGGCTGGCTATTGCCTGCAGCATAGGTCTTGTCATAAAGCTATTTTAGCTGACATTACAAATTCTATAATCTACTGTGGTGGCGAAGAGCATATGGCGGTTGAAGTTTTTTCTGGAGAAAAGAAAAAACTTGCATTTATATAGCACCTTATCACATCTTATCACACAGTGGACAACAGATAAAAGTGGGAGAACTAGCGGCAGAGAGTCAGTGAGAGCGGAGAGAGTGAGCCTGAGGGGAAACAACGCAAGAAGACAACAGATAAAGGCGGGAGAACCAGCGGCAGAGAGTCAGTGAGAGTGGAGAGAGTGAGCCTGAGGGGAAACAATGCAAGAGGACAACAGATAAAAGCGGGAGAACTAGCGGCAGAGAGTCAGTGAGAGCGAAGAGAGTGAGCCTGAGGGGAAACAATGCGAGAGGACAACAGATAAAAGTGGGAGAACCAGCGGCAGAGAGTCAGTGAGAGCGGAGAGAGTGAGCCTGAGGGGAAACAATGCAAGAGGACAACAGATAAAGGCAGGAGAACCAGCGGCAGAGAGTCAGTGAGAGTGGAGAGAGTGAGCCTGAGGGGAAACAATGCAAGAGGACAACAGATAAAAGCGGGAGAACTAGCGGCAGAGAGTCAGTGAGAGCGAAGAGAGTGAGCCTGAGGGGAAACAATGCGAGAGGACAACAGATAAAAGTGGGAGAACCAGCGGCAGAGAGTCAGTGAGAGCGGAGAGAGTGAGCCTGAGGGGAAACAATGCGAGAGGACAACAGATAAAGGCGGGAGAACCAGCGGCAGAGAGTCAGTGAGAGTGGAGAGAGTGAGCCTGAGGGGAAACAATGCAAGAGGACATCAGATAAAGGTGGGAGAACCAGCGGCAGAGAGTCAGTGAGAGTGGAGAGAGTGAGCCTGAGGGGAAACAATGCAAGAGGACAACAGATAAAGGCGGGAGAACCAGCGGCAGAGAGTCAGTGAGAGCGAAGAGAGTGAGCCTGAGGGGAAACAATGCGAGAGGACAACAGATAAAGGCGGGAGAACCAGCGGCAGAGAGTCAGTGAGAGTGGAGAGAGTGAGCCTGAGGGGAAACAATGCAAGAGGACAACAGATAAAGGCAGGAGAACCAGCGGCAGAGAGTCAGTGAGAGCGAAGAGAGTGAGCCTGAGGGGAAACAATGCAAGAGGACAACAGATAAAAGCGGGAGAACCAGCGGCAGAGAGTCAGTGAGAGCGAAGAGAGTGAGCCTGAGGGGAAACAATGCGAGAGGACAACAGATAAAAGCGGGAGAACCAGCGGCAGAGAGTCAGTGAGAGCGCGAGCAGAATGTGGAAATCTGAGAAAGAAATTCAAAAGTGACAACACTGGTGCGGAGCGAGGGGATTGGTGGGTAACCAATCAAGTACTTAGAGTAAAAAGTGGCAGGAGAGAGAGATTGGCCCGAGAGTATAAAGCGGCGGGAGCATCAGGGAGAGAGGTAAAAAACACCTAAAGTGACGTCAGCACAAGGGAAGCAGCTGATTGGTAAGTAGCTGATGAGTTTTTTTTGTCAAGTTCAGGGACAAGTCTTAGTTTATTTCTGGTAAGTAGTCTAATAAATAGAGGCATGTCAAATCCACATCCTGTGCCATGTGGGAATTCCAGGATGCTTCTCGTGTCCTGGACAATCACGTGTGTGGCATTGTTCTCTGTAGTTTTTTTTGGGTCACACAGCCCCTTTAACGGGCTGCGTGGCCCATTCAAAATTCCACGCATTTAAAAGCCGGCTGACCGGCTGTGCGGGGCCCTTAAAGCGCTGCGCTTAAAGGGAACATTGGTGTGCAGGAAATATCATCAGCTGGAGGAGCTCGAGCTGCGAGTTTCGGCGCTTAGGCAGCAGCTGGCATCACTGAAGTACATCCGCGAGGCTGAGAGCTACATGGATAGCACTTTTCAGGAGGTGCTCACCCCACAGCTTAAGTGTGTGCAGGCAGAGAGGGAATGGGCGACCACCAGACAGGCAAAGAGGACCAGGCAGGTAGTGCAGGAGTCCCCGAGTGCATCGCGCTCTCTAACTGAATACTGGTGAGGGCGATGGCTCTTCTAGGGAGTACAGCCAGAGCCAAGTCCACGGCACCTTGGGTGGCTCAGCTGTACAGGGGTGGGCGGAGGATGGTCAGGAATTCAATAGTGATAGGGGATTCAATAGTTAGGGGAACAGACAGGTGTTTCTGCGGCAGCAGACGTGACTCCAGGATGGTATGTTGCCTCCCTGGTGCCAGGGTCAAGGATGTCACTCAGCAGCTGCAGGACATTCTGAGGGGTCGGGTGAACAGCCAGAGGTCATGGTCCATATCAGTACCAATGACATAGGTAGAAATAGGGATGATTTTAGAGAGCTAAGAAAGAGTAAGAGGCAGAAACCCTCATCACATTTAAAAAGCACTTGGCTATGCACTTGAAGTGTCGTAACCTACAAGGCTGCAGACCAAGAACTGGAAAGTGGATTAGGCTGGATAGCTCTTTTTCGTCCAATACAGACACGATGAGCTGAATGACCTCCTTATGTGCCGTAAATTTCTATGATCTCTCAAGATAGCATTTCACATATCTAATTAAATTGAAGTGTAGTCACTGTTGCTGTGTAAATGCATACAACAACTATTTTGCTCATTTCTCACACAAACAGCAATGAGATGAATGGTGGAAGGACTGCTGGCCAGGACACTCTTCTTTGGATAGTGTTACGGGATCTTCAATGTCCACCTGAACAGAAAGATATGTATATTCACTTTAACCTTTTGCCTGGAAGACAGCACTTACAACAATGCAGCACCTCAGCACTGCGCTGAAATTTCAATCCAGATTATATGCTCAAGCTCTGGCGTGGTGCTTGATCTCAACACCTTCTGACTCAGAATGGTTGCGTTTATAGGGCCAATTTCAGGCTTCTGTACTTCCAGCAGGAAGAGTTACATGCAGAGAGTGTATTGTGGGCAATTGTAGCTGCACTCTCGTGATTTTTCAACCCTTTGATTTAATAGATTGAAAACCATATGCCATCTGCCTGATTCATGCTTGTGACCACTGCTCCTTACTGGGAACACAAAATTAGCAATTTTATGCTGAGAAGGCAACTATACGTTTCTACACATTGCACTAGCCCTTGACTTTCCTTGCCTATCTTGCTGATGCTTAGATATTCTCAGGAATGTGGAGGCAAAGGGGGTTCCTGGGATGTGTGAAGGTGGTGGGGGTGGGGGAGGAGGGAGGGGGGAGCGGGGTGCGTGTGGGTGAGAGGAGTGGTGCTACACTCATAGGTACAGAGAGAGCCTGGCTACCCTTATAGAATTATATAGAATCTACAGCACAGAAACAGGCCATTCAGCAAAACTGGTCTATGCTAATGTTTATGCTCCACACGAGCCTCATCCCACTCTTATTCAACTAACCCCATCAACATATCCTTCTATTCCTTTCTCCCTAATGTGTTTATCTAGCTTCCCCTTAAATGCATCCATGTTAGTCACCTCAACTACTCCTTGTGGTAGCAAGTTCCACATTCTAACCACTCTCTGGGTAAAAGATATAGGTTGACAAAAAAGGATGACAAATCATGAAAACAGGAAGTAATATTTTCTAGACAAGAAGTGTATGCAAACATAAGCTTTTTAATATATTATAGACATTGGCCATGAACCCAGCGAGGATTAATCTCTTACGAATTATTATTGAGCTAGACACACACGTCATTGAATCATAGCATCAAAGAAGCATAGAAATTTATGGCACAGAAGGAGGCCATTCGGCTAATCGTGTCTGTGCCGGCCGAAAAAGAGCTATCCAGCCTAATCCCACTTTCCATCTCTTGGTCCGTAGCCTTGCATGTCCTGGAAACTGTAGTCCTCACATTCACTTTTCAACAACATTTCACCATTTTCGAGGGTCAGCCATGTGCTTGAAACATATGAAGATCAATCGGGATGCTTAAAAGTCTTCAAACAAAACCACTGAGAAATCCATATATGTAGTGTCTGTTTGCATGATATGGAGTGCACACACTCTCTCCATAGGGAACATCCCACTTACTAACCAAGAGAACATAGGCACAGTTTGACAATAGGGCCTAAGGGCCTCCAAGTGTGCATAGGGATTCTACTGAAGATTAACCATCACATAGCCTATCATCATGGATCACTGATAAGCTACCACTGCGGGACCAGGGACTATTTGGAGTGGGAAGAATCCCATCCGCAGATCTATTTCCCCTAACTCCATTAACAAGCCAAGATAGCTGGTCCATCATCAATAGTATCCGGGAGTACTGCAACCTGCCTAGCTAAGGCGACTTGATCCCCTCTTCGCAACCTGCATAAATTCAACTTTATCCTCGTCTCTTTATTTATTCATATCATTTTGCCTGACCTTCCCTTTAAATATTGTCCACTGTTGTTCTACTTGTCTGTCAATATTTTTCTCCAGTTTACCTCCTGTAGTTCCATCTTCATTCCTTCATAGTTGGCCTTTTTCCAATTTATTACTTTGTATTTTCTTAAATCTTATTGGCCCAGAATTTGCGATCAGTGGCAAAGCTAAGGCGTTCGCCATTGGCCCCGAAGTAAGCTTCGCACAAAGATCTCGTGATCTCTGTGTCGAGAAGTTCGGGTTTTCTGACACGTAATTCAAATCAACGTAGTATAGTGGGAATCCCCTAGTGCGAGCTGCTGTGATATCAACAAGCTGTCTAAGCAGCCAATCAAAATGCAGAATTCTCACAGATAGCAAACCAGGAAATAGGTAAGCTCTTAAAATTCTAACTTTTTAAAAATGTTAGAGAAAGCAAAACAAAGATTGGGACTCTCACATGGGGAAAAGGCAAACCTGAAATAAAGATGAACAAACCAGTAAAAAAAAAATTTCTTAAAAATTTTTGGGGAAAAATTCAGTATCGCCCCGTTTGGGGCGCCATTAGCGGCTGTGCGCAAAGTTTAGCGCCTGGCGCTAATTATCGCCTCCAACGGCAAACTTGGCTTTTATCGCCCCTGGAGGTGATTGAAGCGCTAAATCAGACGCTTCACACCTGTCTTAAGGTGCAAAGGCCGAGGAGCGAGGCGCTACCTCAGAGCGCTGGCGAAGCTCATGTGATGTCAGTCAGCAATGGAACACAGACACACTGGCGCCGGCCAGTTCTTAAAGGGAGGTCTGACGAAAGGTCATCGGCCTGAAACGTTAACTCTGTTTCTCTCTTCACAGATGCTGCTTGACCTGCTGAGTTTCTCCAGCATTTTTTTGTTTTTATCTTAAAGGGGAGGGTTGATTTTGCACTCCATCCACATCCTCCTCATTGCAGCCTTGAATCTTGGCCTGAATCTCGGCCTGGAGAGACCTGTGCATCAAATCTGCTGGAAAGAACAATGGAAAGGCCCAGGGAAAGAGCTCAGAGTGCAGCCCCCACAGTCTCTTCTAAATCGACACAAGGAAGGGCAAATCAAAATCAACCTGCAAAGTGCTGCTCAGTACCCAAAACTCCTTCACACAGTGTTGAATCTCTCCAGAAGTCTCTTTCTCTCTCTCTCAGAATGCGTGGTGCAAAAATGTCACCAACAAAAAAAGACAGGAAGCGGTCGCCTTTAAATAGCGCTCCCCCAGTCCCTTTCTGACTGCAAAACGCTCCCCTCAACCTGTCGTTGCTAGCGGCAGGCGGTAAGGCAGGGGGCGTCACTCAATATCTGGTCCGGGGTGCTACCGGGACATTGCGCACTCGACTGACATCACGATCTGCCGCTGCAGGAGATCGTGGCGGTAGTGCTTAGCGCCGCCGCAAAATGTCTAGTTAATTGCGCGAGCGGCGCAAACATCACCGCGCCCGGGCGCTAGTTGCTTTGCGCCCCATTAGCGCCCTCTTAAGGCTCTAATGGGAGGTGCAAACCAACTGAATTTTCCCCCCTTTATGTTTTAATAAAATGGATAAAATTAAAAATTAGTTTTTCAGGGCCATAACCTTTGTTCAGCAGTCAATATCCTGTTAAAACCCCATTTAATTTGGCTCTTACTTTTAATGGGGTAATTACCATGGAAAAGCCAAAGTTTTTGTCAGTTTCAATGATTTGAGAGATTTCACTGATTGCTGGCTCTGGGTGGGGGTGGGCAGTCCACAGTGCAGCCTGTGGAGGAGCAGTGAATGACAGACCGCAACTTCAGGATTTCCGCATTAGGCTGCACATGCGCTAAATCCTGAAGTTGGGTCAGTTTCAAAGGCAAAATGACGGCGAACACTGCCAGTTCACCGTCATCAGGACCGCAAATTCTGGGCCAATATATTGTGATCACAACTCTTTCGATGTACTCCTATCTGCTCCAGTTCATTTCATGTTACTGAGTCTAGCAGTACTTCCTCCCTTATTGGACTTCTTTATGTATTGGGTCAGAAAGCGGTCGTACAAACTGTAAAAACTCCATCACTTTCTCCCTTTTCACTTCCTCTCCCTGCCAGTTTATTTAGGGGTAGTTGAAATTCTCCATGATTAGGATTCTGTGTTTTTTACCAATTTCATATATTTGCCTACATATTTCTCCCTCCACTTCCTTTACACTATTTGGTGCTCTGTAGTATACCCCTAATAGTGTGACCAATCCTTTCCTTTATCTCAATCCATATGGATTCTGCTTCTATCTCTTTGTTGTTCCTACTGCCATTATGTACTTTCAGTTTAACACGGCTGCCCCACCAATCCTTCTTCCTTCCATATCATCTCTAAATACATTATAGCCTTTCAATCCTGTCCTGTCTGCAGCCATGTATCCGTTATCCCAATAACATCTATTTCCTTGTTTCAATTATTGCCTCTAATTTCCCCGTTTTGGTGCTGATGTTCTGTACATCGTTATACAGGCAACTTAATATGCTCATATTTTTCATTACTCTTGCTTTATTTTGTCAGCTATTTTATTACTTCCTGCCATGAATCAGTCATTCATGAAAGAAAGACTTATGAAATAATACTGAGCGGCCTACGGGTGGCGCTGTCCAGGGAGAGTATAAATACTCGGGCATGGGCCCAGCTTGCACAGGACATTCTTAACAGGAACTAGTGAAGGACACAACTAGACCTCCATGTTGTAAAACAGTTGATTAAAGCATTGTTTAACGCTTAGACCAAGTGCCTAGTAGTTTTCTTACGTCACTTCCTATAATCTTTTCTGCTCCCTGAGTGTTTGTTATCTTTAGCTCTTCTTTGTACTCTGACCTATGCTCTCACACCTTCTTTTCCTTATCTTTAGGTTACTATTACATCTGCTCGAACCCTCCCCACTTTTACTAGTTAAAAGTTATTTCCACTGTCCTATGTACCCCACCTGCTGCGACCTTGGTCACAGCCTGCTTCAGGTGTAGCCTGTCTCAGCGGTACAGCTCCTTCCTTTCCCAGTACTGCTGCCAGTGCCCCATGAATTGGAACCCCTACTTCTCACGTCACGTTTTCAGCCGCGCATTCACTTTCCTGGTCTGCTTTACCACTCTTGAGTTCCTGCTCATCAAGTTAGCTCCTGATACTCCCTGAGCAGGGTCTCCTCCCTGTTCTTTCCTCCATCGTTGGTTCCGACATGGACCACATCAGATGGTTCTTCCCCCTCCAACTTCCTTTCCAGCTATTTCAAAATATCCCTTACCCTGGCAACACATCGTCCTGTACTCTCGATTGTGACTGTAGAGGATACCCTCTATCCGTTTAATTATCGAACCCCTAAGTTACAACCTTTATATTCCGCTCCCCCTCCTTGAATTTCCTCTTGCTGCTTGGTGCCTTGGTTAGCACTCTGGCCATTCTCCATGTCGCCTTCCTCCTTATCCCCACAGGTAGGGAGTACATTATACCTGTTGGATAAGATCAGTTTCTGCTGTTACTCCTTCTCTGATTCTGCTAGGATCCCCCTACCCTGCTGATTGTCAGTCATATTTTTTCAGTGACTGCCAGGTGGATTGTCACATATCCATCCTCGCTTTAGTCAAACTTACTGAATTGAAGTATGGTGCATCCTGAGACAAGACTTATGCTTTTGCCCCCTTAAAAAATAATGCTGCTCCACTGTTGTAGTGTATGTACCCGTCTACCTTTAAGAGAACTATTGTATGTAACCGTTCACCTTTAAGAGAACTATTTTAGGTGTGGCACTACTTTGTTTGGCTTCTGTATACGGTAATACCGACGGTGACCACACCAGTATATAAGTGTTGTGCCAGGAGTTATTGGGCAGATTCGCCCTGACCTTCAAATAGTAAAGTCCTGTTTTAAGTTACTCTTGGAGTCTGTGTATTAATTAACTAAACAACCCACAGACCTTACAGTGGCGACGAGTCCGATCGTACCCTGCGGCAACAATAATTCCGAAGCAGTTAACGAGCGTCGAGAAGAGGCAACCGCCCTCGTCATTCTGCTGGGAGAAAACTCGAGTCTGCAGAGCTGGAAAGGAGGAAGAATTCAGAGACAAAGACTTCCATCAGCAACAGGCACTGACTGTCCCTTCTGCCACGGTGAGGAGTGAGCCGATCAGCACGAGAAGCAAGGCGGCCACGGTGACTGTGAGTAAGGGAAAAGTAAAAAGAATAACCGGAGGATAAGGGAGGTGCACTCGACCACGGTCGAGGGGGAAAGGAGCCGGACAGAAGTCGGGCCCAGAGGCGCTGAGACTGGGGCAGCGTGGAGCAAGGAAGCCGCGGTACAGACAGGCTGGGGACGCAACGGCGTCGTGAGACAGCTAGACCGCGACCGGCGAAAAAGGCCGGGCAGCGACCGAAGCCACGAAGCGCTGCGACCGGGAGCGTAGGCGCGAGAAGATATAAAAACTTAGCCGCAGCCGGGGAGGGAAGCACCGGACTGCGAGACGGCTGGGAGAGGCGTTTGGGAGCCGAGCGAGCGGGAGAGGCAAAGCCGACCAAGGGAGACTGCGCGAGAGCCAGTCCAGCGGCTGAAACTGTTCTCTGTCAACGGGGTGTACCCAGCGCCGGTAGAGCCGAGCGAGCGGGAGAGGCAGAGCCGACCAAGGGAGACTGCGCGAGAGCCAGTCCAGCGGCTGAAACTGTTCTCCGTCAACGGGGTGTACCCAGCGCCGGTAGAGCCGAGAGAGCGGGAGAGAGACTGAGCCCGAGCAAGGGGAACTGAGCAAGAGCCAGCCCAGCGGCTGAACCTGTTCGCCGTCAACGGGGTGTACCCAGCGCCGGTTGCCTTGCCGAGAAAAGGGAAAGCACTGAAGCCGACGCGCAGGCTGTGAATCTGAAAGCCAGCGGCCGTCGCCTGTGGGGGAAAGTGTACCCCTCCCGCTAGGGAAGAAACGCGGGAAGCCGCCATTAGGTGGGGAAGAAGACAGAAGCGGGAAACCGCCATTGAAGTGGGCGGGGAGAGAAGATAAGCGCGGGAAACCGCCATTTTCGCGGGAACCGCCATCTGGAAAAAAAAAAAAAAAAATTTAAAGAAATAATTCGTGGTGTTATCAGGAAGAGAGGAAGATGCCTAAGCGGGGTAACATCAACGATTTTAATTCCGAGGTAGAAGACTGGGCCACATACGTGGAACGCATCGAGGTCTATTGTGAGGCCAATAAAATAGAAGAAGATGACAAAGCTATAACCTTGCTAAACTCGATGGGCGCGAAGACATACGGGCTCTTGAAGCATCTACTATCACCAGCTAAACCGGCGGATCAGACTTTCGATGATATTGTGGCTGTTCTGAAGGATCACTTGAACCCCACGCCGTTGATGTTGGCGGAACGATTCAAATTCTATGCGAGAACGCAACGGAAAGAAGAAAGCAACGCAGAATACTTGGTCGAACTGCGTAGACTAGCGAAATACTGCCAGTTTGGAGGGAATCTGACAGAGGCATTGCGAGACAAGTTCGTGTGCGGGTTGGCAAAGGAAGGAACGCAAAAGCGACTACTCGAAGAGAACGACCTTACACTTGACAGGGCTGTCCTTATTGCAGCATCGCACGAAGCCGCAGCGAAGGGAACTGCGGAAATGCAGCTAAAGACAGCAGCACTAAGTGTGGATCAAATTACCTCGACAACAACAAAATGCTATCGTTGTGGGAAGACAACACATGACCAGAACCAATGCTGGTTTAAGAACCAGGAATGTAGGAAATGTGGCAAACTGGGTCACATAGCTAAGGTATGCCGGTCAGGGAAGAAGACCAACAACCAAAGGACCAACAACCAAAGGAAGCCATCACAGGAAAAGTACAACAAGGTACACAAGGTGGCTGAGAAGAGTTCAGACGAACAGAATTCAGACTCAGACCCAAACGGCCAGGAGCTGGGTAGTCTGAGAATTCACAATGTGAGTAAGGAAGCTGACCTACAAACTATCTGGGTCATGCTAAAAATAGCTGGAATCCAAGTGAAAATGGAGTTGGACACTGGATCAGCTCTATCAGTCATAAATCAAAGGGATTACCACCGGCTATTCTCACATATACCCTTAAGAGATACCAAGTTCGTATTGCAGACATACACGGGGCATAAAGTATACCCCATGGGAAAGATAAGAGTCAAAGTGAGAGATAGGGGTAAAGAACACCCAAGAATGAACTTATACGTACTACATGAGGGAGGACCACCACTTCTAGGACGGGAGTGGATCAAGAAAATAGACATGGAATGGCACTATCTAAAAGCCATAATGAGTGAGGACTCGGTGCAGACAATCAGCTCAGATTCTGAAACGGATGACGATAAGACCAACCCAAATATGAAAGACAAGGCTGAAATGGACTTGCCGACGAAGGTTGGAAAAACGAAGGCATGCATAAAGGCTTATGCTCCAGAGAAGAACAAAGCTTCAGAGCAGAACTCCACCGAACAACGACAACCTAGTTTGACAGAAAATTCTGAGCCTGTTCAAGTTACGGACATATCCATGATGGAAGAACACCGAGCTCGGACTCAAACTTATTTCAAATTACGACAACAATTAGAACAATTGAGTTACCGTCTCGTACAAGAGATGAAAACAATGAAAAAGTTCTATGACACCGAATGGGAGAATCTGGAAAGACAACAGAAGCAGCTAGCTCAAGCAGAGAGCGACCATAGAGCCATCGTGACCAATTACCGATCACATCTCCCTTATGCTGTTCAGGAGTTAGAATATTTGCAGGAAGAAGCAAATGAAGAGGAATCTTCAGGAAGCCAGGATTTTATTCCAGTTCTTCTCTACGACTCCTTACAAGCAGAGTGTGAGAAGTTGAAAGAACAGTATGAACAGGCCCAGGCTACAATTCTGGAAGGGGTTAACTTGGCAACCTCCGAAAAGCTAGTTTCAGTGGAAGCATATGAGCAACTGAAGGTTGAACATGAGCAAGAAGTCCAAAGGCTGCAGGAAATTCTTGATGAGCTCAAGGCCAAGACAGACTCATCGGTAGAAGTTCCATCCATAGATGAGAAATTAGAGGTGAAAGACATGGCAGAACATGAAAGACAAGATGTACAAGAACTCATAAAAATATTAAAGGAAACCCAAGACAAATATGGGGCGGCAATGACCGAGATTCAACAACTTGAAGAACAGATTCAACTGGGAATCCGTTCAGTGGAAGAAAAGGGAACTGTAAGAAACACAGAGACTGTAAGAATGGCCTCTGAACATGAGCTAGAGAGCATCAAGGCGCAACTTCTCCGAGCGCTGGAAGCCAAAGTACAAGAGGAAAAGAAGGTGAAAGCATTGGAGGAAAAGGTGGATGAAATGGAGAAGACTCTGACCCACAGTGTTCCCGTGGAAGAGTTAACGGTCAGCCAACTCCTTCATATGCTAAAGGACAAGACTCTACAATGGGAACAATCTGAACACGAGCTTCAATCTTCAAAGGGAAGGAGTTCGGAGCTCTCAAAAGTTATGGAAATAGCTGAGGTTGCAACACAGATTTTACAGGGGTGCCAAAAGTACGCTGAATCACGTCAATGTGAACAGCAGAATGTTGAAACAGCTGCTCCAGTAGAAGGATTGAATAGCCTGATCAATCAATCCCCGAGGGAAGGGGAAGTATTGAAATCACAAACGAGGTCATTAGTGAAGGATTTGCAGGAAACCCAGGAAGAGCGGGATGAATATGAACGCATGAAGAAGTCTCTTCAGGAAAGATGTCTAGGGAGGGAACAACAGTCGGCTAACGTCCAGTTGGGTACGGAAGAAGTAGCAGGCCCTCTCGCTAGACTAGCTCAGGACGACACCGAATATTACCATGACCTGTTGAGTGACACGGAATATTACGATGACTTGGTCTGCCCAGCTTGTGATGAAAACTCCCAAAGTGCAGAAATCAGGATGAAGCACTTAAAGTCTAAGGAACATAGGGAGATGGTGGCGCTACAGCTGGCAGCGGATAAGGGAGCCCCGAGAGTCTCCAAGAAGCAGAAAAGAAAAAGACGAAGCAGAAGACGATAACCATCTAAATCATTATCACTTCTATCAGATCATGCACGTGGGCCCACGAAGGGGGCCAAATCAGTTGGAAAGTCGGAAAAATTACCAAGGCAGTCCAGCTGTTTGTAAAAGTCAGCACTGCTGGTTCAGCAGGACGGAAGTTCAAGCTGTTAAGCCAAGGGAAAGACTATTGGATGAGTCACGCTAGAAATGTGAACCGGCTACACCACAGAGATGTTGTTCGGACCGAGTCAAGACCAGAGACTGAATCTGTGAACTGTTCCCGCAGAGACTGAATCTGTGAACTGTTTCCCGCAGAGACTATATCTGTGAATTGTTTTCCATGAAGTTGATTATATGTTATGTTTAATGGGGAATAAGTATGTTGTAAGCTAAAAAGGGAGGATTGTAGTGTATGTACCCGTCTACCTTTAAGAGAACTATTGTATGTAACTGTTCACCTTTAAGAGAACTATTTTAGGTGTGGCACTACTTTGTTTGGCTTCTGTATACGGTAATACCGACGGTGACCACACCAGTATATAAGTGTTGTGCCAGGAGTTATTGGGCAGATTCGCCCTGACCTTCGAATAGTAAAGTCCTGTTTTAAGTTACTCTTGGAGTCTGTGTATTAATTAACTAAACAACCCACAGACTTTACAACTGTCACTTACAATTGCAATGAACTTAAGTTCTCAAGACCAGGAAGTCCATCTTCAAGGGTAGTGACTTTGCGTTGGACAAGCAGAAGTATTTGGACATGTTGAGGATGGTAGCTTTGCCCTAATTTGTATGGATTTTGACCTTTTAATGAGGCTTGCGTACTCCAGCAGTGTAAAGTTCCTGAGCCCTCAGCACTGCCCAGTCAGAAAATACCGGGCAACGGGCTGCCGGTGCATTTACAGTGCTCCAGCAAATTTACCCTTACAAAGCTAAATAAACTCTGTCCAAACTTGAATATTGTTATCTTTAAGAAGGCTGTCTGGCACCTCTCATACTATTGCACAGGACAACAAGAACAATTTTTTATTTGATAGACAATGTTTCTCTCATCTCTAGACTACAGGTCCTGGCTGTAGAAATTCCATGCCATTTTCATCTTAATTTCAACATATAATCAGGACAAGTAACTTTTAAATAGCAAAATGGGGCAGAAACCATTTACGGCAGTTTCCTGTCCCAAAATCGATCCCCCTGAATTTCCTTGTACTTTTCGGCCCTTCCTGTGATCCACCCGCCCAGTCTTAAGTGAACGAATTTACATATATTATAATGAGGGCCAATAGTGTTGCCGCTCTAAGTTTTCTGCTTTTACACTTGCAAAGTACTCGGGAAAGGTTAGACTCAGAATTATAGAATTACATAGAAATTACAACATGGAAACAGGCCATTCGCCCCAACCAGCCCATGATGGTGTTTATTCTTGATGAGCAGTAGTCCTGGCGCCATGTACCTGATCTGTTCCTATCTCCCCTTTATTCTTCTTTCCTTCAACTGCCACTCTAACTTATTCTAGACCATGATATAGTCTCTGCTTCAATCACTAATTCTGGTAGTGCATTCCATAGCCTCACAACCCTCTCCAGCTATTTGCCCCAAGTCTCTTACCATTTAATCTTATATCTATTTGCCCTTGTTCCAAACCTCTTAACTATTGGAAATAGTCTATTTCTACCTACTCTGTCCCTAGTCTTCATAATTTTAAACACGCCTCTCAAATCACCACATAATCTATATTCTAACGAAAACAGCCCTAATATTTCTAGTCTTCTTGTTCTTATTTTGTTATACTAGGAAGCATCCCAGTGACTCTGTGCTGTACCCTCTCTATTGCCTCCATATCCTTCTTATAGTTTTGGGCCCAAAACTGCACAAGGTATTCCAACTGTGATATTCCTATAGTTTTATATTGATTCATTCATCATTAAATCTCAACTTTTATAATCTATACCTCTTGCCCTAAATCCAATATTCTGTTCACCTTTTTATGGCTTTATCCACTAAGACTATCAAATTTCCCCCAGGTGAAAGTATCTGAGTTGGGGTATGCGAGTGAGGAAGCAAGTAATAGCAAGTGCCATTGAGGGAGTTGGGGCAGAAGATCTTGCTCCAGGGACACTTGTGTGGCCTGGTCAATGTGATCCTCTTTCTCATCATCGTCATAGTTAACAAGGAAGAAATTTCTTCCCTCCAACTCCTCATCATCACCACCATCATCCTCCTCCTCTTTTTCATCCTTTGTCTCCCATTGCTGTGATGGAGCTGCAGGAAAGACGGGTATAAGCTAAGAGTGGGTGAGCATTACCCCCTTGGGATTAAGGAGACAGAGAAGGGGATAGAAGCTTGTGGCTGTGTGATAGTTCACACGGGTGCCACATATTAGTCACTAACCTAGAGCCGACAATATGCCCCTGACCTCACCAGCTCCCACAGAAAGAGGAGAGTGCCTTCCCATGAGCTCCATGGCCTTCTTCTTGTAGGTCATGAGATGTTTCAAGTAGGGGATGTCCTTCCGATGGACCGCAGCTCGCAGGTATTTTGTGCGCCGTTTTCTCCTAGCAGTTGAGTGTCTGCCAAATGCAAAGGAGAACTGAAATGAGAGATGTGGTGATATCACCTTGATAAAGTAGAGAAAAAGATTTTGGAGTTGTGCATGCAAGTAATTGCTGTGAGGGGAGATAGCTAGCCAAACTGTGAGATCCTGAGCCATGCCCCCTTAACCGGAGTGGATTGTAAAGTGTTAGTTATATAGGTTTTACTTTTAGAAGGTGCAGAGTATATGCCCAATGAAGAAAAGGGAGAGTGGCCAATATTGCCTTCCCTGGTGAGGCCATTAAACATTTAACAGCACTGATTTGAAGTCCTGGGGGTCAGAGGTTTGACATGTGCTGACAATGCCAGCTTCCTCCATTTGGTACAAGTTATCTTTAGGGTAAGTTTCCTGCCATGGGCTCCCAACACTCTGTCCCTCCTCTGCTTTATTTCATCAAGGAGAGTTTGCACGTCAGACTCTCTGACATTGTGTCATTCTTTTCTCTACCTCAGCGTTATGCCCTTGTTCCTTTTTCGGCTGCCTCTTCCAGTTTTTCCTCAGTTAGACATTTGTGTAAAATAGCACAAAAACAGTTATAAGACATCCAGTCAAGTTAGCTGACACTCAACTGACTGAACTGTGCGCTGTCCCTTATACTTACCTCCTGCTCCCCCTGCCTGCTGTGGTAATCTTAGACCTGAACTGGCTTTTTAAATGTTGCAGTCTAATTTCTATGCAGTCCAGCTATAATTTTACATAGGTTTTATACCAATCACTACTCCAATAGGTATGCAAATGAGCTGAGTGAGGAAATTCTTGTGTTCCAGACCATTGGCAGGCACAACTTATTTTCCATTGGTGTAGTGGCGGTGAAACTTACTGAGTGATAAGGCTAGGCAGCTTTCTCCATCACAATCTTTGGGGTGGAAAAAAGGTTCTTGTATGTGCTGTCACTTCCCAAATCCGTGCCCATCTTTCCCGGAGCTCCATGTTTGAATCTCTCCAATCAGGTTTCCGACCCGCCACAGTGCTTAAACAGCTCTTATCAAAGTCACAAATGATATCCTATGTGACTGTGACAGAGATAAACTATCCCTCCTCGTCCTTCTCAACCTGTTTGCAGCCTTCGACATGGTTGACCACACCATCCTCCTTCAACACCTCTCCACCGTTGTCCAGCTGGATAGGAATGTACTCGCCTGATTCAATTCTTATCTATCCAGCCATAGCCAGGGAATCACCTGCAATGGTTTCTCTTCCCGTTCCTGCACCGTTACCTCTTGGCCCCCCTCCTATTTCTCATCTACATGCTTCCCCTCAGTGACATCATCCGAAAACACATCATCAGGTTCCACATGTACACTGACAACAGTCAGCTCTACCCCTCTCGACCCCTCCACTGTCTCTAAATTGCCTGACTGCTTGTTTGACATCCAGTACTGGATGAGCAAAAATTTCCTCCAGCTAAATATTGGGAAGACCAAAGCCATTGTTTTTGGTCTCCGCCACAAACTCCGTATCCCTCTCCCTGGTAACTGCCTGAGACTGAACCAGACTGTTCACAACCTTGGATTTGTATTTGACCCTGAGAGAGCTTTCGACCACATATCTGCGCCATCACTAAGACCACCTATTACCACCTCCATAACATCGCCTGACACCGCCCCTGCCTCAGCTCATCTGCTGCTGAAACCCTCATCCATGCCTTTGTTACCTCTAGACTTGACTATTCCAATGCACCCGTGGCCGGCCTCCCATCTTCCACCCGCCATAAAATTAAGGTCATCCAAAACTCTGTTGCCCGTGTCCTAACTTGCATCAGGTCCCGTTCACCCATCGCCCCTGTGCTCGCTGACCTACATTGGCTCCCGGTTAAGCAACACCTTGATTTAAAAAATCTCATCCTTGCTTTCAAATCCCTCCATGGCCTCGCCCCTCCCTATCTCTGTAACTTCCTTCAGCCCTATAACCCTCTGAGATATCTGCACTCCTCCAATTCTGGCCTCTTGAGCATCCCCGATTTTAATCGCTCCACCATTGGCTGCCACGCCTTCAGCTGCCAAGGCCCTAAGCTCTGGAATTCCCTCCCTAAACTGCTCCACCTCTCTACCTCTCTTTCCTCCTTTAAGACGCTCCTTAAAACCTACCTCTTTGACCAAGCTTTTGGTCACCTGCCCTAATATCTCCTTATGTGACTCGGTGTCAAATTTTGGTTCATAATGCATCTGTGAAGCGCCTTGAGATGTTTTACTATGTTAAAGGCGCTATATAAATACAAGTTGTTATTGTTGTTGAAAATCCCTTAAAACTGTTTTTTGGCCTGAAGTGAGCGCCATGCATGGAGTGCAACCCCAACCGGGAGGCCCGGGGTTGGCCTAAAATTGGGCCTCAGGTCTCGTTGATATTATTTAGGCGAGTTGCCGGTGCCTGTTGCACCTTCACAGTCAGCTCGCCCATTTTGTAAAAATCAATGTTAGGGCTCATGCCTAGTTGATAGCGGACCAAAGGTACGCCCCAATGAGTGAAGAACGGGACGAGGGCCGATTGCAGGCCAGCAGGTTTTTAAAGCCCAGGGTTGGCATCACCTAAGCACCACTTCTTGATTTAGTTTGCCTTCTCTGCTCTTTACTTGGTGGTATCCTATACCAAGTGCCTTGCCCTTTCACATAGATTTCTCAATTTAAAAAAAGCACAGCCCAGGGCCAAAGACCCTGAACATGTCTTGTTGCACCAATGCCAATAATGTTTTCCAACATCACAATTACTTTTGGAGTTGTTAAAAATGCCTTTTGGCAGGTGCTGTATGTGAAAATTAGCATCCGATTTATCAAATATTTTCATGCAAAAGTACAAGATTATTATTTTTCCTGTGTGCTGACTAATGACTATTCTGGATTATACTGCCTTGAACTGGTAATGTTTGTTTAATCAGTAATGTATCATGACTTTGTAAGAGAGCGAGTTTGCGTATAACCTTTCACAAGTAAATTGGGGTGTGCACAAAAGGTTTCATAAGTCTAACATTGGAGGATGAACTATTAGTGTTTGGTTTACATAAATCTCTTTGAATATGCATATTTTTTTTATTGCCCAAAGCTTCAGTGACTGTAAACATACTGATAAATCTTTGAAGTTGAAAGGTTACCAAAAGAAAGGATTGGTTTGAAATTGTATGTAGAATTACCTATTTTCTGCAAAAATGGTACCTTTGATTCTAAGTTGCCCTCCATCAAAACTAGTCCAATATCTCAAACAATCGTGCCAGCTCTTCTTCAAATAAAGTTGCCAGTTAACCTTCAGTATACTTTAGTGGCATTAAAATCTTGACAAAACACACTTTAGAATACTAGCAAGCTGATTTATTTAACACTAGGGGGATAGAGTTTCCGCTTTGGGCGTAATCGCCAATCCTGGCGCAAACTGCGTTCAGAATTGCGCTAATTTTCAGAATTGGGTCTTTCACTCAAGTTTCCGCTCAAACTCATTTGCATATCACCAAACGTAAAATCCTCCACGAACCAGGGCAATCGGGCAGCGTTTTAGAGTGTAATTTTTTTTTCCTGCATTAAAAAATATTCCTTGATTTATTTAAGAGTGGTAACCTGGTGCAGTTTTATTAATACAGCTGAAAATGGGGTTATCACAAAAAATAAGCATTTTTTATAGGTGTCTAGTCCACTACCTGTGATTTTAAATAACTGAAAATGACTTTAAACAACTAGACAGAACCATTTAATAGTTTCATTGGTGTACAGTAGTCAGTTTCTTAGTAAATTAAATATTTTTTTATTATTTAAAAGCTTTTAAAAGGTGTCTATTAGTGCCCTTGCACCTAAAAAAAAAAAGCTTAATTTTAAGAGCCTCCTCGAAGGCCCACAAATGGGCATAATTAGCGGAAGCTTGCCATGGCGATTAATTCGATCGGGGGGCGTGGCCAGTTTTATGGGCAGGGTTGCCTTCCAGCGCAATGTTTTTTAAAACGGCGCAGAAAATCACGGAAACTTGATTTGCGTGGATGTTATTTGCGCTTGAAATGTCCCGACTTAGGCGACTTAGCTGAAACTCTAGCCCTAGATATGGCATATTACAACACAATTATCAACACATCATGAGCTGAGGAAAAGTATATGCTATAGCTTAACCGAACAGGATGCAATTTTTGCAGTCAAGCAAAGCAAAGCAAGGCATGCCACTGTAAATTTTAAGTGTGCAATTTAAATTGTACTGCAGTAAATGTACAATGTCTTTAATCTGATGACAGGTTAAATATTGTGCAGAATAATGTATCAGAATCCTATTCCCTCTTGTAGCAATGAGCTGGGCTGATTTAACTGTCTTTATTGTCCAGTAGTAGAAACAGGGATTGGCACTCACAAAACAGACCAAATAACCTCGATTTTCCAATGGGGTGCAATCCCAGCTGGAATTGTGTTAAAGTGGGGTGGGAATGGCTCTGACTTGGAGCCTGTGACTGGGAGCACTCCTGTTGAGATGGGCCCAGGAAATAGCGTGCTGTGGCAGGATTTAAAGACCTGTGGCAGTTTAAAGGGCCAGGCAACATCAGCCTCCTTTTGGTTGTTAAGAAATCCATTTATTATTGTCTAAATATCGGCGGGCAACCCACCACCCTCTGCTTTGTATATTCAGATGTTGAAAGGCTGCTCCACGAGGTTAGATCAAAGACTGCTCCACGAGGTTAGATCAAAGACGGAGGCTCTTTAGGAATAGGCAGACAGAAGGTTTCCAAGAGAGCAACTCAGGGCCAATGGAAGGAGCCGGCCAGGATGGGGAGTCCCATTGCAAACACCTGTGCTGGATAAAAAAGTTTATATGGCCTTATGAGGCTAGGCAATGTAAAAGGAGTCAACCAGATCTTCCAAGAATGTACTGTATTAAACATGGCTGCCGTTTACAATGATCTTGAATTCACATTGTGCTGCCGTGCTTGAATTTCTCACCACCAATGTTCATGTGGTTGCATGGTGTCCTTTAGACCCCAGCCTTCACACTTACATCCTTACATGCATTCACCTGACAAAAGGCTCACCTGGAATGTAATTGCATGTTGCATGCAATTGTCATTACACCATTATGGGCTGCACGCTGACAATTGGGTTTTACTGCATGTCATAGGAACAAAGGTCATTTTTATTTGTTGCAATTTTTTTTTCAATAGACAGGAGAGATTTGTAACAGGGTTTTTCATTGGTATTATGCTTCTCCTCCTATTGTATCCTTCATTGTCAGTGAGCCATAACATGAAACTTTCATGTCACTTCGACTGAAAGTGAAATGGATACCATTTTAACCTCCCTTTCTGTTTTCCTTCTTTAGATATGCCACCGCTAGAGGCACAAGCTGGCTCCTCAACATCCAGTGATCGCGCATCATAGCACACACTCAATTTATGCCTCTCAAGCACCAGCCCAGAGACATCCACACCTTGGATTATCCTGGCAGCTGCTGCTTCTCATATATTTCAGTCTAACTTACCCAGCTTGCAAACCCAGGGCACTCGCAGCTGCTAGGCCACTCTGACATGCAAATGAGGTTATGGATACCACTGGATATGAGAATAGCTTAATCACATCCCCATTGTAGTTTAACAGATCACAAGAGAACCATATAAAGCACTACATAAAATAACAATGAGTCATCGTGGACTGTTCCAAGATGGAATGCAATAGGTGTAAACCTGTGTGAGAGCTTGGTATTGGCGAGCAGTATGTATGGAACAGGTTGAAAGGCAACATTTTATGGCATGCAATTAGTGGCATCAACCCGGTACATAATACCATTGGGTAGTCTTACCTTACCAGGTTACTTATAGTATGCTAACTTCTCCCAGATCTTGCAGCTATTGTACAGTGTTCAGTCTACCTTTTGGCAGGCGTGATGCATGGCGATCTTGTAGGGAGGATGCCCTGATCTGCCCTCCTTGCATTCAACTCATGTCCACTTTGCAAGTATTCAAACAGATGCTCCGGATCTGTGTTTCTCCATCACCTGCTCACAGACTCTTTTCATGTCTTGACATTGGATTGCTTTCGTCTGCCCCCTTTTAAAAAAAGATGTTGCCTCTTCCCCTCAAGCACCTTTGGAAAAGTCAAACTATTTCCATGTATTCTAAAGGCTGTCAGCGTATTATGTGCTAGAGGATGGGAGCAAACAGAAATTATCTAAATGAGTTGACCTTGTATTATACCATGAGGTCAGCTCCTTGCTCTGCAGGGTAAACCAGCACTTGATTTATATTGGTCTCCGTGCTGCTGTGCAAGGATCATATTACCCATGCAAACCTGTTTGAAGTTGTGTCTTGGACTCCGCATTCTAACATTTGTTCTTTTTCTATCATTGCAGGGTTTGGAAGAGCAGCTTGCCAGCACTGCCACTGACCCAGAACAAGACACTGTGTCCTTCTCAGTAGCATTTGCAAACACTAGCACAACTACGCACATCCCAAAGGATGCAGTTTGTGAGCGTGGGGAGGTAGCACTGGGTGATTCACAGTGTACAGGGGAGGAGAAGCAAGTGGTGATGTTGGAAGAGGAACAGAAACCCACCCAGATGGCCACACGCCTGCCATCAATGATTTCCTGTAGTGTGGGAAATGCAGCAATGTGGTGAGATTCAGCAGAAATCTCATGCTTCTGTTGCTATACAGTGGGAAAGGATGCCAAGCAATGCATCAATTACTTACTTGATACATTTGTGGGCGGCATATTGACTAATACTGCAAATGATCCCTATGCTAGCCTGGAAGAAGCCAGATACATAACAATTGGGGGCAGTGCTGATCTTAACTATGTGGTAGGCTGGTTTCATGTGTCCTTATAGCATATGGTACACCTTTCCAATTCCCTCCCTGCTGACCTGCTAGATAGGTGTGGCAGGGCTTGCAGGTACTATTGGTGACTTAATAGTGCCAGCTGATCTGCTTGGCATGACTTTTTTCACCTTGTACCCTTTCAACATGAAATACTGTTACTGAAGAACTTTTAAAGCAATCCTGGTCATTAAATATAAAATGTTCTGCTAACCGGCATGAGATGCTGTAGCTTGAGTTCGATGCCTTGCCATTCCCTGAACTGCCCCTCTTAATACACCCGCTCCCTTGTTAATTATCTTGCTGGTCTACGAAACGCTTGTAAATACTATGGGATTTTGCTGGCACTCAGAGTGCGGATTTGGAGGCGGGTCCGCTGTCAAAATAGCAAAGATTGACAGCGGGTAGGAAACCCGCTGTCAACCCGCCTCCGCGCGAGTCTCCCGGGTGTTGGGTCTGCCAGCGCAGAACTGACCCAACACCAAGTGGCGGGGGAGACAATTGAGCTCATTAAATGGCTTAAGAGTCAATTTAATGCTATTTTAAGGCTTCCTTCCAATTTTACGTTCTCCCCCACGGGTTACCCGCTGCTTGGGGAACACGCCAGCTCACCCTGGTGTGAGTTGAGTCTGCTCTGATGTATCTGATAAACTGACAGCTGCAGAAGTGGTGTAAAGGAGGCAATGTTGCAGATGGTCAGTTTCAGATCGCAGAAACTGTTGGTTACTGCATTTGTAAAACATATAGAGATTTCTTTAGCTTGCAAGTGTTTAGAGCCAACTGTATGTCCAGTGCCACCTCATTGGAACAACCTCTCTCACCATTGACAGATCGCTTCTGTCATCTCACCTGCAGCTGACATCTATTCCAGCAACATCGGTGCTCCTCTGATTCCTTCCACACTCAGCCCCAACACCAGGCACACCAGTGTAGTGTATGTACCCGTCTACCTTTAAGAGAACTATTGTATGTAACCGTTCACCTTTAAGAGAACTACTTTAGGTGTGGCACTACTTGTCTGGCTTCTGTATACTGTAATACCGACGGTGACCACATCGGTATATAAGTGTTGTGGCATGATTCCTTGGGCAGATTCGCCCTGACCTTCGAATAGTAAAGACCTGTTTGTTTGTTATTCCTGAAGTCTGTGTCGTTATTAACTGTACAACCCACAGACTCTACAGTGGCGACGAGTCCGATCGTACCCTGCGGCAAGACTACCAAAGCAACTAAAGAGCGTCGAAGAGAGGCAACCGCCATCGTCGTTCTGCTGGAAGAAAACACGAGGCTGCAGCAATAGAAAGGAGGAAGACTTAGCAACAAAAGCTTCCATCAGCAACAGGCACTGACTACCCTTCTACCACGGTGCGGAGTGAGCCGATCAGCAGGAAACAAGGCGGCCGCGGAGACTGTGAGTAGGGAAAAGTGTAACGAAATCTGGAGGATAAGGGCTGTGCACTCGACCACGGTCGAGGGGGAGCAGAGCTGGTCAGGAAGGCGGGTCCAACGGCGTCGTGAGATAGCCGGACCGCGATCGGCGGGAAAAGCCGGGCAGCGACCGAAGCCACGAAGCGCTGAGACCGGGAGCAGGCGCGAGAAGAGAGAAACTCAGCTGCAGCCGGGGAGGGAAGCACCGGACTGCGTGAGGGCTGGGAGGCGAACGGGAGCCGGGCGTGTGGGAGAGGCAGAGCCGACCAAAGGAGGCTGCGCGAGAGCCAGTCCAGCGGCTGAACTGTTCTCCACCAACGGGGTACCCAGCGCCGGTAGAGCCGAACGTGGGGGAGAGAGAGACAGAGCCGAGCAAGGGGAGAGAGACTGCGCGAGAGCCAGTCCAGCGGCTGAACTGTTCTCCGTGAACGGGGTACCCAGCGCCGGTAGAGCCGTGCGAGCGGGAGAGAAAGACAGAGCCGAGTAAGGGGAGCTGTGTGGAAGCCAGCCCAGCGGCTGAACCTGTCCGCTGTGGGGAAAGCGTACCCCTCCCACCAGGGAAGAAACACGGGAAGCCGCCATTAGGCGGAGAAGACGACAGACGCGGGAGACCGCCATTGAAGGGGCGGGGAGAGAAGGAAAGAGCGGGAAACCGCCATTTTCGCGGGAAAAACCGCCATCTTAGAAATAAATAAATAATAAATAAGAATTTAAAGAAATACTTGTGCTGCTCCCAAGGAAAGGAAGATGCCTAAGCGAGGGAATATTAACGATTTTAATTCTGAGATAGAAGACTGGGCCACGTACGTGGAACGCATCGAGATCTATTGTGAAGCCAACAAAATAGAGGAAGACGACAAAGCGATAACATTGCTAAACTCAATGGGTGCAAAGACATACGGGCTCTTGAAGCATCTACTAGCACCAGCTAAACCGGCGGATCAGGCTTTCGAAGGGATTGTGGCTGTTCTGAAGGACCACTTGAACCCCACACCGTTGATGTTGGCTGAACGATTCAAATTCTATGCAAGAACGCAACGGAAAGACGAAAGCAACGCGGAATATTTGGTCGAACTGCGTAGACTAGCGAAATGCTGCCAGTTCGGAGGGAACCTGACAGAGGCACTGCGAGACAAGTTCGTATGCAGATTGTCCAAGGAAGGGACACAAAAGCGACTACTCGAAGAGAACGACCTCATACTTGACAGGGCTGTCCTTATAGCCGCATCGCACGAAGCCGCAGCGAAAGGAACGGCAGAAATGCAGCTAAAGGCGGCGGCACTCGGGGTGGACCAAATTACCTCAAGTACAACAAAATGCTATTGTTGTGGGAAGACAACACACGACCAGAATCAATGCTGGTTTAAGAACCAAGAATGTAGGAAATGTGGCAAACTGGGTCACATCGCTAAGGTATGCCGGTCAGGGAAGAAGACCAACAACCAAAGGAAGCCACCACAAGAAAAGTACAACAAGGTACACAAGGTGGCTGAGAAGAGTTCAGACGAACAGAATTCAGACTCAGACCCAAACAGCCAGGAGCTGGGTAGTCTGAGAATTCACAATGTGAGTAAGGAAGCTGACCTACAAACTATCTGGGTCATACTAAAAATAGCTGGAGTCCAAGTAAGAATGGAGTTGGACACTGGATCAGCTCTATCAGTCATAAATCGAAGGGACTACCACCGGCTATTCTCTCACATACCCTTAAGAAATACCAAGTTCATATTGCAGACATACACGGGGCATAAGGTATACCCCATGGGGAAGATAAGAGTCAAGGTGAGAGATAGGGGTAAAGAACACCCAAGAATGAACTTGTACGTATTATCTGAGGGAGGACCACCACTTCTAGGATGAGAGTGGATCAAGAAAATAGACATGGAATGGCACTATCTAAAAGCTATAATGAGTGAGGACTCGGTGCCAGCTATCAGCTCAGATTCTGAAACGGATGGCGATAAGACCAACTCAAATATGGAAGACAAGGCTAAAATGAACTTGCCGACTATGGTGGAGAAAACGAAGACATGCATAAAGGCTTATGCTACCGAGAAGGATAAAGCTTCAGAGCAGAACTCCAGTTTGACAGAGAATTCTGAGCCTGTTCAAGTTAAGGACTTATCCACGACGGAAGAACACCGAACTCGGACTCAAACTTATTTCAAAGTACGACAACAATTAGAACAGTTGAGTTACCGTCTCGTACAAGAGATGAAAACAATGGAAAAGTTCTGGGACACCGAATGGGAGAACCTGGAAAGACAGCAGAGTCAGCTAGCTCAAGCAAAGAGCGACCATAGAGCCATCGTGACCAATTACCGATCACATCTCCCTTATGATGTTCAGGAGTTAGAATATTTGCATGATCTAGAGATACAGCATAAAGGCAAACCACGCTACACTGAGGATTTTGTTCTGCAATTGGAGACGGAGCTAGTGCAAGCAAGGTTAAGAGAAGCTGAATCGCAGTGTGCACTTAAAGATATGCAGAAAAAAATCTTGGACATGGAAAAGAGAAACGCTTCTTTACCTGATGTGAATAATGTGGCCATGTTGCAAGAGGAGCTTATAGGGGCGAAACTGAAAGAAGCTAAGCAAAGGATGTTGGAACTTGAAACACAGAACCAAATCAGCAGTAACCAGCTATGTCGAGCAGAGAAGGAGTGCTATGGTCTACATGAGAAGGTGCAATATCTCTCAGCCCAGAATAAGGGACTACTCACTCAGTTAAATGAAAGTAATTGGAAAATGGCTGAGATAGACTGCAGGAATAAAGAAGATTTGATGGCAGTGAGACTTCGAGAGGCAGATAGCATAGCAGCCTTGGCTGAACTCCAACAGGAAATTGCGAAAGAAGCAAATGAAGAGGAATCTTCAGGAAGCCAGGATGTTATTCCAGTTCTTCTCTACGACTCCTTACAAGCAGAGTGTGAGAAGTTGAAAGAACAGTATGAACAGGCCCAGGCTACAATTCTGGAGGGGGTTAACTCGGCAACCTCCGAAAAGCTAGTTTCAGTAGAAGCATATGAACAACTAAAGGTTGAACATGAGCAAGAAGTCCAAAGGCTGCAGGAAATTCTTGATGAGCTCAAGGCCAAGACAGACTCATCGGTAGAAGTTCCATCCATAGATGAGAAATTAGAGGTGAAAGACATGGCAGAACATGAAAGACAAGATGTCCAAGAACTCATAAAAATATTGAAGGAAACCCAAGACAAATGTGAGGCGGCAATGTCCGAGGTTCAACAACTTGAAGAACAGATTCAACTGGGAATCCTTTCAGTGGAAGAAAAGGAAACTGTAAGAAACACAGAGACTGTAAGAATGGTCCCTGAACATGAGCTAGAGAGCATCAGGGCGCAACTTTTCCGAGCGCTGAAAGCCAAAGTACAAGAGGAACAGAAGATGGAAGCATTGGAGGAAAAGGTGGATGAAATGGAGAAGACTCTGATCCACAGTGTTCCCGTGGAAGAGTTAACGGTCAGCCAACTCCTTCATATGCTGAGGGAAAAGACTCTGCAATGGGAACAATCTGAACACAAGCTTCAATCTTCAACGGGAAGGAGTTCGGAGCTCTCAAAAGTTTGGGAAATAGCTGAGGTTGCAAAACAGACTTTACTGGGATGCCAAAAGTACGCTGAATCGCGTCTATGTGAACAACAGAATGTTGAAACAGCTGCTCCAGTAGAAGGATTGAATAGCCCGATCAATCAATCCCCGAGGGAAGGGGAAGTATTGAAATCACAAATGAGGTCATTAGTGAAGGATTTGCAGGAAACCCAGGAAGAGCGGGATGAAGATGAATGCATGAAGAAGTCTTTTCAAGAAAGATGTCTAGGGAAGGAACCACAGTCAGCTAACATCCAGATGGGTAAGGAGGAAGTAGAAGGCCCTCTCGCTGGCCTAACTCAGGACGAACCCGAATATTACCATGACCTGTTGAGTGACACTGAATATTACGAGGATGTGGTCTGCCCAGTTTGTGATGAAAACTCCCAAAGTGCCGAAATCAGGATGAAGCACTTAAAGTCGAAGGAACATAGAGAGTTGGTGGCGCTACAGCTGGCAGCTGATAAGGGAGCCCCGAGAGTCTCCAAAAAGCAGAAAAGAAGAAGAAGAAGCAGAAGATGATAACTATCGCAAATATTATCACTTCTACCAGATCATGCGTGGACCCTACGAAAGGAGTTAAATCAGTTGGGAAGTAGGAAAATATCAAGGCAACCCAGTTGTTGTAAAAGTCAGCACTGCTGGTTCAGCAGGACGAAAGTTCAAGCTGTTACGTCAAGAAAAGGATATGGAGGAGTCACGCTAGCAATGTGAACCATCTACACCAAAGAGATGTTGTTCGGACCGAGTCAAGATCAGAGACTGAATCTGTGAACTGTTCCCGCAGAGACTGAACCTGTGAACTGTTTCCCACCGAGACTATGTCTGTAAATTGTTTTATATGAAGTTGAAGATATGTTATGTTTAATAGGGACTCTGTATGTAATAAGCTAAAAAGGGAGGATTGTAGCGTATGTACCCGTCTACCTTTAAGAGAACTATTGTATGTAACCGTTCACCTTTAAGAGAACTACTTTAGGTGTGGCACTACTTGTTTGGCTTCTGTATACTGTAATACCGACGGTGACCACACCGGTATATAAGTGTTGTGGCATGATTCCTTGGGCAGATTCGCCCTGACCTTCGAATAGTAAAGACCTGTTTGTTTGTTATTCCTGAAGTCTGTGTCGTTATTAACTGTACAACCCACAGACTCTACAACCAGCAGCACCAACAACACCACCAACCTTCTCTGCCATCACCTGATGCTGCACAGGACACAGGGCATCAGCCCCTGACAACATTGCTGCCCGGGAGGCCAGGGATGGCATCACCGTGGCCAGATTTACTTCACTTGATGATGTAAACCCTGGCTGCCACATGTTGCGCCCGGTTGACATCATCCCACACCAGCACCGTGAAGTATCCCTTTAATGTCCGAGCCATTCCATGCACAATCATCACTATGGGGGGGGGGGAGTTATGTCTCAACATTCACTGGAACTCAGTAAGACACTTCTCAAGGTGTGCACAGATCTGTCCAATAAGGTGAAGTGTTGAAAATATAGATTTCACTGTATGACAACACATTACCAGAAACTTCACATGAACATTGGCTAAACCTCTCAAGTTCCTACCCTTGTGTGTTTTTAGTTGGTATGCTTGCAGTAGGATGAGGGTGAGTGTGAGGGGTGGCTAGTGAGATGGGGAAGTGATAATGTACATAGAGAGGGATGGGTGAAGGTGCAAGGTAAGTTGGTTTTGGTAAGGATGTGCAGGAGAAAGGTATGGAAGGCAGAGTGATGGGGATGTGTTGAGTGGCACAGCAGGGTGAGTTTGAGTGTGGATTTGCAGTAACATTTCGTGATCCACTGAGATCATTGAAAGGTTTGCGCCACTGCAGCCTGGTCCTCCTGACCACATCCCTGCTTGTGTCCTCCTGTGCAATGTGCAACCAGGCTGCGTTGGTGTCCTGGGGAGGTCTCTTCCACCCATTGGAAGGGAAGAGAACCTCTCTGTGTGCTGTGACTCCCTCCATAAGCATATGGAGGGAGTCATTGGAGAGTCTGGGTGCAGCCGTGCACCTGTGTACAGTGCTTGTCAGTGTTTGCAGCACCGCAATGCTGTCAAACACTGACAGAACAACTGTCAAACTCAATGTGGCCGTGGTCCCTTTAAGGAAACCAGCTGATGAGACGTCATCAAATGACACCATCAGACCTGCTTCCTGTTAATTGGCCGGGAAGCCTGCAGGGCGGGTTTAACAAGGCCAATCAAGGGAAAATCCCTTTGACAGAGCGGCTGCAGCCAAGAGCAGGACCGGAGCCCAGCAACCAGCTAACCTGCCACCAGCCCGCCTCCGCTGAGTAAATCCAGCCCTATAAGTACAGTTGGGTCTCAGTGATTTTGCAGATAAAACTCAGCTTCTTTTGACAGCACATAAACATTCCCGGCATATTCTGCTGACAAAAAAATACCACAAAAGTCAGAGAAAAAGAACAAAATCAGAAAAAGTAAAACAAAAATAAAAAGGAACAAAAATCAGTGTTAAAAAAAAAAGAAAAATGACAATCAAACATTTTTTGAGACCACATCATTTATGTATACGTAAAATACTTTACGCCTAGTGGGTACAGATGAACATCTACCCCCATGATCCTAGTCATATTATGATAGGGAGATCATCTTCTGTTGCTCTGGCGAACAAAATCACGTTTCACAAAACTGTCCGCAAGAAAATTGCGCTCAGCCACCACTGCTCCCCCGCTCAGGCCTCAGGTTAATATTGCAGTCAGGCCCCGATGATGTTCTATTTAAATGAGGACCCTGCCGGCTTCAGGTGGGTGTCCTTGTCACCTGCAATGTACAAGTGCAATCGGCCAGATTGGGATGGGCAGCCAGTGTATTAGTCCTGTGCTCCATTTTAACTGACCCCCTCCTCCCCCACCGACCAGTTTCCGACTGAATCGGGAGTGAGGGGGGTGGGGGGCAGCGGCGGACGTGGTTAAAATTCCCCAATGTATTTTTCGCAAAAATGATCTGAGCTCAGTGTTCTGTGCTGCTGCTTCGAAGTATAATTTAGCAGCAGAATAATTACATTTAGCACACTTACCAGATAATTACAGAACATTTTCTGCTTAAGTCAGGCTGTTTTATACTTAAATATTGCCTGTGGATCAGGAATGAGATTAAAAATTATAGGAATAAAAAAGCAAGAGAATATCAAATACTCCATGAAAGGTGATAGTTTCTGTGCTACAGTGTCAAAAACATGTCATATATGGAAAGCAGCTAACCAAGATAGGCTAACTATTCTGTAGTTTAACTTGATTACCTCTGGGACACAGACAGGCAGTTTATCCCAGCTAGCTAGGAAGCCAAAGACTTGCCCTCTGACCCCACTCTAGCTCCCGGGGCAGAAATTGGGTGAGTAGCGCCACCTGTTAGCGCCTAAAGAGGCAGTCAGTGGCTGTAGCGCCACTGGCTGCGCCTCCCGCGATATTCAGGAGGGGCGCTAATGGTGGCGTTAGCCTGTTGCGCTGCGCTGCCACCGATGATGTCATCGGTGTGCGCAGCGCCCCATTCGTGCCCCGTTCGCGATATTTGGTAGCGAACGCTGCAGTTGCGCCGTTCGCTACCCACGCCCGATTCACGGGGCCTTACCGTGCTGGCAGCGGCGCAAGTTAAGGTGGAGGTGCGGGGCGGCCGCTTTTTTAGCGGCCGCCTGCCAGCACCTCCGCCCCCGGCCTCCTAACCACCCCCCCCCCCCGCGGCATTGCCGGCTGTTTCCCGAGAGCCCGGCACTTCTCCTTGGTGCCGGGCTCATTTGCCGGCACTCGCGAGCGGGGATCGCGCTGTTGCAGGCACCTCCCCCTTAACAGTGGGAGGAAGGCCTGCAGTACCGCAGCATGCCGTGCCGCAGCGTGTGGCGCTGCGGCACGTTGCGCTGCGATAATCAGTTTCAGCGCCCTAAGAGGGACGCGGAGCGCCTCGAGCCTCGCCCCATGTCCCTCGAGGGGCACTGAAACTGAATTTCTGGCAATCGGTATTACTCCGATCGCTGCGCTAAATCCTGCGCTCAGGCGACTTTTGCGCCACTTTGGCGCCCCAACCCAATTTCTAGGCCCCTGTGTCCAGTGATTGCCCAGTTGAGCTGCCAATCAAACCAGTAAAAACCCTCCTGGTGTAGTTTCCCTAGGAGTTACCCCCTGCTGGGCCCATATAAATGAAACTAGTCAAACATTACAGTTTCTTCTCTGGAATATGTTAATAAACCATACTGTCTCAAACTGATGTTGTATTTGTGAAATAGCATTCTGGACTGCTGCTTCGACTGGAACTAATTTGTATTCCAAAAATTGTAGATTTTGTGAGCTGTATTTAACGAAATAGCAACATAGGATATGCAGCACAGAAACAGGCCATTCGGCCCAACCAGTCCATGTCAGCATTTATGCTCCACTCGAGCCTCCTCCCGTCTTTCCTCATCTAACTCTATCAGCATAACCCTCTATTCCCTTCTCCCTCATATGGTTATCTAACCTCCCCTTAAATGTATCTATACTGTTCGCTTCAACCACTCCCACATTCTCACCACTCGCTGGGTGAAGAAGTTCCTTCTGAATTCTCTATTGGATTTCTTGGTGACTATCCTATATTGATGGCCTCTAGTTATGCTCTTCCCCACAAGTGGAAACATCTGTATCCACTCTGACAAAATCTTTCACAATTTTAAAGACCTCTATTAGGTTACCCCTCAGCCTTCTTTTTTCAAGAGAAAAGAGACCCAGCCTGTTCATCCTTTCCTGATATGTATACCCTCGCATTTCTGGTATCATCCTTGTAAATCTTTTTTGCACCCTCTCCAGTGCCTCTATATCCTTTTTATAATATGGCAACCAGAATACCTTAATATAAATTACCTGAAATTCCTCCTAGCTTAAGTAGTAAAAAATCCCAAATTGTGACAAGGCTTAGAGTATGAAAGCAAAGAGGCTATGCTAAACATGTACAAATTGTTGGTTAGGCTGCAGTTGGAATACTGTGCCCTGTTATGGGCACACCAGTTTAGGAAGGCTGTCAAAGTCATACAGAGGTTACAGAAGAGATTTATTAAGATGATGATGATACCAGGGTTGATAGGCTTTAGATATAAGGAGAGACTAGGGAAATTGAGCTCTTTTCACTTGAAGGGGACAGGTAAGGGGAGATCTGATGGAAGGATTTACATGCAGTAAAAATTATTTTCACTGGTTAGTCGGTTGGTATCTGGCACGGATAAATTTATGGTCATAAACAAAAGAACAAACCGAATGATTAGGAGAATTATGTTTACACAGAGGGTTGTTTTGGACATGGAATTTCCTATTAAAAACAGTGATGCAAGCAGAATTCAAAATTGCTTTCAAAAGGGAAATGGCTATTTGCAAAAGAAAAATTAAAAAGGGTATGGAGAAACGCAGGATGAGCTGAATAGACTCCAGTTGTGCTGTAACATTCTATAGGCTCGATTTTCCAAGCCCTGAGGAGGCGGGTTTGGAGGTGGGAGTGGTGGGAAAATTGAGAATCGGGGGGCAGGAACCCATCCCACCCCCAACCCGCCTCCGTGCCAATGTCCCAGGAGGCGGGTGGCCGACCTGTACTGGGAGCCGCCTCCCCGAGGCGGGAAGGGGATGAGTGCCAAAATTAACTGCCTGTTAACAGGTAGTTAACAGGCAGTTTTTTGCCTAATCCCTATTTTTAGCCCAGAAGTATGCGCTTCCCGACGGCTCCGAACCACGCCAAGTTAGTGAGGTGGACCGTGGGTCTGTGGGGGTTGGAGGGGTCGAGATGTCCGTTGTGCAGGTGAGTGATGGGTGCATGTGTGCAGGGGTAAGTGTGTGAGGTATGTGTAAAGTGTTTTAATAAGTTTTACTTACCTTTACTTTCTCCTGCAGGCTTCCTTCCTTCAGGTCTATGGAGTCCCTCAGCTCAGCAGCACAGAAAGCAGAATGGCCACTGAACTGTCAAAAGCCGCAGCCTCTGCTTTCTGGTCTGGAGAGCTCTCTAACTGAGTCTGAGTAGAAGGACTCAAGTTAGAAGACAGATTGTCAGTGTTTGACCGCTTCACAGAGCTGTCAAACGTTGATTTTTCATCTGTCAAAGGCTCTTGACAGATGAAATGTCAATCGCTGACATCACCAGTAACCAGGTGTCCCTTAATTGGCCTGCTGAGCCCGCTGGGCGGGCTTAACAAGGTCAATCAAGGGAAAATAGCGTGGGTTGGCCACAAGTCGATGGAGGCAGAACTACAACCCAAAAAGTGGGAGTCCCGCCTCCAAAAGCTCCCCATTGACAAAATCCAGCCCTATGACTCTATGGTGTAGATTTTTGTCTGTACTGCCATAGAAGGGCATAAAGCATTACCTGGAACGTAGAAAGTTGAGCGCATGCCCATAATGGAGCCCTCCCGATTTTCCTTCTATTTAAGTGAATGGATAGAAAATCAGCAGTGCTCTGTTGGGGGACATGAGATCTCCTCTGCCCTATTTTCCTTTTTGAGCTCCCCCCAGTAGGGCAATAATTTATGCCCGGGGGTACAGATGAACATCTACCCCATGATTCTAGCTATGTCGTGATTGTGATGTTCATAAATAAATAGACGTTTTCATTATGAACAGCTAGCTTGAGCTAGTCATTTATTCAGCCATGTGGACTAGTGTACAGGCATCCATCTTGACTACTGCCTTGTGGGTAGCCCCCTACTAAACATACAGCTCCACCTAGTGTACCATTCTAGAATGACATGTTACTTATCATTACATCCCCCTTCCTGAGAGGTTAAACAAAATCAATATCAATCAATCATAACGACATAAACATCTTCACAACAGTCACCACATTTTCAAAGCTTTCATTTATGAACTCTAAGCTTTTCATTCTTTTATTATAGTTTTCTTTATACTCAAAGATTAAGTCTATCAGGCTTTTTTACTTCACGTGTGGATCTTCTCAGCACAGGTAGGTCTGATGTGTTTTCATGAGAGCCTGTATGTGTGTTTGTGTTAGATTGTTCTGGTGGTGAGTGACAAGATTCAGTTGCGGCATTGTCATCGATTTGCTCTTGGACAGTTTCTTGTGTTTTCAGGAGGGAACGGCGGTTCCTCCTGCGAATCTGTCCTTCCTCAGTTCTAACAATGTATGACCTTGGTCCTACTTCCTCAAGAACTGTAGCTTTCCTGTTCCATGCATCTGGATCCTCAATCCTGACAACATCATCCCTTGTCAAAGGTTTCAGAGTTTTGGATGACTTGTCATAGTGTGATTTCTGTTTCAGCTTTAACAGTTGAAGTCTCTGTCTCAGTTCCTTACTCTGCTTTGCTTTTGCACAGCAGGGTAGTGTGGTGCACAACTTGCGACCCATTAGGAGTTCAGCAGGTGAAGAACCACAGTCTAAAGGTGAGGCTCGGTAGCTCAGCAGGGCGAGATAAGGATCAGACTTGCTTTCTGTTGCTTTCTTCAGTAGCTGTTTGAGAACTTGAACACCTTTCTCTGCCTTACCATTCGACTGAGCATACAGAGGACTGGATGTGATGTGTTGAAAGTCATAATGTGCTGCAAACTGTTGCTACTCCTTACAGTTGAGGCACGGACCATTGTCGCTAACGGCAATCCTGGGAATTCCATGTCTGGCGAAGATGGATTTAACATGCATTATGACACTGCTTGCTGATGTGCTTGAGAGCAGCGCCATCTCAGGATAGTTAGAATAGTAGTCAATCACTATTAGATAGTCTTTACCATTCAAATGCAAGAGGTCCATATCAACCTTTTGCCATGGTGCTGTTGGTAAGTCAGCTACTATCATTGGTTCCTTTGCTTGTTTGTTTTGGTGTTTCTGACATGTCTCACATATGCCTATCATGTTCTCAATGTCCTTATTTATGCCAGGCCAATAAACAGTGTCTCTTGTTCTCCTTTTGCATTTTTCAATTCCGAGGTGTCCCTCATGAATCCTTTTGAGCATGTCTCGACGTAGAGCCTGTGGAATGACTATTCTGTTCTGTTTTAGTAATAGTCCACTTGCGACACTTAACTCTGACCTGATGTGATAGTACTTTGGACAGGAACCTTTTGGCCAACCATGATGAATGTTCTCTATTACTGTTTGTAACACTGTATCTTTTACTGTTTCTTCTGCTATTTGCTTTGATTTTGTGTCTGACACGGGCAGCGCAGCAGTGACCATACTCACATGAACATCCACATCTTCCTCAGTAGAGCTCACATGACTCATTGTGGGTGCTCGGGATAGTGCATCTGCTAACACTATGTGTTTGCCTGGTGTGTAGATCAGTTCAAAGTCATATCTTTGCAGCTTCATCATGAGTCGTTGAATGCTTGGAGACATCTCATTCAGATTATTTTTTATGATGGCAACCAGTGGGCAGTGGTCTGTCTCAACTGTGAAGGTGGGAAGTCCATATATGTAGCCATGGAACTTTTCTAGCCCAACTACCAAGCCTAGACATTCCTTTTCAATCTGGGTGTATCGACACTCAGAGTCAGTCATAGACCTGGAGGCATAGGCAACAGGCTTCCAATCTTCACCCTCTGCTTGTAGCAAGACCGCCTAGGCCATCTTTTGATGCATCCATTGACACTTTGATTCTCTTTGTTGGGTCAAGGAAGGTGAGTACAGGTGTGGTTGTCAGCACTGTTTTGAGGTTCATCCACTCTTGTTCATGTCTTTCTGTCCATGCGAACTCATTTTTTTTATGTAGCAGGTCTCGCAGACAGGCTGTCCTGGCTGACAAGTTAGGAATGAACTTTCCAATGAAGTTTATCATCCCCATGATGCGTAGCACTCCTTTTTTGCCAGTGGGTCAGGGCATTTTGAGCATGGCGTTTACTTTTTCCATATCTGGCTCTATTCCTTTACCAGATAGATTATCTCCTAGGAAAGTGACTTCCTGGATGCCAAACTGACACTTGGCTTTGTTGAGCTTCAGCTCATTCCGGCGTATGCTCTGTAGCACTTTAGTCAGTCTCTCATTGTGTTCTTTCAGTGTGGAGCCCCAGATGATGATGTCATCAACATAGACCCGAACTCCTTCCAGACCTTCAATTATGTGTTCCATCACTCTATGAAAGATTTCAGATGCAGATATTATCCCGAAAGGCATTCTGAGGAAACAATACCTGGCAAATGGTGTGTTGATGGTACAGTAATTGGTGCTCTCTGCATCCAGTTTTAGTTGCCAAAATCCTTGTGAGGCATCGAGCTTTGTGAAGTATCTGGCACCTGACATTTCACTGGTGATTTCCTCTCGCTTGGGAATCTGGTAGTGTTCACGTTTTATGTTTGCATTTAAGTCCTTTGGATCCATGCATACTCTTAGATCATTGCTCTTTTTCTTTACACATACCATGGAGTTAACCCAGTCTGTTGGCTCTTCGACTTTCCTGATGACTCCTAGTGTGGTCATTCTGTCCAGTTCTTTCTTGAGCCGGTCACGCAGGGGTGCTGGAACTCTCCGTGGAGCATGTACCACTGGCTGAGCATCCTCCTTTAGTTGGATCTTGTAAGTGAATGGTAGAATTCCAAATCCTTTGAACACATCCTGGAAATTACTCACTACAGAATCCACCGAGTCATCTGGTCTGCTTATGGCACAGTTTATACGGTAGACTCTCTTGACCAGTTCTAAGTCCTCACAAGCTTTGTCACCTAGTAGTGAATCAAGTCCTTCAGCCAAAGCAGAAAACATGAGATGATGCACTTTGTCTTTGACTGTCACTTTGAGTGTGCATACACCTAAGCTATCTATTTTCTGTCCATTATAGTTCTTCAGTAGTACTGACTTTTTCTGTATTTTGGGCTTTTCTTTCATATTTTTAATGTCACTCATACTGATTAAGTTTGCTTTTGCCCTGGTGTCTAGTTTCAATGTAACTAATGCTCCATTTACCTGCAGTGGCATTATCCATTTGTCCTCTTTTACTGCATTAGCTTTATGTTCAGCATTGTCCATTCCTGAGGGCTGCACATTTTCTGTATCCTTTTCGATATTGTCACATGACACCATTCCTACAAAAAATGTCTCACTTAAATCAGTGTCCTCAATCACATTGACTTGTTGCCCTTTCTTTGTTTTTACTTTTGAAAAGCATTGTTTGGCAAAGTGATTCTTTCCATTACATTTTGTGCACATTTTCCCAAACGCAGGGCATTGTCTTGACTGGTGCTGGTAACCACATCGTTTACAATTAAAAGTTCCATCCTCCGATTGCTTTGCATTTTTGTTCTGCCCATGTTTCTTCCCCTTGTAGGACACAGCACCGACAGCAGCACTATCACTTACTACAGTCGCATTATTATTAATTTCACTGAAAGTCTTTGCGTGCTGTTGAGCTAGCTCACTGGCATGGCATATTTTCACAGCATCCTCCAATGTTAGTTCAGTTTCTCTCAACAAACGTTCCCTGACCTTTTTATCATGAATACCAAACACAATCTGGTCACGAATCATGGATGATTTCAGTTCAGAGAAATTACATGTCTGTGCTTTCAGTTTCAGGTCAGTCACAAAGCTATCAAAAGTCTCATTTTGCTGCTGTGTCCATGAACGGAACACGTACCTCTCATAGGTCTCGTTCTTTTTGGGAGACCAATGTGTATCAAACTTCTTTAGCACATTGTCCATTTTTTCTCTGTCCTCCTCTTGATCAAATACAAATGTATTAAATACCTCTATTGCCTGCGGGCCTGCAACCGTGAGCAGTAACACTATTTTCCTTGCGTCTGGCTTCGTACCGAACCCGATGGCAGCAATGTAGAGTTCGAATTGTTGTTTGAAGGTCCGCCAATTGCAGTCGACATTCCCCGTGAGTTTCAAACCCTCCAGTGGCTCCAAATTCTCCATGTCGCATTTCACAATATTCAGCAGATATTACCAATCCTGGTACCATGTTATGTTCATAAATAAATAGACGTTTTCATTATGAACAGCTAGCTTGAGCTAGTCATTTATTCAGCCATGTGGACTAGTGTACAGGCATCCATCTTGACTACTGCCTTGTGGGTAGCCCCCTACTAAACATACAGCTCCACCTAGTGTACCATTCTAGAATGACATGTTACTGATCATTACAGTGATAGGATGACTTTCTGTTGCTCCAGCTTCCTAAATCAAGTTTCACAAAACTGTCCACAAAGTAAATTGCATTCAGCCACCATTTTGATTAGCAGTCATTAAATTCTGTAAGTAGTTGTTTAATTAATAACTTATCTGGAAAACATGCTGAAAGGGCCCTGAGTCATCCAGTTACTGTACTATCCTGATGGTCCAGACTACTCACTTCTCTTTCCATACAGGAAGAAGAAACAAAAAAAAATACCCATTCACAGCAAGCGTTTAGAAATGTTGCATGTTTGTTTAAACTCTTCACTGAAATGGAGTCATGTCCTGTTTGATGCCTTGTCCATCTGTATGTGTTCTTCTCCAGCTGTTAAGATGTGGCTGTATTTTTTTTTGTAGCTGTAATGGAAGTTATAAGCTGCAAGACTGTCTCTTATTCACCAAAATATTTAACTGTTACACATAGGGTTGTCCTGGAGACTCCAGGAATTAAAGATTAATTTCTGAGACACAAAAAAAGGAGTGTTTTTTTTTTACATTTTCTTTGAACACTTTCATTTATTAGTTCTAGTAGTATTGGAGGTGGGAGAAAAGGCTGTTTGAATGGCAGGGCGTTGGAGGCGGGTGGCCATGTAATGAAACCTCCAGGCATGCATCCAACTAGAATGGTAGCATAATGGTAACGTCACTGGGTTAGTAATCCAAAGGCCTGGACTAATGATCCAGAGGATGTGAATTCAAATCCCACCATGGCAGCTGGGGAATTTAAATTCAGTTAATTAAATATATCTGGAATAAAAAGTTAGTATTAGTAATGGTAACTATCGTTTTGTCATAAAAACCCATCTGGTTTACTAATGTCCTTTAGGGAAGGAAATTTGCTGGCCTATGTGGTTGACTCTTAACTGCCACTCAGTTACATAGAAGATAGGAGCAGGAGTAGGCCATTCGGCCCTTCGTGCCTGCTCCGCCATTTAATGAGATCATGGCTGATCCTTTAATTCAGTATCCCGTCCCCGCCTTCTCTCCGTAACCCTTAACCCCTTTTGCCCGTAGAAATATATCTAATTCCCTCTTAAATATATTTAATGAGCTGGCGTACACTGCCCTCTGTGGCAATGAGTTCCACAGGTTCACCACTCTCTGAGTGAAGAAATTCCCCCTCATCTCTGTCCTAAATGGTTTAGCCCTTATCCTTAAATTATGTCCTCTAGTTCTGTTCTCACCCGCCAAGGGAAACATTCCTTCTGCATCCAGTCTGTCTAGACCTGTCAGAATTTTATACACTTCTATGAGGTCCCCTCTCAATCTTCTAAACTCCAGTGTGTACATCCCTAAACTACATAGTCTCTCCTCATAGGTCATTCCCGCCATTCCTGGTATCAGCCTGGTGAATCGCCGCTGCACCCCCTCCATGGCAAGAACATCCTTCCTCAGATGAGGCGACCAAAACTGTACACAGTACTCGAGGTGTGGTCTCACCAGTGCCCTGTACAGCTGCAGCAAGGTATCCCTGTTCCTGTATTCTAACCCTTTTGCTATGAAGGCCAGCATACCGTTTGCCTTCTTGACCGCCTGTTGCACCTGCATGCTCGCCTTCAGTGACTGGTGTACAAGAACACCCAGGTCTCTCTGTACTTCCCCCTCTCCCAATCTATTGCCATTTAAATAATAATTTGCCCTCCCGTTCCTGCACCCAAGGTGGATAACTTCGCACTTGTCCACATTATAGTGCATCTGCCATTTATCCGCCCAATCGCCCAGTCTGTCCAAATCGCTCTGGAGCTTCCTGGTCTCTTCCTCTGAGCCCACCCCACCTCCTAGTTTAGTGTCGTCTGCAAATTTGGAAATGCTGCATCCGACTCCCTGATCCAGGTCATTAATGTAAATTGTGAACAGCTGGGGGCCCAGGACAGATCCCTGTGGTACCCCACTTGTTACTGCCTGCCATTCAGAAAATGAGCCGTTTATTCCAACTCTCTGTTTTCTATCTGACAGCCAGTTCCCTATCCACGCCAAAACTTTCCCCTTTATCCCATGAGCCTCAATTTTCCATGCTAATCTTTTATGTGGGACCTTATCGAAGGCCTTTTGGAAGTCCAGGTACACCACAGGTACCAGACCGCTATGAAACTGAACGTACCACCTGGACACAGCAATGGCACACCCAGCCCAGTCGACCCTGCAAAGTCCTCCTCACCAACACTGTGCCAAAATTGGAGAGCCGTCTCACAAATTAGTCCAGCAGCAGTCTGAACATAGTCAGACTCATAGCTTTCAGCCAATGTCCCAAACTCCTCCATCACCATCCCTGGGGTGGTGGCACAGTGGTATACAGTTGGGAAGGAGTGGCCCTGGGAGCCCTCAACATTGACTCCAGACCCATGAAGCTTCAGGCCAAACATGGGCAAGGAAACCTCCTGCTGATTACCACCTACTGCCCTCCCTCAGCTGATGAATCAGTACTCCTCGATGTTGAACACTTCTTGCAAGAAGCATTGAGAGTAGCAAGGGCACAGAATGTACTCTGGGTGGGGGACTTCAATATCCATCACTACTATTGACCGAGCTGAATGACATAGCTGCCTGTCTTGGCCTGCGATAGGTGGTGAGTGAACCAACACAAAGGAAAAACTTCCTTGTCCTCACCAATCTACCTGTCGCATGACAGTATTAGTAGCAGTGACCACCGCACAGTCATTGTGGAGATGAAGTCCCGTCTTCACACTGAGGACACCTTCCATCGCACTGTGGGGCAGCAGATTGTATACCACCACTCTACTATTACCATCAAGCCAGGGGACCAACCCTGGTTCAATAATGAGTGTAGAAGAGCGTACCTAAAAATGAGATGCCAAACTGGGGAAGCTGCAACACAGGACTGTATGCATGCTAAAAAGCGGAAGCAGCATGCTATAGACAGGGCTAAGTGATCCCACAATCAATGAATTAGATCAAAGCTCTGCAGTCCTGCCACATCCAGTTGTGAATGGTGGTGGATCATTAAACAATCTAATGGGAGGAGGAGGCTCCATCCTCAATGATGGTGGAGCCCAACACGTGAGTGCAAAAGACAAGGCTGAAGCGTTTGCGACCATCTTCAGCCAGGAGTGCCGAGTGGATGATCCATATCGGCCTCCTCCTGAAGTCCCCACCATCACAGAAGCCAGTCTTCAGCCAATTCAAATCACTCCACATGATATCAAGAAATGGCTGAGCGCATTGAATACAGCAAAGATTATGGGCCCCGACAACATCCGGCTATCCTGCTGAAGACTTGTGCTCCAGAACAAGCCGCGCCTCTAGCCAAGCTGTTCCAGTACAGCTACAACACTGGCATCTATCCGACAACGTGGAAAACTGTCCAGGTAGGTCCTGTCCACAAAAAGCAGGACAAATCCGATCCAGCCAATTACCGCCCCATCAGTCTACTCTCAATCATCAGCAAAGTGATGGAAAGTGTCATCGGCAGTGCTGTCAAGCGACAATTACTCACTGATGCCCAGTTTGGATTCCGCCAAGACCACTCAGCTCCCGACCTCATTACAGCCTTGGTCCAAACATGGACAAAGGAGCTGAATTCCAGAGGTGAGGTGAGAGTGACTGCCCTTGACATCAAGGCAGCATTTGACCAAGTGTGGCATCAAGGATCTCTAGTAAAACTGAAGTCAATGGGAATCGGGGAGGAAAACTCTTCACTGGCTGGAGTCATACCTAGCACAAAGGAAGATGGTTGTGGTGATTGAAGGTCAATCATCACAGCTCCAGGACATCGCTGCAGGAGTTCCTCAGGGCAGTGTACTAGGCCCAACCATCTTCAGCTGCTTCATCAATGACCTTCCCTCCATCATAAAGTCAGAAGTTGGGGTGTTCACTGATGATTGCGCAGTGTTCAGTGCCATTCACAACTCCTCAGATAATGAAGCACTCCATGACTGCATGCAACAAGGCCTGAACAACGTTCAGGCTTGGGCTGATAAGTAGCAGGTAACATTCGCACCACACAAGTGCCAGGCAATGACTATCTCCAACAAGCGAGAGTCTAACCACCTCTCCTTGACATTCAACGGCATTACCATCACCGAATCCCCCACCATCAACATCCTGGGGGTCACCATTAACCAGAAACTTAACTGGACCAGCCACATAAATACTGTGGCAACAACAGCAGGTCAGAGGTTAGGTATTCTGCGGCGATTGTCTCACCTCCTGACTCCCCAAAGCCTTTCTACCATCTACAAGGCACAAGTAAGGAGTGTGATGGAATACTCTCCACTTGCCTGGATGAGTGCAGCTCCAACAACACTCAAGAAGCTCAACACCATCCAGGACAAAGCTGCCCGCTTGATTGGCACCCCATCTACCACCTTAAACATTCACTCCCTCCACCACCGGCGTACCGTGGCTGCAGTGTGTACCATCTACAAGATGCCCTGCAGCAACTCGCCAAGGCTTCTTCGGCAGCACCTTCCAAACCCGCGACCTCTTCCACCTAGAAGAACAAGAGCAGCAGTTGCATGGGAACACCACCACCGCCAAGTTCCCCTCCAAGTCACACACCATCCTGACTTAGAAGTATATTGCTGATCCTTCATCGTCGCTGGGTCAAAATCCTGGAACACCCTACCTAACAGCATCTTCAGGTACTTATTTATAAGTACCTTCACCACACGGACTGCAGCGATTCAAGAAGGCGGCTCACCACTACCTTCTCAAAGGCAACTAGGGATGGGCAATAAATGCTGGCCTTGCCAGCAACGCCCACATACACTAAGCGAAGAAAAAAACTGGAGTTGGCACCCCTAGTTACATATGACAGGCTTTCGGGGGTGGGGTGGGGGCATTTATAAACATTATTATTTATAAGTACTGTACTGGTTTAAAATAAATTGAATTCTGATGAATTTTAATCAGTTTGCTAGCATATTATTAATAATTGCCAAATTAAAGATTGACTCAGTTAATCTTCCTAAACCTTCCCAAATTACAGCTCGGGAACTAATACATTGTCTGTTCCAGGTTATGATGTTGTGATAGTTTGTGTAATAGTTAGTAATTGAGATCTAAGGGGCAACAGGATGCAATAAAACAAGAATAACTGTATAATTCTCCTTACCACAACTTTCCCTTCCAGCATTTTAGAGAGCTTTACTGTGCTATTTTAAATAAGATCGTGAGCTGGAGTACTTTCCTTTATTACAGAACTAGACATTTCATTCCATCTTATCCTGTGATTTCCTTGCTGAGATTCCTCTCCTGAGGCTTTGAGCTTAGGGACCATAATTGGTTGTAATTTAAAAAAAAACACAACTTTAGTACAGAGGATATAGTTTGAATTATTGTCTGAAAGCATTTTTTAAATATAATTTTCAGTGGGTATCTGCTTGCTGTTAACTGGAGAATTGTGCAAGGCTGGGGACATAAAAGAGAGGAAATCCATTAAGAGTACAGGTAATAGAATACATTTACAGCCAGAAATGACTGTTGGCAACAATAGCGAAAAACGCTTAACCTGCTCGTATGACATTCCTCTGCTATTAACGAATCACATGCAGTGGCTTCTCTTCCCGTTCCTGCACTATTACTTCCAGAGTTCCCCAAGGATCTATCCTTGGCCCCCGGCCTAGTTCTTATCTACATACTGCCCCTCGGTGACATCTTCCAAAAACACGACGTCAGGTTCCACGTGTACACTGATGACACCCAGCTCTAACTCACCACCACCTCTCTCAATCCCTCCACTGTCTCTGATTTGTCACAGCGCTTGTCCAACATCCAGTGCTGGATGAGCAGAAATTTCCTCCAACTAAATGCAGGGAAGGCCAAATTCTTCGGTCCCCGCCACAAACGTTGTTCCCTAGCCACCGACTCCATCCCTCTCCCTGGCCACTGTGTGAGGCTGAACCAGACCGTTCGCAACCTTGGTGTCGTATTTGACCCAGAGATGAGCTTCCAACCCCATATCACCAAGAGCGCCTACTTCCACCTCTGTAACCTCGCCCGACTCTGCCCCTGCCTCAGCTCATCTGCTGCTGAACCCTTCATCCATGCCTTTGTTACCTTAGACTCGACTATTCCAACTCTCTCCTGGGCGGCCTCCCACCTTCCACCCTATATAAACTTGAGCTCATCCAAAACTCTGCTGCCCATATTATAACTTGCACAAAGTTCACCCATCAACCCAGTGCTCGCTGACCTACATTGGCTTCTGGTCCGGCAACACCTCGATTTTAAATTTTTCATCCTTGTTTTCCAATCCCTCCATGGCCTCGTCCCTCCCTATCTCTGTCACCTCGTCCAGACTTGCGACCCCCTGAGATCTCATTGCTCCTCCAATTCTGTCCTCCTGCGCATCCCCAATTTTAATCACTCCACCATTGGTGGCCGTGCCTTCAGCTGCCTAGCCCCTCAGCTCTGGAATTCCCTCCCTAAACCTTTCTGCCTTTCTACCTCTCCCTTCTCTTTTAAGATGCTCCTTAAAACCTACTTCTTTGACCAAGCTTTGGGTCACCTATCCTGATAGTTCCTTATGTGACTCGGTGTCATATTTTGTTTAATAACGCTCCTGTGAAGCGCAATGGGATGTTTTACTATTTTAAAGATGCTATATAAATGCAAGTTGTCATATTCTTCATTATAATAGAGGAGATTAAGGGGTACTTTGATGGAGGTGTTTAAAATTATGAAGGCATGAGACAGACTAGACAGAAACCAACTGTTTCCAGTAATTTCTGTTTCCAATAACCTGCTCACTGATGCCCAGTTTGGGTTCCGCCAAGACCACTCGGCTCCCAGCCTCATGACAGCCTTGGTCCAAACATGGACAAAGGAGCTGAATTCCAGAGGAGAAGTGAAAAAGACTGCCCTTGACATCAAGGCAGCATTTGATAGTAAAACTGAAGTCAATGGGAATCGGGGGGGAAACTCTCCATTGGCTGGAGTCATACCTAGTACAAAGGAAGATGGTTGTGGTGATTGAAGGTCAATCATCACAGCCCCGGGACATCACTGCAGGAATTTCTCAGGGCAGTGTCCTAGGCCCAACCATCTTCAGCTGCTTCATCAATGACCTTCCCTCTAACATTAGGTTAGAAATGGGGGTGTTTGCTGATGACTGCGCAGTGTTCAGTGCCATTCACAACTCCTCAGATAATGAAGCACTCCATGACCGCATGCAACAAGACCTGAATGATGTTCTGGCTTGGGCTGATAAGGGGCAGGTAACATTCGTGCCACAGAAGTGCCAGGCAATGTCTATCTCCAACAAGCGAGCGTCTAACTACCGCCCCTTGACATTCAATGGCATTACCATCGCCGAATCCCCCACCATCAACATCCTGGGGTCACCATTGACCATAAATTTAACTGGACCAGCTACATAAATACTGTGGCAACAAGAGCAGGTCAGAGGCTAAGTATTCTGAGGCAAGTGTCTCACCTCCTGACTCCCCAAAGCCTTTCTACCATCTACAAGGCACAAGTAAGGAGTGTGATGGAATACTCTCCACTTGCCTGGATGAGTGCAGCTCCAACAACACTCAAGAAGCTCAACACCATCCAGGACAAAGCAGCCCGCTTGATTAGCACTCCATCTACCACCTTAAACATTCACTCCCTCCACCACCGGCGTACCGTGGCTGCAATGTGTACCATCTACAAGATGCACTGCAGCAACTCGCCAAGACTTCTTTGGCAGCACCTCCCAAACCCGCGACCTCTTCCACCTAGAAGGACAGGGGCAGCAGCCAATCTTTCATCGTCGCTGGGTCAAAATCCTGGAACTCCCTACCTAACAGCACGGTGGGCGTACCTTCACCACATGGACTGCAGCGGTTCAAGAAGGCAGCTCACCACCACCTTCTCAAGGGCAACTAGGGATGGGCAATAAATGCTGGCCTTGCCAGTGATGCCCACATCCCCATAAACGAATAAAACAAAAGTTGAGGGGTCCAGAACAACTTGATATAGATATAAGATTAAGGGGGAGAAATTCATTATAGCCCTGTTTGGGGCACTAAATTTTAAAAGGTTGGAAAATTAGTGCCAGGCGCTAATGTTTCCATACTTTTAAAAAATTCGGTTTTGGACTCCGAGAAGGAAGTGGAGTGCTAAATCAAGTGCTCCAGTTCCTTCTTGGAGCGCAATCGGCAGCAGGCGGGGCGGAGACTAGAGCAGCGCTGCACACTGGGCCATGCAGGGCTGCCGCGTTCAAAGGCTCCTTCCCTCCCTTAAAGGGAAGGGCCATCGCTGCAGGCTCTGCAATTTAAAAAGTACCTACCTGGACCACCAAGGCAGCTGCGATCCCGCGCGATCAGCCCGGCACTCAAGCAGAGGCGCAAAGGCACCCAATTTCGCCCCCTAAATGTACAAGATTTAGGACAGAGAGCAGGAGAATTTTTTTTATACATATGGTTGTGAGGCTATGGAATGCACTGCTGGAGTTAGTGACTGAAGCAGGGACCATGGGATTAGGACTACTGCTTTTGTAGAGGATAACCGCCAACATGGATTTGTTGGGCAAATGGCCTTTTTCTGTGTTGCATTTTCCATGTAATTCTTGAGAAGAATCCAGTTGATCTTCAAAAGAGTCTGCTTTGACTTCAAAGTGAGGATAGACATAGGAGGGCAACCTTGCCTTGCACTGCTCCTTCCACAGTAACTCGCTAACAGGGACTCCTTGAACTCAATATCCATGTAACAGTTCATCAAGGATGCTGTCAAAAACTAGTAAAAGGGATTATCAAGAATTCAGAGTCTTTCATTTTGGAACAGTTTTTGTAACTTGAACTGACAGTCTCTTGCTTTATTCTTCTGCTTTGGTATAATTATCTTGTTGGTAAATAAATTTCACTATTAATTTTAGTATGAATGCCATGGTCTGACAATGTGATAATTAATGTGTTTTGGAGTCAAGAGTAGTCAGCTCATTTAGTCCCTAAACTTAATGCTACGCTAAAAGAGTAATTGTTAGTTCTGTGACATGCAATCTCACTTACATTATGTATAAAGGTGCAAGTTTAAGTTCATAGGAGACTTAGAAAGCAATTTTTTGCTGTGATATAAGCTGAAAAGTGTTGAGAGGCAGCTTGAATTGTGCCAAATAGTAAGACCTGCATAAAACTGGTCTGAATGTCAAGGGAATCCAAAATCCAGTCAAGCGCTTTAAAAGAGGTTAGAAAGTAATTAAAATTGACAAGGGCCTACAGGACTATAATAATAATAATAATGGAAAAAGGTGAATATGAGAAAATAAGAAAAGTTGTTGAGCGGGATAAGGAAAGCTAAGAATAAATATGAGGAAAAGAGTTCAAAAATATCAAAAGAAACAGTATAATATTTTACAAGTATATCAGTAAAGAGAGAATCGTTAATAGCGAAGAGAGGATTGCCAATTTGTAGATGTTGATCAAAAAATGGTGGAGATAATGAATAATTATTGTGTATCGGTCTTTACTAAAGGGAAAGATATTGGAGAGGAGGTAAATCCTGAAGTGGTTGAGAATGAGATGTGTGATATTATGATCGATAAGTTAGTTCAAGTAATTGAAGTGCCAAGGCCCGATGGGTTACATCCTAGGATCCTGAGGGAGATGAGGGTGGAATTTTCACAGGCCAGAGAAATTATATTTCAGGGCTCTATTTAGTGTGTATATGTGCCGGATGACTGCAGAGTGGCCAATGTAGTACTCATTTTTAATAAGGAAGAGAGAACTAATCTGGGTAACTACAGGCCAGTTAGCTTAACATCTGTGGTAGGGAAAATTTAAGAGTCTCTAATTAAGGATAAAATTACCATGTATCTAGATAGAGAGAAAATAATTAGAAATAGCCAGCATGAATTTCATAAAGGATGATCTTACTTGACAAACCTCATAGAATTCTTTGAAGAGGTGACAGACATGGTAGATGGGGGAAAAGCAGTGGATGTAGTGCACATAGACTTTAGGAAAACCTTTGACAAGGTACCACAAGGAAGATTATTAGAGAAGATTAAGGGGTATGGAATTAAGGGAAGGATAGCACACTGGATTAAAATTTGGTTCGAAGCGAGAAAACAGAAAGTAGGAGTTATCGCAGATTTTCAAAGTTATTGGAAGTAGGTTCAGTTGTGGGACCACTTCTGTTCATTGTGTACGTGAATGGTTTGGATATAGGCCCAGAGGGAGTGGTGTTGAAATTTGCAGATTATATCAAAATAGTTAATGCTTTAGAAGACCAAAGGAACCTGCAAAGACATATTAATAAGATGGGGGAATGGGCTAAAAAGTGGCAGAATTAATTCGGCGCCAGTATGAGGTGATAAATTTTGTTTAAAAAAATGCTGTAATTACACTCTGAATAGAAGTAGGCTCAGTACTGTGGAAGATCAGAGGGATTTGGGAGTACAAGTTCACAGGACGTTAAAGGCAGTTATGGTATGCTTGCTGATTGGACATCATATTGTTAAATGTTTCATATTGTAGTTTGTGGCTCATTTTATGACAAGTTTAATTTCATTAATAACAAAGGGCAGAGGAATATCATACAAACACGTTAAGCATTCGCTATAATTGGCAACAGTAATTTCTTGCCTTCACATCACAGGAGGATGTAAAAAGTCAAGGGGGCAATTCTTCAGTGACTGATTCCATTGAGCAGTTGGTGGATGGTGTGAATCCACCGCTCGTCCTATGAAATGAGTCCGAGACCCAACCAATTTTCATGCTTGGGCCTCATTTCAATACTATCAGCGAGATGCTTGTACATTTTGAGCGGCTCGCTGATCGGAGAGGGCCAAAAATATAGTGGCTCCAGTGTGGAATCCAGCCATGCAGGTAGGTCGAGGGGGGAAAGGAGATGATCCCAGGGGAGGGCCATGGAGTGTTGGGCATTGTGGGGGCCCATTTTTGAAGGGACAGGAGGAGCATTGATACTCCTGCCAACCCTTCAAAAATCACTTTAAACTTACCTGTTTTTGAGCATCCTTTAAGGACCACTGGTTAGGCCTCTCACTGCCTAGCACCACAGGGTAGAGCACTGAGATCTTATAACCAAGGTAGGACCCTGTTGTATCTATGCTTTAATGCGTTCAATCAAGCATGTAGCTACGTCGAATTAAATCAGAGTCAGGTAGACAGGCTTCTAACTGTGATCTTTACTTTATTGGTAAAATGGCTGACTGCTGCTTTCCCGGGTAATTCCCATAATGCAATGCACATTACATTACCGTATTAACTGGTGTTAAACTCGCACATTACATTACCGTATTGACTAGTGTCAAACTCGCAATCAATACACGACATCCCCCTTTTCCTTGGAAACAAACTTGCAGTTTACAAACAGTTGCTTACAATAGCACTGCATAACTTATTTGATTTATAAACTTTTTACAAACTTGTGTCTTACCACACAACTAAATAATTCCCAGGTTTAAACATGTAACATCACCCATGCAGTTCTCGCACAGTTTATGTTGTGACATAATCAGATAGTCTTTGGGGTTTTCTTTTAACCCTTTGAGGTCTGGCTGTATTGGGTATGTCTGACATGTTGGTGTCAGTGGGTATTGCCTGTGTCACAGTGGTATGTGTGTCAGGGTCTACTATACTGTCCTCAGTCCCTTGTGTTTCCTCCTGCTCATGGAGTGTCTCCTTTGGTCCATTGGTTCTGTATTTCTTCACAAACGTAGTGTTTCTCGAGTAGCGTGCTCCTTCTGGAGATTCTACTACTACTTGACTCCCTGTTTTACTCAAAACTTTGTGGGGTGTGGCATTAAAAGGAGTGGTGAACATGTCCACTTTGTCCTGCCGTACCAGCACCGTGTCGCCAACTTCCACCTCTGAGTATTGTGTTCTCCGCTGTTCATCTGCATATAGTTTGGACTTGCCTTTTTGTTCTGCGTCCCGATCACGTACTTCCATGTCTGCGCGCGACTCTGTGATGTCTGGCAGCTTTCCTCTCATTTTCCGTTTAAAGAGCAGCTCTGCTGGGTTCTTTCCTGTCGTGGCATGGTCAATGCTCCTGTACACAGCCACCTATTTTCTAAGTTCACGTTTCCAATCCAGTCCTTCTGACTGAGCAATTCTGATTCTCTTCATCAGCGATGCATTCTGGCGCTCGACTTCTCCGTTAGCCTGAGCCCATTTTGCTGTCGTTTTCAGGTGTTTGATCCCGTTGCTTTCACAATATTCTTTGAATAATTCAGATTTGAATTGGGGACCATTATCAGATTTGCAGGGGATTGGCAAACCATGACGGCTGAAGATTGACTCTAAACTATCAATAACCTTCTCTGTTGTTGTGGAGGTCATGATGTCGTATTCATAGTAGCGACTATAATAATCAACTACCACAAGAATGGAGTGGTTGGATGGCAAGGGTCCCAGTAAGTCTATAGCTACATCCTGCCAGGGGCCCTCCGGTAGTGGTGTTGGTCTCAACGGTTCAGGTGGGTCGGGTCTGGCTACTATCTGACAGCCGTGGCACGTTTTACAGTGTTTTTCAGCTGCCTTGTCCATGCCAGGCCACCAAACCTTAGTTCTGAGATGTTGCTTTGTTCCAACTATTCCCAAGTGTCCTTCATGTGCTAACACCAGGGCTCGTGCATGTAACACTGTGGGTAGCACGATGCGTGTTCCCCGAAGAACTAGGTACCCCACTACGCACAGCTCGTTTGCAATTGCTGCATAAGCTTTACAGTTCTCAAAATGTCCGTTTGTGATTGCCTTCTGTACTTCAATCAGCTCTGGGTCAGTAGCAGAGGCTTCCTCCACCTCTCTAGTAGTGAGTGCTTTTGGTGTCGCACTCACAGCTACAAATCTCACGTATTCATCTGAGCCATGAGAATGTCTCTCCTGTTTTTCTGTCTCCCCCAGCAATCGTGACAGTGGGTCTGCAATGTTTTGCTTGCCTGGAATGTGTATCACCTTAAAATCATACTGCTGTAATCTAAGTACCCATCTCTCTATACGGGCACAGGGTTTAGAGTGTGGGCCGTATATCACTTGTAATGGCTTATGGTCAGTTACCAAGTTAAATTTTCGGCCATACACATATGGATGCAGTCTCTCACAAGCCCATACAAGAGCTAAGGCCTCTCTCTCTGTTTGAGAGTATTTCCTCTCACAGTCTGTTAAACTACGACTTACATAGCATATTGGCACCTCTTGTCCCTGTTGGTCCTGAACTAGTACTGCGCCTAAACCTACAGGACTGGTATCTGCTATCACCTTGGTTGGTGCGTCCTTATCAAAATATGCTAAAGTGCCGGCTCTGGCCAACCCTTCCTTGAGTGCACTGAATGACTGTCTCTGTTGTGATCCAAATTTAAATGGTGTGTCTTTTCTCGTCAGGTGTCGCAGTGGCTCTGATAGCGTTGCAAACTGCGGGATGAATCTGCTACTGTACCCAACGAGTCCCAAGAAACTCCTCACCTCTGTAGTATTCTCTGGTTCCCGAGCTTCTGCCACCGCTTGCACTCTTTCTGCTGTTGGTCCGATGCCCTTTTCAGACAACAGGATTCCCATGAAAATCAATCGGTCCATGTTGAATTGGCACTTTTCTGAGTTTAGTGTCAGTCCACTTTCCATTAGTCTGGCCATGACAGCGTGTAGGCATCTGTCGTGCATTTCCTGGTCGTGTGCATGCACGATAATGTCGTCTGAGATGTTTTCAACACCCTCTATTCCAGCGAAGGCATTAGCTATCTCGTGCTGATATTGCTCACTAGCTGAAGATACACCGAATATCAGCCTCTTGTATCTGTATACTCCGTTATGTACTGCAAACGTTGTGATTTCTCATGACTCAGGGGTCAGTTCTAGCTGGTGATAACCCCATTTCAGGTCTAGCTTACTAAACACCGTCGAGCCGTTCATACCTTGGAGTATCTCATCAACGGTGGGGATTGGATATTGTTCCCTCACTATTGCCTGGTTTGCTTGTTTCATGTCTAGGCATAACCTTACATCCTTATCCGCTTTTGGTACAATAACCACAGGATTTACCCATGGGGTGGGACCAGTTACAGGTTTGATAATGTCCATGTCCCTCAATTGTTTTATTTTGGCCTCTACTGCCCCCCTTAAGTTGAATGGTATACGCCTGAGTGGCTGGGCCACAGGCTTCACTTGTGGGTCGATATACAAACTGATCTGTTTTGTGTTCAGCCTTCCTACTCCCTGGAACACCTTTGGATACCGCTGTTCTAGTAGCTGTCTTACATCTACCACAGCTGAGACATCTGCGCCTATTTTTAAAACTCCCAGTTTCATGGCTGTCTCCCTTCCTAGCAACGGCTCTCCATGGCCTTTAACCACAATGAACTCCACCTGCTCAGTTCTCTTACCTATTGTAATCCCACATGTGAATACACCTTTAACTGACAGTGGTCGGCTAGAAGCATAAGAGAATAACTTTCTCTCTGTCTTAAGGACATGTGACTGACACTTAATGTGTTCTGACTTTAATCCTTCCCATGTATTCTCATCTATCACATTATTAGTTGCACCCGAATCAATTAACATTCTCAGGTTTACTCCCCCCACACAAAAGGTAAGTCTCTCTGTCACGTTATTTCCAGTAACAGCAAATGCAAAGTTATTTTGTTCCTCTACATTGTTCACACTGTGTTTCTTTGTACCCTTCGTGCGGCATACTTTGGAGAAATGATCCTTTCCCTTGCACTTATGACACATTTGTCCACGTGCTGGGCATTTCGGATCTCTGCCCATGTGGTCTGTGTGTCCACATCTGTAACATTTCCTTTCATTCCTATTGCCATTTCCCTTTGGTTTCACTGTCGAGCTTTTCGTATAATACCCTCTTTTCTGTGTAACACGACGAACAGTATCTGTCTCCGCCTTCTCTGTACATGACATGGCTGACATCTGCTCCTTGACATTTTCACATTGTGAGGCCAATTGTAACGTGCGGGCGAGCGTTAGATCATGCCCTTCCTCTAGCAATTTCCTCCGCACATAGGCTGACGTGCACCTACTCAGGATAGCGTCTCTTATTTGATTATCTGCTTCCCCCCCAAAAGCACAGTCTTTAGCAGCCTGCCGCAAGCGAGTAGCAAATTGTCGCACAATCTCACCTGTCTTCTGGGACAACTTATGAAAAGTCTGTCCAGCAAATGCTGCATTGACCTGGGGCATGAAGTAGTGATTCAAAGCACTAACCGCTGCCGTGTAGTCTGCTGGCTCTCCTGTGTCCGGTAGAGTCGAAAAGACATCCTGGACATCTGGTCCTGCTAGGTGTAGAAGTAGAGCTCTTCTCCTCTGCTTGTGGCAGCTGTAGAAGTACCGTCGATAATGAGTCCTTTGCCATTGGCATAAAGCTCAAAAGACGTTAACCACCTCGTCCATCTTGGACCCAACGTGGCTGGCTCGGCGAAGCATGCAAAATTTTGAATGCCGGTCTTCTCCATCCTAGCTAACTAAACTTGGGCAACTACCTATTTAAAATGATTCCTTTCGTTATCTTCGTCGCCAATGTTGTATCTATGCTTTAATGCGTTCAATCAAGCATGTAGATACGTCGAATTAAATCAGAGTCAGGCAGACAGGCTTCTAACTGTGATCTTTACTTTATTGGTAAAATGGCTGACTGCTGCTTTCCCGGGTAATTCCCATAATGCAATGCACATTACATTACCGTATTAACTGGTGTTAAACTCGCACATTACATTACCGTATTGACTAGTGTCAAACTCGCAATCAATACACGACAGGCCCTGATTTAAATATTGAACTAAGGTTCCGGCCAGTTTCAGGTGGGAGCGCTGGCCAGCCATTTTGAGGCTTGCTTGAAAGTCAAATTGGGTGGGCCTCAGGCCTCAGGCCTCAGGCCAATGGACGGGAAATAGTTTAGAAAGTTTTTATCTGCTGACTGCACCGATTTTCAGCATGAGCAGGGCAGTAGGCAGAGGGAAATTGCCTCCAAGAAATCTAAGTGGACCAGTGTGGCGGAGCCACTAAAGGACTCAGATCGTTTGTATATAATTCCCTTTAACAACATGTTAGCTACAGCCTGAGTCTGTATCTTTATTTATACTAAATAACAACAGAAAATGCTGGAAAAACTCAGCAGGTCAGGCAACATCCGTGGACAGAAATTTGAGTTGACGTTTCGGGTCGAACCCTTCTTCAAAACTGGAAAGAAAAGATGGATCGGAGGCAGGGGTGCGATCGGACAAAAGAATAAAAGAAACAAAAGAAGTAAAAAAGAGACAATGAAAGGTGTTAGAAGCTAGACGAGATGGTAATAGGCTGAGATTGGGTGCAAAGTGTGCTGGCAGGGCAAGGGATAGCTGCCAGGTGTGAAAGCGAAATAAAAGGAAAGGGTGGGGGGGGGGGGAAAGGAGTGGAAAAATTACAAGAAAAAATGAAATAGGGGCCGAGGTTATGATCTGAAATTGTTGAACTCGATATTGAGTCCGGAAGACTGCAGAGTGCCTAATCGGAAGATGAGGTGCTGTTCCTCGAGTTTACGTTGAGCTTCCATGGAACAATACAAGAGGCCAAGGACGGTGAGGTCCGAGTGGGAATGGAGCGTTGAATTAAAATGACAGGCGACCGGAAGCTCGGGGTCACCCTTACGGACTGAACGGAGGTGTTCCGCAAAGCGGTCACCCAATCTGCGTTTGGTCTCCCCAATGTAGAGGAGACCGCATCGTGAGCAGTGAATACAGTATACTAGATTGCGAGAAGTACAAGTAAATCGCTGTTTCACCTGGAAGGGGTGTTTGGGGCCCTGGACAGTGGGAAGGGGGGAGGTATAGGGGCAGGTGTTACATCTCCTCCGCTTGCACGGGAAGGTGCCAGGCGAAGGGGAAGGGCTGTTTGGGGTGATAGAGGAGTGGACTAGGGTGTCTCGGAGGGAGCGGTCCCTGCGGAATGCTGAAAGGGGAGGGGAGGGGAAGATACGTTTGGTGGTGGGATCACTTTGGAGGTAGCGGAAATGCCGGAGGATGATCCGTTGAATGTGGAGGCTGGTGGGGTGAAAGGTGAGGACAAGGGGAACCCTATCGTGGTTCCGGGAGGGAGGGGCAGGCGTGAGGGCAGAAGTGCGGGAGATAGAACTGACACGGTCGAGGGCAGTGTCAACCACGGTAGAGGGGAATCCTCGGTTGCGGAAAAAGAAAGACATGTCTGAAGCACTGGTGTGGAAGGTGGCATCGTCGGAGCAGATACGGCGGAGACGGAGAAACTGGGAGAATGGAATAGAGTCCTTACAGGAAGCGGGGTGGGAGGAAGTGTAGTCCAGGTAGCTGTGGGAGTCAGTGGGCTGTTTACTTGTTTACTTGTACAGAGCGTGATTACTTTAACAGCGCGGGTAAACACGATGACGTCACGCCGTACATCACGTTATCCCCCACTGGCGGGAAGAACGTCATGACGTCAACCACGGGACCGCCCGAGCAGTCCTCGTGGAGCCTCCGAACTGAACAGACCTACACTTGATGTTCTCCTGCAGTTACTTGTTTAAACCTGTTAGTTTCCATTAAACTTCATTTTGTTTGAGCGCCTGAGTGGACCTCAGTCTTTGGATAGGAACTAGACATTGGTGACCTCGACTTTTGCGAACGGTTTTCGCAGAAGATAATCAACATGGAAACAAATGCCGTTACCTTGAAGCTACCGCAGTTCTGGGAGCAACAACCAGCCACGTGGTTCATCCAGGCTGAAGCCCAGTTCGCCATCAGGGACATCGTTGTGGATCAGACCCGTTATTATTACGTGGTCTCCGCCCTCGACAGCGCCACAGCCTCGCGGATCATCAGCCTACTCGGTAGTCCGCCTACTGATCGCAAGTATGACACGTTAAAGGCGCGGTTGCTGCAGGTCTTCGGGCTCACAAAGTCGGAGCGCGCCCACCAGCTGCTCGCTATGCCCGGCCTCGGGGACTCCAAGCCGTCTGAGCTCATGAGCCAGATGCTCACGCTCCTCAGTTCCGAGCCAGAATGCTTCCTGTTAAGTCTGTGTGTTATAGTGAGAATTACTACACAGACCACGAGTAAATTTTAACAGGTCTTTACTAGTCGAAGGTCAGGGCGGAACTGCCCAATAAATCATTACACAGCACTTATATACCGGTGTGGTCACCACCGGTATTACAGTATACAGCAGCCACGATAAAGTAGTGCAACTCTTAAAATAGTTCTCTTAAAGGTGGAACGGTTACATACACCACAATCCTCCCTTTTTAGCTTAACAGTATATATTCCCCATTAACATAACATAATAACATATATACACAACTTCATGTAAAAACAGTTCACAGATTCAGTCTCTCTGGAGGCTTCCTGACTCGGTCCGGATAACGCCTCGGTGGTGTAGTAGTTTTCGGTGGTGTAGTAGGTTCTTTTGGCAAGGTCGATTCGGCTTGAATGCCAGTGTCGGGTTCATCTGATTCCAGTATCACCGGATCGGAGGTAGATACTATGGGTATCTCTGCTTCATCATTAGGCGTATAGAGTTGTGGAGTAGGTTGTCCCTTTTCGGATGACTCTATGATCTGGTCAACATGGCGCCTTATTATGCTTTCACCAATGTCCACGGTATACATCAGCGGTCCTAGTCGTGTGCAAATAGTTCCAGGCTGCCATTTCTCGGTACGGTAGTCCCGGGCCAAAACTTGTTGACCTATCTGGAAGGTTCTAGTTGGCCTTTCATTCATACCTTGAAATTGCCGGTTCTCTATGTCCCTTCTGATGTTTGGCTTGATCAAATCCAGCCGGCATCTTAGTCTTCTATTGAAAAACATCATGGCGGGAGTTTGGTTTGTAACCACATGTGTTGCATTCCTGTACGCCAACAAGAAGTTATCTACCTTATGTTGTAGATTTATGTCTTCATTACCCATGGCCTTTATGGCCTTCTTGAAGGTCTGGACAAACCTTTCAGCTAATCCATTGGTGGCGGGATGGTATGGGGCGGACGTGTAGTGCTTTACCCCATTGTTTTTTAAGAACTTCCTGAACTCTTCGGACACAAATTGCGGTCCATTATCAGAACAGATCTGTTCCGGCAGCCCATTCCTGGCAAATATGGTCCTTAATACTGTGATGGTTTTTTCCGTGGTGGTGGAGGACATCTTTATTACCTCCGGCCACTTGGAGTGTGCATCCACCGCGATTAAGAACATTGAGTCCATAAATGGACCAGCAAAGTCGATATGTACCCTTTGCCATGGAGATGAGGGCCACTCCCATGGATGTAGAGGGGCTTGTGGTGGGGCGTTTTGGACCTTCTGGCATCCTAGACAGCTCTTGGTCATTTCTTCGATGTCTCCATCGATACCTGGCCACCACACAAACGCTCTGGCTAGGTTCTTCATTTTCACTCCACCCAGATGCCCCTCGTGAAGCTCCTTTAGCACTTTATGCTGGAGTTTGGGTGGAATCACCACTCTGGATCCACACATCAAAGTTCCTCGGCATACTGACAGCTGCTCTCTTCTTTGCGAGAATGCTGGCAACAGTGGTTCGCCATGTGCTGGCCATCCCTTCACCGTTAAATCGTAGACTCATGAGAGAGTCGGGTCATTTCTCGTTTCCTTTTCGATGGTAGAATTTGTTACTGGTAGACATTCCACTATGGTTGAGTGGAACATCTCCACCGGGTCCACTGTAGGCGCCTCTTCTACCGTTGGCAACGGTAGGCGCGATAAACCGTCAGCATTCCCATGCTGTTTTGATCCTTTGTATTCTATGTCATATTGGTGTGCCCCTAGGAAAAGGGACCACCTCTGTAGCCTTTGCGCTGTCATAATGGAAACGCCCTTTTTAGGGTTGAATATGGATACCAACGGCTGGTGGTCTGTCAGCAGTGTAAACTTCTGGCCCTGCAGGTAATGATTAAACTTCTTTACTCCCCACACCAGGCTGAGAGCCTCCCTATCTATCTGAGCATAGTTGCGCTCAGCGGAGGTCAATGATCTGGATGCAAATGCGATTGGCCTTTCCAAGCCATTTGGCAACTTGTGTAAGAGTACTGCTCCAATACCATAAGGAGAAGCATCACAAGCTAAATGAATAGGTAGCGTTGGGTTGAAATGAGCCAACACTTCCTCTGAGGTGATCAATGCCTTGCTTTTGCGAAAGGCCTTCTTACAGTCCTCGCTCCACTTCCATGGTACTTCTTTCTGCAAAAGAGCATTCAGCGGGTGCAGCACCGTGGATAGATTTGGCAGAAACTTATGGTAATAGTTAATCAACCCTAGGAACGACCTCAACTGGGATACATTTTCCAGAGCGGGAGCCTTCACAACAGCTTCGATCTTGTCAGGTGACTTGTGCAGCCCCTCCTGGTCAATGACATGACCACAGTACGAGATCCGTTTCTGAAAGAACTCACATTTCTGGCGATTAACTCGAAGTCCATATTCCTGCAATCTGGTGAGCACCAGTTTCAAATTTGCAAGGTGTTCCTCATCGTCATCTCCTGTAATCAGGATATCGTCCAAGTAACATTGAGTGTTTGGAATTCCCTGTAATACCTGCTCCATGGCCCTCTGCCAAATTGCTGGAGCCGAAGCCACTCCAAAAACCAGTCTACTTTATCGATACAAGCCTCTGTGCGTGTTGATTGTGAGATACTGGCGCGACTCTTCCTCAACTTCCATCTGTAAGTATGCTTGCGCCAGGTCTATCTTGGTGAAGTGTTTCCCGCCAGATAATGAAGCAAAGATATCCTCAATCCGCGGAAGCGGATATTGCACCGTGTGAAGCACCGGATTAACTGTGATCTTGAAGTCTCCACAGATGCGGACCTTCCCCAGTTCCCCTGGCTTGTTACTCGATGAACGCTTCATGACGGGCCGCAGCCGGGGGAAAGGACCGGACTGCAAGAGGGGCTGGGAGGCACGATTTGAAAACCGCTGGGGAGGGCGAACGCAGCAATACGGCAATCGCCATTACAGCCAGTGGGGGAGAAAGGCAAACGCAGGAAGCCGCCATTTTCGTAGGCGGGGGAAGAAGACAAGCACGGGAAACCGCCATTTTGGAAAAAAAAAATAAAAGAAAAATTTCTTTTTGTTTCTCAAGAAGAGTGCGAGGATGCCTAAGCGTGGTAACATCAACGATTTCGATCCCGATGTTGAAGATTGGGCCACGTATGTAGAATGCATAGAGATATATTGTAAGGCAAATAAAATATCAGATGAAGATAAAGCACTAACCTTACTAAACTCAATGGGTGCGAAGACATACGGGCTATTGAAGCATCTTCTATCACCAGCTAAACCGGCGGATCAGACTTTCGCTAAAATTGTTGCTGTCCTGAAAAATCATTTGAACCCCACACCGCTGATGTTAGCAGAACGATTTAAATTTTATGCGAGAACACAGCTGAAAGAGGAAAGCAACGCGGAGTATTTAATTGAACTGCATAAGCTAGCGAAATACTGTCAGTTTGGGGAAAGCCTGACAGAGGCACTGAGAGACAAATTCGTGTGTGGATTGTCGAAAGAAGGAACACAAAAGCGGCTGCTTGAAGAGAATGATCTTACACTTGATAAGGCTGTCACTATTGCAGCATCGCACGAAGCCGCAGCGAGAGGCACGGCGGAAATGCAGCTGAAGGCAGCGGTACTCAGCGTAGATCAAATGGCTTTGGGTACAACGAAATGTTATTGTTGTGGAAAGACAGCACACGATCAGAACCAATGCTGGTTTAAAAATCAGGAATGTAGAAAATGTGGCAAGCTTGGTCACATAGCTAAAGTATGCCGGTCAGGAAAGAAGACCAGCAACAAAAAGTCACCGCAGGAAAAGTGCAGAAAGGTACATAAGGTGGCTGAGAAGAGTTCGGATGAACAGAATTCGGATTCAGACTCCAACAGCAAGGAACTGGGTAGTCTGAGAATTCACAGTGTGAGTAAGGAAGCTGACCGACAAACTATCTGGGTCACACTGCAGATAGCAGGAGTCCAAGTGAAGATGGAATTGGACACCGGATCGGCGTTGACGGTCATGAATAAGCAAGATTACAAAAGGTTATTCACACATATTCCCCTACGGGATACGGAGATAGTATTGCAGACATACACGGGGCAAAGAGTATACCCCATCGGAAAGATAAAAGTCAAGGTGATACACAAGGGCAAAGAACACCAAGGAATGGACATATATGTACTACCTGAGGGAGGTCCACCACTTCTGGGACGGGAGTGGATCAGGAAAATAAATATGGACTGGCACTCCCTAAAAGCAATGACGGTAGATTCCGGAAAAAAAAATGTCAAACCTGAACGATTGTCCAGAATATTGGATGAGGCTAAAGAGGTGTTCCAACAGGGACTGGGAACACTAAGAGGAATTAAGGCAAAAATCAAGATTGCAGAACATGCAAACCCAAAATTTTTCAAAGCCAGACCGGTACCTTATGCGATACGACCTGCTGTGGAAGCTGAGCTGGAAGGGCTAGAACGTTCAGGAGTACTGTCTAAGGTGGAACGGTTACATACACCACACTTCCTCTTCAGGGAGCTATTCCTCAGCCTACTCCCAGAGCAAGTTCAGGCTGCCCTAGCCAGGTCTGAAGTCACAGACTGCATGGAGCTTGCTGCCGAAGCGGACAAGATTTTCGCGGTGACACAGCAGCACTGCGCTGCCATGAGGTGCCCATCCCCCACAGACGCTGCTCCAGCTCCTCAATCAGCAGGGTTGTGCTTCTACCACGCCCGTTTTGGTGCAAAAGCAAGATGCTGCCGCCCTCCCTGCAGTTTTTCGCTCAAAAGAAAACATCTACAGCCACCCTGGCGAAAGAGGACCAGGTCTAATGAGCGCCCCGCGGCTGTGATGGCCATCGGAAATTCAGGGAAGCTTCTCTTCATCACCGACTCCCTATCTGGTCGACGTTTCCTTTGCGACACCGGGGCGCAGTGTAGCATCCTACCTACGTCACATCTCGATATACTAGCTGGGGGCCACGGCCCCGCCCTCGCGGCGGTTAATGGCGCGGCCGTTCGGACCTACGGAAGGTGGCGCGTCCAGGTGTGTTTTGGCGGCCAGCGCTTCCACTGGGAATTCATTACGGCCAAAGTTACGCAGGCCATCCTTGGGGCGGATTTTTTGTGCGCCAACGGCCTCCTGGACGATGTCAGGCACCACCGGTTGATCAATGCAGCCACGTTCCACTCCGTCCCGTGCCACCGCGGTAATGCCGTGCCGCGCACTGTCTTCTGTGCGTTCCCACCTCCAGACGACTTCACTCGGCTCCTCGGAGAGTTCCCAGATCTGACCAGGCCCACTTTCTCCTCCTCGGCCACTAAACTGGGTCCTTTTGGGTCTTTGTACGGCGCCCAAAGAAGATTTGCAATCGTCCTCGGCGGAACTCATATATGGCCAGCCACTACGAGTACCAGGGGATTTCCTCCCGTCTCCAGCAGAGCCATGGTCCGCATCCCAGCAACTCGTCAGCCACCAGGAAGCGGCCAGATGTTTCGCTCCAGTGCCTACGTCGCATCACGGCTTACAGAGCTCCCACGTCCCAACTGAGCTGAAAAGCGCCGAGTACGTGTTTATCCGCCACGACGCTCACCGGGATCCGCTCAAGCCTCCTTACACTGGTCCCTTCCGCGTCATAGAGCTGGGAGACAAATCCTTTTCGGTCAATATCGGAGGTAAACCAGACCACATTTCGGTTGACCGGTTGAAGCCGGCACACTTAGACCTGGACCGCCCAGTCGAAATCGCTCAACCGCCAAAACGGGGCTGACTGCCCACAGTCGCCGTGCCAGATCCACCACAACCGCCCGCCAGCTCGACCACTGTCCATCAGCTTCCACTTCAGGGTTACAGAAGTCGCTCAGACAGGCTTGTCAGGCCTCCTCGCCGTCTCACTTTTGCTGTTAAAGACAATTCTGGGGGGGCGCATGTGGCGGAGCCACTAAAGGACTCAGATCGTTTGTATATAATTCCCTTTAACAACATGTTAGCTACAGCCTGAGTCTGTATCTTTATTTATACTGTTTACTTGTACAGAACGTGATTACTTTAACAGCGCGGGTCAACGCGATGACATCACGCCGTACATCATGTGATCCCCCACTGGCGGGAAGAACGTGATGACGTCATGACGTCAACCACGGGACCGCCCGAGCAGTCCTCGTGGAGCCTCCGAACTGAACAGACCTACACTCGATGTTCTCCTGCAGTTACTTGTTTAAACCTGTTAGTTTCCATTAAACTTTGTTTTGTTTGAGCGCCTGAGTGGACCTCAGTCTTTGGATAGGAACTAGACACTCCTACACCAGAATGTTACTGAGTGAGGCTGATGAAGTAAATGGATCACTGTGTATCAGAAGAGTTCAGTAATGACAATGGAACACCTTACACTTTTCGTAATACAATAATATATTCCTTATAATATTACTAATCACCTTATGATACATAGGGCTGGATTTTGTCAATGGGGAGCTTTTGGAGGCGGGACTCCCACTTGTCAGGTTTTAGTCCCGCCTCCATCGACTTCTGGCTAACTCACGCTATTTTCCCTTGATTGACGTTGACAAGCGTGCCCAGCGGGCTTAGCAGGCCAATTAAGGGAAAGCTGGTTACAGGTGACGTCAGCGAGTGACGTTTCATCTGTCAAGAGCTTTTGACAGATGAAATGTCAACATTTGAGAACTCTGTGAAGCTGTCAAACACTGACAATCTGTCCTCTAAGTTGAGTCCTTCCACTCAAGCTCAGTTAGAGATCTCTCCTGAGCAGAAAGCAGAAGGGTGCAGCTTTTGACAGTTCAGTGGCCATTCTGCTTTCTGTACCGGTGAGATGAGGGACTCCCGAGACCTGAAGGGAGGAAGCCTTGTTAAGGAAGAAGTAAAGGTAAGTAAAACTTATTCAAACACTTTACACACACCTCACACACTTACCTCTGCACACATGCACCCATCACTCACCTGCACACCGGACATCTCGGCCCCTCCGACCCCGCAGACCGACGGCCCGCCTCGCTGACCCTGGCGAGGTTCGGAGCCGTCAGGAAGCCCACACTTCAGGGCTCAAAATGGGGATTCTCAAAAAAACTGCCTGTTAACTACCTGTTAACAGGCAGTTAATTGGCACTAATCCCCTTATGCCTCGAGGAGATGGAACCCGGCGCGGGTCGGGTACCCACCTCCTGGGAAGATGACACGGAGGCGGGTTGGGGGCGGAATGGGTACCCGCCCCCAGATTCTGCCATTTTCCTGGCAGTCCCGCCTATAAACCCGCCTCCCCAGGGCTGGCAAAATCGCCCCCATCGTTCCTCTTTCAGGGCTGGATTTTCTCAGCGGTGTCAGGATGGTGGCGGGATAGCTGTTTGCCGGGTTCCGGTCCTGCTCTTGGCTGCAGCCGCTCTGTCAACAGGATTTTCCCTTGATTGATCTTGTTAAGCCTGCCCTGCGGGCTCCCCAGCCAATTAACAGGAAGCGGGTCTGATGACGTCATTTGATGACGCGTCATCAGCCGGTTTCCTTTAAGGGACCACGGCCACATTGAGTTTGACAGTTGTTCTGTCAGTGTTTGACATCATTGAGGTGCTGCAAACACTGACAAGCACTGACAAGCACTGCACAAAGGTGGATGGTTGCACCCAGGCTCTCCAATGACTCCCTCCATATGCTTATGGAGGGAGTCACAGCATGCAGGGAGGTTCTCTTCCCTTCCAAGGGTGGAAGAGACCTCCCCAGGACACCAACGTAACCTGGTTGCACATTGCACAGGAGGGCAAAGCCACACTCAAACTCACCCTGCTGTGCCACTCAACACATGCCCATCACTCTGCCTTCCCTACCCTTCTCCTGCACATCCTTACTCACACCAACTTTCACCCATCCCTCTCTATGTACATTATCAGTTCCCCATCTCACTAGCCACCCCTCACACTCACCCTCATCCTACTGCAAGCATACCAACTAACAAAACACAAGGGTAGGCACCTGAGAGTTTTAGCCAATGTGAAGTTTCTGGTAATGCGCTGTCATACAGTGAAATCTATATTTTCAACACTGCCCCTTATTGGACAGATCTGTGCGCACCTTGAGAAGTGTCTTACTGATTTCCAGTGAATGTTAAGACATAACATTCCCCGCCCTCGCTATAGTGATGAGCGTTCATGGAATGGTGTCAACCTGGCACATCATGTAGCAGCCAGGGTTTACAGCGTCAAGTGAAGTAAATCTGGCCATGGTGATGCTATCGCTGGCCTCCTGGGCAGCAATGTTGTCAGGGGCTGATGCCCTGTGTCCTGTGCAGCATCAGGTGATGACAGAGAAGGTTGGTGATGTTGCTAGTGATGTTGGTGTGCCTGGTGATGTTGGTTTTGGGGCTGAGTGTGGAAGGATTCAGAGGAGCAAGGTGAGATAGTTTCTAGGGTACCGATGTTGATGCAACAGACGGCAGCTGCAGGTGAGATGACAGAAGCGATCTGTCAATGGTGAGAGAGGTTGTTCCAATGAGATGGCACTGGACAAACAGCTGGCTCTAAACACTTGCAAGCTAAAGACATCTCTATGGGGGAAAAATTCAGTTGTTTGTGCCTCCCGTTAGCGCTTTAAGAGGGCGCTAATGGGGCGCAAAGCATCTAGCACCTGGGCGCGGCGATGTTTGCGCCACTCGCGAAATTAACTAGACATTTTGCGGCGGCACTAAACACTTCTGCCACGATCTTCTGCGCCGGCAGATCGTGACGTCAGTCAAGTGCGCAACGCCCCGGTAGCGCCCCGGACCGGATATTGAGTGGCGCCCCCTGCCTTACCACCTGCCACTAGCAATGACAGGTTGAGGGGAGCATTTTGCAGTCAGAAAGGGACTGGGGGAGCGCTATTTAAAGGCGACCGCTTCCTGCCTTTTTTGTTGGTGACATTTTTGCACCATGCATTCTGTGAGAGAGAGAGACTTCTGGAGAGATTCAACGCTGTGTGAAGGAGTTTTGAGTACTGAGCAGCAAGTTGCAGGTTTATTTTGATTTGCCCTTCTTTGCTTCACCAGCGCTCTGAGATAGCACCTTGCTCCTCGGCCTTTGCGCCTTAAGACAGGTGTGAAGCACCTGATTTAGTGCTCCACTCACCTCCGGGGCGATAAAAGCCAAGTTTGCCGTCAGAGGCGATAATTAGCGCCAGGCGCTAAACTTTGCACACGGCCGATAATGGCGCCCCAAACGGGGCGATACTGAATTTTTCCCCCTATATGTCTTATTAATGCAATAACCAACAGTTTCTGCACTCTGAAACTGACCATCTGCAACATGGCATCCTTTACACCACTTCTGCAGCTGTCAGTTTATCAGATACATCAGAGCAGACTCAACTCACGCCAGGGTGAGCTGGCGTGTTCCCTGAGCAGCAGGTAACCCGTGGGGGAGCACGTAAAATTGGAAGCAAGTCTCAAAATAGCATTAAATTGGCTCTTAACAAGCCATTTAATGAGCTCAATTGTCTGCCCCCGCCTCAGTTCTCCGCTGACAGACCCAACACCTGGGAGACTCGTGTGGAGGCGGGTTGACAGCGGGTTTCCTACCCACTATCAATCTTTGCTATTTTGACAGCGGACCCGCCTCCAAACCTGCCCTCTGAGCTCTGACAAAATCAAGCCCTCAATTTCAGTATCATAATGGCAAGTCGCAAATCCTCCCACACGTAGTGCAGCTCTTGTACATCTACAAGTGAGAAGTATCAGAGTTTCTGGAATGGGGAAGTTTATTTCGTCTAACATTTTAATTAATGTCACCAGCAAGGTGTTGAGGTAACTGTTCTGCAAATGTATTAGCATCTCTTATGAATTGCTATAAAGTATGTGTCTATACTTAATGCAATAATGACGAGACAGCTTGGAAGATTCAACGTAGGTCTTTACTTAATACCAACAGGCGGGAAACTGAGGGGAGATCAGTACCCACAGTACTATTTATACCCCTATGGCCAGGAGTGGTACTACGGTATCACTACGCCCTACAAAGTAGTGCTGCCCTGGCCATAGGTTTAAAGTAACATACCTATTACATACACAACATTCCTCCCCTTTTAATTAAAACGTACCCGTGCAATTAAGTCAATAGATGCCCCATAACTAGGGCTAATAACATTTGGTAACACAATATACATAACATATTTACATCAAGAGTTGTCTACTTATATATATATAAACAGAAACATGTTATAGATTCAGTCTCTGAGGAGGCCTCCTGTCTCGACTAGGATAACGTCTTTCTCTAGTCGGTCTCGGTGTAGGCGGCGGTACTTCCGTCACCCCTTCATCGCTGGACTCGTCGGTGTCTGATGGCACATCCTGTGCCGTGGAGATCACTGGAGTGCTGAACTCCTCGCAATCCTGAGACCTCTGTAACGACGAGCTGGGCCGTGATTCCGCTGTAACAATGTGCTGAGACGTTTGAGGTAGTGAATCAGTTGGGTTTCTGGACTCCACAAGTTGATCAGCATGTCGTCTGATTATGCCTTCCCCTGTCTCAACTGTGTACATCAAAGGTCCCTGGCGGGCCTTTATCATACCAGTCCGCCACTTTTCATTCCTATAATCACGGGCCAACACTTGCTGCCCCACCTTGAAGCTCCGTGTCTGTCTGTCAGGAGCCCTACGAAATACTCGGTTTTCCACCTCTCTCCGAATGTTTGGTCTGAGCAATTCAAGGCGAGACCTTAACCTTCTATTAAAGAACATGACGGCGGGGGCCTGGTTGGTCACCGTATGTGCAGCATTACGGTATGCGAATAGGAAGTTGTCCACCTTGTGTTGTAGTGACAACCTTTCCTCCCCCATCGCCTTGATGGCCTTTTTAAAAGTCTGCACAAATCGCTCTGCCAGCCCATTTGTAGCCGGATGATATGATGTGGACGTATAATGTCGCACTCCATTCCTTTTTAGGAATGCTTGAAATTCTTCTGCCACAAATTGTGGCTCATTGTCCGAACAGACTTGCTCGGGCACCCCGTTTCGGGCAAAAATGGTCCTTAAGACTGCGACCGTCTTTTCGGCTGTCGTTGATGACATCTTTATGACCTCCGGCCATTTTGAATGGGCGTCCACTACAATAAGGAACATCGCATCCAGGAAGGGGCCAGCGAAGTCCACGTGGATCCTTTGCCATGGCGTTGAGGGCCACTCCCACGGATGTAGTGGGGCTTGTGGTGGTACGTTCTGTACCATCTGGCACCCTTGGCACGCTTTTGCTACTTCCTCAATGCCCCTGTCAATGCCGGGCCACCAGACGTAGGCTCTGGCGAGGCTTTTCATTTTGACACCCCCCAGATGACCTTCGTGTAAGTCCTGCAACACTTTATGTTGTAATTTTTGAGGGACCACCACCCTGGCTCCGCACATCAATGTGCCCCGGCAGACGGACAACTGGTCCTTCCTTGCCGAAAACGCCGGCAATGATGCATCACCCTGCGCCGGCCAGCCTTTCACGGTTAATTCGTAAACCCTTGCCAATGTCGGGTCGTTCCGTGTTTCCCGCTCGATACATTGGCTGGTGATGGGCAAGTGTTCCATAACAGCCGTATGATATATTTCCACGGGGTCCTGTACTATCTCTTCGATCTCAGCAGGCAAGGGTAGCCGCGACAGGCCATCCGCATTGCCATGCTGTTTGGTACCCTTATATTCGATAAGGTACTGGTGTGCTCCTAAGAACAGTGACCATCTCTGTAGCCTTTGGGCCGTCGTCAGGGGCACCCCTTTTGTTGGATTAAATATCGACACCAACGGTTGATGATCCGTCAGTAGTGTGAAACGTTGCCCATGCAGGTAGTGGTGGAATTTCTTTACACCCCACACCAGACTGAGGGCCTCCCTGTTGATTTGCGCATAGTTTCTTTCGGCTGTAGTTAACGACCTTGAGGCAAATGCTATTGGCCTCTCCGTCCCGTTGGGAAATTTGTGTGACAACACTGCCCCTATACCGTACGGGGAGGTGTCACATGCCAACCTCATTGGCATTTTTGGGTCAAAGTGTGCGAGCACTTCCTTTGATGTAATGAGTTGTTTACCCTTTTTAAAAGCAGCCTCACACGCTTCGTCCCAATTCCAGGAGACTCCCTTTTGCAGCAATGAATTTAGTGGATGTAAAATGGACGATAAGTTCGGGAGGAACTTATGGTAATAGTTTATAAGGCCTAAGAATGATCGTAACTGAGATACATTCTCAGGGGGCGGGGCCTTCACTACTGCCTCGATCTTTTCCGGGGACTTATGCAGGCCTTCCTTATCTATAATGTGACCACAGTATGAGATACGTTCCTGGAAAAACTCACATTTCTGCTTGTTTGCCCTGAGTCCGTATTGTTGTAACCGCAGAAGTACTCGCTCCAGGTTAGCAAGGTGGTCGTTATCCGTTTGTCCTGTCACCAGGATGTCATCCAGGTAGCATTGCGTTCCTGGAATGCCCTGTAGGACCTGTTCCATGGTCCTCTGCCATATTGCCGGGGCGGACGCCACACCAAATATCAGGCGATTGTACTGGTACAATCCCTTGTGTGTGTTAATCGTTAGGAGCTTTTTCGAGTCCTGCTCCACCTCCATCTGTAAATAAGCTTGACAAAGGTCAATCTTCGTAAAGTGTCTACCCCCAGCTAACGATGCTAATATGTCCTCTATCCGCGGCAGCGGATACTGTACCGTGTGCAGGACTGGGTTAATAGTTATCTTAAAATCCCCGCAAATGCGAACCTTCTTTGGTTCCCCCGGTGTGTTATTTGCAGATTTCTTTATAACTGGGACGATGGGCGTGGCCCACTCGCTCCACTCAATCTTTGTAAGGACACCTGCACTCTCTAAGGCATCCAGTTCTGCTTCCACCGCTGGCCGAATGGCATAAGGCACCGGTCTGGCCTTACAAAACTTGGGGTTTGCGTCTTGAGCAATAGTTATTTTTGCTCTAATGTCCTTTAAGGTCCCCAGCCCTTGTTGGGACACCTCTGGCATTTTTGCCAATAGTTTCGACAGCCTGCTTGTAATGGTTGTATCATCCGTGGTGGTCTCTACTTTTAACTCGTGTATCGACTTCCAGTCGAAATGGATTTTTCTTATCCATTCCCTACCCAAAAGTGGTGGTCCGCCGTTTGGTAGGATGTATAAATAAAGTCCTGGCACTTTTCTGCCGTTGTATTTAACTGTCACTTGCATTTTTCCCTTCGGGTAAACTTTTTGTCCCGTATATGTTTTTAATTTAATTTCCGTATCCTTTAAGGGAATGCGTTTGAACAGCCTGTTATAATCTTGTTCATTAATTACTGATAGGGCTGAACCCGTGTCCAGCTCCATATTAACTTCGACGCCTGCTACCTTCATTTTAACCCACATTGTGCTGTGGTCCTCCGTTTTGTCTACACCATATAACTTGAGACATCCCAGACCTTTAGGCTCTGCTTTTGTGCCTTCCTGTGACTCGTCTGAGCTACTGTCAGACATCTTATGTATTTTTGTCCTTGCCTTGGTACTGCTCGGATTGCCCCCACGATTGGGTTTCGTACCAGACCGACAAACTTTCGCTATATGCCCCTTTTTCCCACACTGCCGGCATATTTTATCACGAAACCAACAATTACTTTGGTCGTGGGTGGTTTTGCCACAACGGTAGCATTTACCTTTGTGAAATGTCACCTCATGGGTGTCATAGCCGGTTGTGTTTTGTCGTATTTGAGCAGCACCCTGTGCTGCTGCTTCGTGGACCGATGCTATTTCAATCGCCTGATCTAGGCTGAGCTGTTTCTTGGCTAGCAACCGTTTACGTGTATTCTCATTTAACATGCCACAGGCAAATCTGTCTCTGATCGCGTCCGCCAATATGGCTCCAAACTGGCAATGTTTGGACAACCTTCTGAGCTCAGCTAAATAGGCTGCCTGCGACTCATCATTCCTTTGGTCATGTCTGTAGAAGCGGTACCTTTCTGCTATAAATGGTGGCTTAGGATTTAAATGTTCCCTTAATGTATCAACAATTTGGGCGTACGTTTTGTCTGCTGGCTTTTCTGGAGTAAGAAGATTCCTCAGCAGACCGTATGTTTTTGCCCCCATAAAATTTAATAAGGTTGCTACCTTTTGGTCATCTTCCACCTTGTTTACTATGCAATAAAGTTCATGCCTTTCGATATAGGCATCCCACTCTTCTGTGTCCTCAACAAATGCTGACAACCAACCTTCTTTAGCCATTTTAAACTTTTGAAGAGAAAAAAAAACTTTTCCTGCTTTCTCCACTAGATGGCGTTTTTCCCGCCTTTTCTCCCTCTGCTGTCAACGACCTCTCTCCAGCGTCGTTATTTTTGGCCCTTGCAGCTCCCGTTATTGCCACCGCCGCTATTAACAATGACCTTCCCCTCTCGTGGCCCGCTAGTCCTTGTGGCTCCGTTTGTTCCCCAGATCGCCTGCCCGTTCTGGCCCTTGTAGCTCCCATTCCCCGGGAAGAATTTCAGTTTACCTGGCCCTGGGTGGACTTTTGCCCCGTGGCTGGAGCGCCCGTTCAGCCTCTTCTCTCAGCTGCCGCAGCCTCCGCTGGAAACCTCTCTCTCTTGCTCTGTTGCTGCCGCTCCTCCCGAACCCGGAGTGCTGGGTGGCCTCCTTCGGTCGACGCTGGACTCTGCAGGCTGGCTGGTAAGAAGCCTCTCTCCTTCTCTCTCCGTACTGCTACCGTTCCTTTGTTGCACTGTGTACTGGTGAGTTCGAACCTTACTCGTCGCCAGTATAAAGTATGTGTCTATGCTTAATGCAATAATGATGAGACAGCTTGGAAGATTCAACGTAGGTCTTTACTTAATACCAACAGGCGGGAAACTGAGGGGAGATCAGTACCCACAGTACTATTTATACCCCTATGGCCAGGAGTGGTACTACGGTATCACTACGCCCTACAAAGTAGTGCTGCCCTGGCCATAGGTTTAAAGTAACATACCTATTACATACACAACAATTGCGATAATGACTTGTATCAGGAAACAGAAGCCTGCAATTCGGCAAAATTGTTTGAGGTGGCAGAAGTGCGCTGGTGCTTTTATGCACTCTTGACCCTGAACAAAACCTCAAGGACACTTCCAAAACTGAGGCGGAGGTGGGTCGGGGTGGCGGTGGGGGGCAACCAACCTGCGAAGGCAGTGGACGTACATCTCTGAGAGGGGGAGCATGAGGCCTGGAATGAGCCAAAGGAAAAAAGTATATATTTTTTTTAAATTGCGATTCCCTGCAGGGAACACGAGGCAAATTGGTGACAGTAATCGATCCTTCTGGAATCGATTACTATTCACTGGATCCAGGATGCCTGCTCTAGCAGACACATCCTGTTGGACCTCTCAGGGGTCCCGTGCCTGAAATTTCTAGGGTATGATGGGAATTGCAGCAGGCCCCCACAAGCCCAAGAGACTCTGTGATGTAACAGGAGTGGGGGTAAGAAGTGTCCATACCCTACGAAGGGCAATTTCCTGGTGATTTATTAATGAGGTGTAAACCCCTGTCGCTCTGGGTTCCATCCTAAAATGTAGCATCTTGCAGGAATAATACACCATTTGTGCTCCCCTCCCCTAATTCACACAATTTCTAGGCTGGAATATTTTTCTGCTGATCATAGATGGATAACATTGCACTTGCCAGAATATAATGCAGAGCAGGGTGACACGCATTTCCTTTCCTTTCCTAGTTCTTAGCGCCAAATCTAATCCTTAATATTGTCTTGGAATGGTTCTCTTTCTGTTTAAGTGCCATGGGATTTTAACAAACATCCACTGATCAGCACACCTTACTGTGTAACATGCTATTTGGCTGGGTCCCAGGTATTGCATCGTAGTTATGGTCCACTGTGCATTAAGGTTATAAATGGCAACATTACTTCTGACCAGCCAGTAATGAAGGCTGGTGATGCGAGACACAGATTTCAAATCGCTGAGATCTGCTTGCACAATAAAGAAAATACACAGCTTTAGTGTAATTGGCTACACATTTTGTTACTTAGCAACCTGCAGATCCAGGCTCAGCGTCTACAGAATTAAAATGATTTTTTGTTTTTGTTTTACCCAGGGGCTGGCAATACTGATGGTGATTATTCTCTTTTTCTAAATTGCAGGGTAAGTGATGGAAAGAGGCGGTGCAGAGTCCCAGTACAAATGTAAAATGTTTGTGAAGCGAGTTCTCTGCTTTGTGAGAATGTCGTTAAAATATTCCATCACAAGCTACAGAGCAATGTGGCACGAGCTGAGTCATTCATCCTGTGTGAAAAGGCTGAAGAATGAATTTCTTAGTAATCAAAGAATTCCTTCAACAAAGTGCAGAACATTAGAGAAAAACGATTTCCTTCTCTAATGGTTTTCCTTCAAATTTTCTCCTGAAGATAGTAATTCACACTGATGTACAGTTTCACAGGCACCGGCAGCCCTCTGATATCTCACCCAAGTAGCCATTCTTCATGTGTGAGCCTGGACAGTGAAGCTATGTGACTGAGGGTTTCACTGCACTCAAGTCCAATCCTGCCCTCAATTGATGACCATGTTCATGCACATTCCAGTAGGAATCGCTGGCCAGTGATTAGAAATGCCAACGCTGGTTGATTTATTTTCCCCTCCCTAGCCTAGGGACAAGGAGACCAATTGTTGTGTCCCCCACCATTGCTGCCATAACTCACCAAAGAATAAACCCCTGGCTTTGTATGACTCAATGTTGTGGGAGTGAATTTCCCCTGGGGTTCTCCCACTCGTCAGTTGTAAGTTTGGCAGAAGAGCGATGGAGCTCTGTGTATGTTGTTTCTCAAGGGTTTCTATGGCTCTTCCACTGAAGTTACGGCGGACCAGAGAGAACTGCCACGGAAATTCACCATCTATGCCACAAAGGGACACTTACCCACCGAGTCTTCTCCTGCCCCTATTACATGTACAATTGAAATTACTTGAATATCAGCAGGATTGTATTTTCTGCATTAAGGATTGCAGAAGATGTTTGATGTGCTTAAATACTTATTATCAAATGAAACAGAAATCAGCCGAGAAGCAGTGCACACTTTCACTTAGTCCCATGGTCCAAGGGAGGGTGGGACCATCAGCCTTGACAGTTGCAAACAATTTCAGATAGTTCCAGTACCTTTATACAGGTACACACGGTAGCATAGTGGTACTGTCACCTAGGCTAGTAATCCAGAGATGTGAGTTCAAATCCTACCATGACAGCTGGGGAATTTAAATTCAGGTAATTAAATAAGTTTGGAATAAAAAGCTAGTATCAGTAATGGTAACCATGAAACTATTGGATTGTCATAAAAACCCATCTGGTTCACTACTATCCTTTAGGGAAAGAAATCTGCTGTCCTTATCTGGTCTGGCCTATATGTGACTCCAGACCACAGCAATGTGGTTGACCTCTGAAATGGCCCAGCAAGCCATTCAGTTGTAAAAACCCACTATGAAAAACAATAATAAAAATGGGACCACTTGGCACCAGCCCAGTCAACTCTGCAAAGTCCTCCTCACCAACATCTGGGGAATTGTGCCAAAATTGGGAGAGCTGTCCCACAGACTAGTCAAGCAATAGCCTGACAGAATCATACCTTTCAGCCAATGTCCTGAACTCCTCCATGCCTGGGTGTGTCCTGTCCCACCTAGCAGGACAGAACCGCCAGGGGTGGTGGCACAGTGGTATACAGTCTGGAAGGAGTGGCCCTGGGAGTCCTCAACATTGACTCCAGACCCCCATGGATTCAGGTCAAGCATGGACAAGGAAACCTCCAGCTGACTACCGCCCTCCCTCAGCTGATGAATCAGTACTCCTCCATGTTGAAGAAGCACTGAGAGTAGCAAGGGCACAGAATGTACTCTGGGTGGGGGACTTCAATGTCCATCACCAACGGTGGCTCGGTAGCACCACTACTGGCCGAGTCCTGAAGGACATAACTGCGAGTCTGGGGCTGCGACAGGTGGTGAGTGAACCAACACGAGGGAAAAACCTACTTGACCTCGTCGTCACCATCTCGTCGCAGGTGCATCTGTCCATGATAGCAGTGACCACCGCATAGTCATTGTGGAGACTGAGTCCTGTCTTCACACTGAGAACACCCTCCATCATGTTGTGTGGCACTACCACCATGCTAAATGGGATAGATTCAAAACAGGGCATCCATGAGGCGCTGTGGGCCATCAGCAGCAGCAGATTGTATTCCACCACAATCTGTAACCTCATGGCCCGGCATATCCCTCACTCTACCATTACCACCAAGCCAGGGGACCAACCCTGGTTCAACAATGAGAGTAGAAGAGCATGCCAGGAGTAGCACCAGGCGTACCTAAAAATGAGGTGCCAACCTGGGGAAGCTGCAACACAGGCTACATGAATGCTAAAAAGCGGAAGCAGCATGCTATAGACAGGGCTAAGTGATCCCACGATCAGATCAAAGTTCTGCAGTCCTGCCACATCCAGTCGTGAATGGTGGTGGACCATTAAACAACTAACGGGAGGAGGAGGCTCCAAGAATATCCCCATCCTCAATGATGGTGGAGCCCAGCATGTGAGTGCAAAAGACAAGGCTGAAGCGTTTGCAACCAACTTCAGCCAGAAGTGCCGAGTGGATGATCCATATTGGCCTCCTCCCGAGGTCCCCACCATCACAGAAGCAATTCTTCAGCCAATTCGATTCACTCCATGTGATATCAAGAAATGGCTGAGCGCACTGGATACAGCAAAGGCTATGGGCCCCGCCAACATCCCGGCTATCGTGCTGAAGACTTGTGCTCCAGAACTAGTCGCGCCTCTAGCCAAGCTGTTCCAGTACAGCTACAAAACTGGCACCTATCCGACAATGTGGAAAACTGCCCAGGTATGTCCTGTCCACAAAAAGCAGGACAAATCCAACCCGGCCAATTACCGGCCCATCAGTCTACACTCAATCATCAGCAAAGTGATGGAAGGTGTCATCGACAGTGCTATCAAGCGGCACTTACTCACCAATAACCTGCTCACTGATGCCCAGTTTGGGATCCGCCAAGACCACTCGGCTCCCGACCTCATTACAGCCTTGGTCCAAACATGGACAAAGGAGCTGAATTCCAGAGGTGAGGTGGGAGTGACTGCCCTTAACATCAAGGCAGCATTTGACCGAGCCTGGCATCAAGGAGCCCTAGTAAAACTGAAGTCAATGGGAATCAGGGGGAAAACTCTCCACTGGCTGGAGTCATACCTAGCACAAAGGAAGATGGTTGTGGTGGTTGAAGGTCAATCATCACAGCCCCAGGACATCGCTGCAGGAGTTCCTCAGGGCAGTGTCCTAGGTCCAACCATCTTCAGCTGCTTCATCAGTGTCCTTCCCTCCAACATAAATGTGCAGTTTTGGTCACCTTATCGGATGAAGGATGTTCTTGCCATGGAGAGAGTGCAGCGAAGATTCACCAGACTGATACCTGGGATGGCAGGAATGACGTATGAGGAGAGATTGGGTCGATTAACATAGAAACATAGAAGATAGGAGCAGGAGTAGGCCATTCGGCCCCTCGAGCCTGCTCCGCCATTCAATGAGATCATGGCTGATCATCTAAATTCAGTACCCTTTTATATTCGCTAGAGTTTAGACAAATGAGAGGGGATCTCATTGAAACTTATAAAATTCTAACAGGACTGGACAGACTAGATGCAGGAAGGATGTTCCCGATGGCGGGGGAGTCCAGAACCAGGGGTCACAGTCTAAGGATAAGGGCTAAGCCATTTAGGACTGAGATGAGGAAGAATTTCTTCACCCAGAGAGTGGTGAACCTGAGGAATTCTCTACCACACAAGGCAGTTGAGGCCAATTCATTAAATATATTCAAGAAGGAGTTAGATATATTTCTTAAGGCTAAAGGGATCAAGGGATATGGGGAGAAAGCAGGGACAGGGTACTGAATTTGGATGACCAGCAATGATCTCATTAAATGGCGGAGCAGGCTCGAGGGGCCGAATGGCCTACTCCTGCTCCTATCTTCTATGTTTCTATGTTTCTATAAGGTCAGACATGGGGATGTTTGCTGATGACCACAGTGTTCAGCACCATTCACAACTCCACAGATAATGATGCAGTCCATGCCCGCATGCAACAAGACCTAAACGACGTTCAGGCTTGGCCTGATAAGTGGCAGGTAACATTCGCGCCACAGAAGTGCGAGGCAATGACTATCTCCAACAAGCGAGAGTCTTACCACCTCCCCATGACATTCAATGGCATTACCATTGCCGAATCCCCCACTATCAACATCCTGGGGGTCACCATTAACCAGAAATTTAACTGGACCAGCCACATAAATACTGTGGCAGCAAGAGCAGGTCAGAGGCTAGGTATTCTGCGGTGATTGTCTCACCTCCTGACTCCCCAAAGCCTTTCCACCATCTACAAGGCACAAGTAAGGAGTGTGATGGAATACTCTCCACTTGCCTGGATGAGTGCAACTCCAACAATACTCAAGAAGCTTGACACCATCCAGGGCAAAGCAGCCCGCTTGATTGTCACCCCATCCACCACCTTAAACATTTACTCCCTCCACCACCAGCGTACTGTGTCTGCAGTGTGCACCATCTACAAGATGCACTGCAGCAACTCGTCAAGGCTTCTTCGGCAACACCGCCCAAACCCGCGATCTCTTCTACCTAGAAGGACAAGGGCAGCAGATGCATGGGAACACCACCACCTCCAAGTTCCCCTCCAAGTCACACACCAGCCTGACTTAGAAGTATATCGCTGATCCTTCATCGTCACTGGGTCAAAATCCTGGAACATCCTACCTAACAGCACTGTGGGAGTACCTTCACCACACGGACTGCAGCGGTTCAAGAAGGCGGCTCACCACCACCTTCTCAAGGGCAACTAGGGATGGGCAATAAATGCTGGCCTTGCCAGCGCCGCCCTGATCCCATAAATGAATTAAAAAAAACACTAATGCTGGGGTAATATTGAACGTGAGATAACAAATCAAATTTTTTTTAAAATCAGACCCTCAGAATAGAAAGCTAAGCTACATAAAATCATCCCTGGGAGTGAAATGCATTTTTTTTCAAAGCTCCAAATCTGAAACTGAAGTCAGTAATCTAAAAGAGAAATTAAAAACCGTCAAATGGGGGTGAAGATCAACTTCGACAGGCGCAACACTGGAAGTAGCAGGTCAACCTGCCCGGTTTTCCTCACCATTGACTTCAATGGCGGGGTGTATCATGGGCAGCCGATCCACTTCTGCTCCCACCAAAGTTGAATTTCACCCCCCCAATGAGTGATTAAAGGAGTGTTATCATTAGCAATTCTCATTAGGTTGAATATGTAAACACAGGATTGATTTGGGGGGTGGGGGGCGATGGTATCTGAAATGGTGCTGATAATAGATTCAGTAGGAACATTCCCAATAATAATATTTTGCACAGCTAGAAATATGAGATCCTGTTCGAGAAGTCATTATCATGAACATTTCAGCAGATTCTGTTGTCGTCGTCATTTTGGATGCTCCCGTAACTCCTTCGCCACCCTCTGCAAAGCTGCAACATTAAATAAATTTAAAATGGAGATAGACAGTTTCCTAGCAGATAAGGGAATTAGGGGTTACGGGGAGAGGGCAGGGAAGTGGACGTGAGTCTAGATTCAGATCAGCCATGATCCTATTGAATGGCGGAGCAGGCCCGAGGGGCCGTATGGCCTACTCCTGCTCCTATTTCTTATATTCTTATGTTCTTATGTTCACATATAAGAATTTCTCTTCTCCCTAATTGGTGACTGTGCACGTTAACACAATACAGAAGGAAAATAAGTGTAAAGAAAGGTGAATCAAGTTTAACCCTGACTATGACAAGAGATGGGTGGCTAAAGAAACAAATGGGTTATTTAGTTTGTTCAGAATGTGGTTGATTACTGTAATTTATGTTTATTATATTAACTGAATCTCTAAGTGCGTTACGATGTAATTGTTATTACAAGGCAATCAAACCTATATTAACTTAACTGTGGTTATTGGAACTAAAGGTTCTGGATATATCTTTCGACATATAACAGAGCACCATATGGCACAGATGCAAACCAGAAAGTTGAAAGTTTAAAGAAAGGGGAAATGATTCATGTCTGCTGGATTTTCACCAAAAAAAAGCTAGGATCCATGTATCAAAATTTGATATGTAGTAATAATTTGAGACTTATTGATTTTTATGTTGCTTCTGTGCATAATGAAGGGTTGGGATGATACTAAGGATGAAAAATTACAGTTATATGAGAGAAACGTCCACTGAAGCAGAGAAGGCTAAGAGGAGATTTAATTGAGGTTTTTAAAGTTATGAATAGTTTTGATAGTGTAAATAAGGAGAGACAATTTCCTCTGGTCAGGGAGTCAATGACGAGGAATCGATTTAAACTTGTCGCGAAGAGAGGAAATGTAGTCAATAATGAGGAGGATAGTAACAGACGTCAGGAGGACATAGGCAGACTGGTGAAATGGGCAGACACACAGCAGATGAAATTTAACGTAGAAAAGTGTGAAGTGATACATTTTGGTAGGAAGAATGAGGAGAGGCAATATAAACTAAAGGGTACAATTTTCAAGGGGATACAAGAACAGAGAAACCTGGGGGTGTACACAAATCTTTGAAGGTGGCAGGATATGTTGAGAAGGATGTTAAAAAAGTAGACAGGATCCTTGGCCGGAATTTTCACGTTGCCGAGCGTGCAGATTTGGGGGTGGGTCAGCAGTAAAGATCCCGGAAATAGCGAGTGCGTTGGGAACCCACCATTATCCCGCCACCTCGTGCATTTAACTTGGGCGGCTTTGAAGGTGCGACACGGGCCCAATCGGCAGAGGCGGGCGACCTCATTGAAATCATTACGGGCTTGTTGAGAGACCCTTAAGAGTGATTTTAATGCCAGCTTTTGACTTTAACTGCAGGAGCACGGGATTCACGGAGGTCGGGTGTCTCGCCTGTGAAGGGGAGGCGGCGGCTCAGTGGCCATTGGTGAGTTCATTCATTGAGAGCTGGGAAAAGCACATAAATACTCCAACATTACCCCTCATTACTTGCCTCATGGAAAGGCTCTTGCTGACTCCATTTTGTCCACAGGTTTGGGTGTGTGCAGCTTGCAGTACATATTTGAAAGCACGGAAGCCACTTTCATCACATTGCTACTCATTATCACAACGCTTATACTGTCTCACCTTGGTCCTCAGAATCGAACCAAGATGAGCCCCAACACCAACAATACCAACCACAGCAGCTGCAACAAGGGTACGGTAGCGTAGTGGTAATGTCACTGGGCTAGTAATCCAGAGGCCTGAACTAATGATCCAGAGACGTGGATCCTCATGCATGTGTGCGCCAGATTCCCTGGCAACTGTCATGACTCTTTCATGCTGTGCCAGTCCACCCTCCCTCAGCTCTTCACACCTCCAAACAGACTTACCGGCCGGCTGCTTGGAGACAAGGGATATCCACTGAAGACGTGGCTCATGACACCCTTGAGGAGGCCAACTACTGAGGCCGAGGAACTTTATAATGAGTGTCACATGTCCACCAGATGTGTCATAGAGCAAACAATAGGCATGCTGAAGTTGCGCTTCAGATGCCTTGACAGATCTGGAGGAGCCCTTCAGTACGCACCAGCCAGGGTCTCCGAAATCACCGTCGTTTGCTGCGCGCTGCACAACATAGCGCTGCAGCGAGGATTGGAGCTGCAGGAGGAGTAAGGTGCACAGCGCACAGCCTCTGAGGAGGAGGAGGAGGAGGAGCAGGTCTGAAGATGAGGAGGAGGAGGAGGAGGAACCTGAGGTGGAGATGGTACCAGCAACAGTGCACATTGCTGCCCGGGAGGCCCGGGATGGCCTCATCATGGCCAGATTTATTTAACTTGCTCCAATGCAGCCACATGCCTGTCACATGCTGTAGTAAGTCCTACCCCTCCCAACAACACCATAAAGCATCCCTACAATGACCAATCCATTCCTCTCACCCAAAGCCCCAATGCTCGAGGTTAAGTAATATCTCACCATTCACTCCAAGTGACAAAGCCATTTGCAAGGTGAGAGGTGAAAAAGGACAAGACCCGAAAGTGGTGCAAAGAAAAACATTTATGTGTGCAATCAAAACAACTGAAACTTAGCACTAACATTTTCTGATACACCCATGTGCTTACCCTTGTGCATCTACTTTTGTGTCATTTTTCTTTTCCGAGTGCTTCTACGAGATGCAACCCCTGTGGCTTCAGCAGAGGCAGAGACAGGCTCCTCACTTCCCTGCTGCGACTTGTTAGACCCTTTTGGCGGACGTCCTCTGGGTTTTGGAGCCTGTGATGGCCCCGCCGAAGTCTGCTCTTCCTGCGACTGTGCAGGGGCAGACTCGGCCATCGGGATCCGAGGGAGCATCTGGGGCTCTGACTGATGGGGAGGCAATGGGGGGAGAAGAGCCCCCACTTCCATGTCCCCTCTCAGCATCATCCCTCTCGTGGGCCATCCGCACTTCCCTGCTAGCCAGGAGCTGGCGAGCACCTTGCTGCACAGCAGTGGGGTGATGAAGGCCCAAGTCTACGTTTACATCCCTCCCTGAGAGGAGGTCTATGAGCGCCTGCCATCTGTTGTCGGTGTGAGTGGTACATTTGCTGCTCCATGCAGGTGGCCATCCTTTCCATGGAAGAGCACATCGTCGCCATCGCCTGCGACATGGTGATGCTCATTTTGGAGATGGACTCCTCCATTCTCTGAACATTTGCAGAAATCGCAGCTGAAAAAGATGCCAGAGCCTCATGCAACTGTTGCTGCCCCTCCAGGATCACCCTCTTTCTCGATGGCCCCCGAGGCTCAGCGTCTGCATGCAGCTCAGCAGAGCTTGGAGCGTCCTGCACCCACCGACGAGGAGTCTCCACTGCTGTCTCCTGTCAACACCATCTGCTCTTGCTCACTTGTGAATTGTGAGACACCAGGTGACAACTCTACTCTATGGTGCAAAGGACCCACCGAGGTGTGTGTATCTGTGCTGGTGCTGGGTGCGCTTGGGTCTGCTGACGGTGCACCCTCAGAGGCTGGAGGTTCCTCTGAGGAGTCACCTTCCTCCTCCGGCTGGACAGTGGGACAGAGGGCAGTTGATGGACCTGTGGGAGATAAAGAGATGAATTAGAAGTGTTATAATAAGAATGGTTGATGTTACCATTATGCACATGATGACACTTCACTGGCTGCTGACATCAGTCACCATATGGGTGACTGTTGTATGCCATGTGGCTGTATGAGATGTGATTCTGTCACCAGGTTGCTGAGATGTCCCCCTTTCGCCATCTCCCACTGCCAGCATCTCTCCAACTCTTGAGACCTCCAGAGCCCCTTCCTCTGCTGCTGTTAGTTGTGTAAAGACTGGAGGGCCACCTCCGGTTCTCTGCCTCTCCTTGTTGTTCTGGGCTCTTTTCTCCTGCAAGGAGGGAAAGAAGAGAAGTTTGAGTGAGAGTGATGGAATGAGTGTGAGGAATGGATGGGTTACATCTGTAGAGGGTGACTATGAGGGAATGGGGTGCCAATGCCAAATGGTCTCCTTCTGTGGTGTTACTTGGTATGATTACATTAGGATGAGGGTGAGTGTGAGGGGTGGTTAGTCAGATGGGGATGTGAGTATGTACATAGAGAGAGGGGTTAGGTGGAGGTGTAAGGTATGTTGGTGTGAGGAATGATGTGCAGGAGTAGGCTTGGGAAGGCAGAGTGATGGGGATGTGTTGACAGGCACTTCAGGATGAGGGTGAGTGTGGCATTGCACTTACCTTTCTGACCTCATGAGATCATTGAATCATTTCCTGCACAGTATTGAGGTCCTCCTCACCACATCCCTGCTGCTGACCTCTTCAGCTATAACCAGCCAGGCTCATTTGGTCTCTTGTGGAGGTCTCCTTCGCCTATCAGCAGGGAGCCCTGTGTGCTCTGACTGCCTCCACCAGAGTATGTAGTGATGAGTCTGAAAAGCGTGGTGCAGCCCCCTGCCTTTGGCTATCCATCCTTGCTACTTTATAACAGTACTCAGGCCTTTGTTTGACAGGTTTCACCCTCCTCTAGCAACCTTCAAATGAGTTGAGTGCACCATTTAATAGGGCGGAAAACACGCATGAGTCTTTCAATTGGGGCCATTAAGTTAAAGTTGCTCTGCTCAGTACATTGTGTTCCCTACTCGCTATGCGGCCCGCACGCACCCGACCCGACTCCAAGGTAAAGATTCCGGCCAGAGAGTACAAAAGCAAGGAAGTTATGCGAGACCTTTATAAAACACTGGTCAGGCCTCAGCTGGAGCATTATGTTCAATTCTGGGCACCACACATTAGGATGTCAAGGCCTTACTGAGGGTGCAGAAGAAATTTACTAGAATGGTACCAGGGATGAGGGACTTCAGTTATGTGGAGAGACTAGAGAATCAGGGGTTGTTCTCCTTAGAGCCGAGAAGGTTAAGAGGAGATTTGATAGAGGCAATCAAAATCATGAACGGCTTTGATGGGTAAATAAGGAGAAACTGTCTCCAGAAGGGCCGATAACCAGAGGACACAGATTTAAGGTGATTGGCAAAAGAACCACAGACGACATGAGGAAACATTTTTTACACAGCGAGTTGTTGTGGTCCGGAATGCACTGCCTGAAAGGGTGGTGGAAGCAGATTCAATAGTAACTTTCAAAAGGGAATTGGATATATACTTGAAGGGAAAACATTTACAGGGCTGTGGGGAAAGAGCAGGGGAGTAGGGCTAATTAGACAGCGCTTTCAAAGACACGATGGGCTGAATGGCCTCCTTCTGTGCTGTATCATTCTATGATTCTATGAGAGAGTTTAGGAGAAATGTCTTCTTGCAAAGAATTGTTGGAGCATGGGATATTTGCCACAGGGAACAATTGAAGCAGAGACCTTTACACCTTTTAAAGAAAGAGTGGATAAATATTTGTAGCAAAGGAAGGTACAGGGCTATTGAGAGAGAGCAGGGCAGTGGGATTAGTATTGGATTGTTCTAATTAAGAGCTGGCATGGACACAATGAGCTGAACAATCTCCTTCTATGCTGTAAAATTCTATGGTTCTGTAGGGGAAACTGGAAATTGAGAGGGTGGGAGAGATATAAGATAAGATTTAGATCAGAAGATTTTAAAAAGTTCAGCCTTTTTCCAAAGTAACTTCACCAAAGTTACTGTAGAACTCCTCCATGAAAAGTTACATTTGTGAAGTCCAAATTTCTTATATCTGGAGCCTGCTGATTGATAACTGTATTGTGATATTTGAACATTTTAATCAGAAGGTGAGTTTTATTACCACAGAGTTCATTATAAGTTATGCAGTTTATTTTTGATGTACAGTAATTATATTATCACTGTCATGAGTAATCACCTGGCCTGTTTAAGTGCTTCACCCTCAACATACCCACGTTAAGATATGGCTGGCATGGTTGGTCATATAAAATGGACACTAGAGGGAAAGTAAGTTCTGGCCTTCAAGGAAATGAATACGTAAGGATGTATTCCTGGATCTTTCATTGCTGAAACCTATCTTCTTAAAATGGGCATTGGATTGAGGGCTTCTCTCAATTTGAGTTTTTTGGAGGCAGAAGAAGAGGATGAAAAGATGGATGCACAATAGGTTCAGTTGCACTGAAGGTGGATTGCCCTTACCCACCTTACCCATGAAGGTATTTGTGCAGATTGGAAACACCTGCCTAGGAATGTCTGAGGACAACTACTTTTCTAGGCTCAACTTCATCAGAAAGGCAGTGATGGAGATGAGTCATCTGTTGGAATCTGGCTTGCAGACAACATCGGCAACAGGATGAGACTTGCCTCTGACTGGGAAGATTACCAGAAGATGACTGAATTTTTATGCCTTTAGTTCCTTTCAAGCTTTCTCAAAGGACACCTGCAACATCACTAGGGCAACCACCTTCATCACTCTCATATGGAAAATTGGCAACAGGATGGGAAGGCGCTGCAATTCTTCTGCATCACAGGATTCCCCAAAGTCCAGGGCATCATTGATGGTATTCATGTGTCCATCTGTCATTGTCAATAATGAGGTTGAGCTCCAATCATTGGGAATGCCTCTCATTAGGAGCCTGCCTGTTTGGGAATGGGAAATACCATGTTGCAGCAGGTCTTGATGGCCTGCAACAGCTTAAAGGGGCCATAACACAAAATGCCATTTTGATACAATAAAAAGTTCTGAATTTAAAAATGTCAGAGAGGATTCCAGCATTTCAATATTGACTAGCTGTTTCAGGAGTTCAACTCCATGGAGAGCTCAAGTAGATAAGTGGAAGGAGGTTACCAATAGAATGAGTGCAAATGCAATCATCCGATGCATGTCACACTGTGTTAATGTGCTGGAACAGGTTCCTATTAATTCCATAAGGCAGTGCAGTGCCCTTTACACATTCAACCTTTACCTGCAAATGTTCATTCACTCACATCCTTACATGCTTTGACCCCACAAATGCCTTACATGGAATGTAATTGCTTGTTGCATGTACCTGTCATCAGACCTATTATAGATAATGGCCTATTTGCAGGGGGGAGAAGATGTAGACAAAACATCTACGTTAATGCAGTGGCCGATTGTGATAGTTAACAGAAAGCTTTCTCCATGAGAGTAACACAGATATCTTATGCAGCTGACAATGGCTCTCCTCCGCATCCTCTTCACACAGCTGCTGTTCATATGGCTGTTCCTCCCCCTGTTTGTTAGACCGCGTCTGGAGTACTGCCCCCAATTTTGGTCCCCTCATATTGTGGGTGATATAGTGGCCTTAGAAACGGTTCAGCGGAGAGCTGCAAGAATGATTCCTAAAGAACCTTAGTTACTCAGATATGTTTAAAGAGCTGGGTCTAATTACTTTATAACAGCATAGGCTTCGAGGCGACCTGATAGAAGTCTATAAAATAAGAAAAGGGCTGGATTGTGTGCCTATTGATATATTATTTCAGTCTGACGCATTGGAGAGGATCATGGGACATGCATTTAAATTATGTAAAAGTAGGAATAGGAAAGTAGATGTTAGGAATTCTTCTTTTCCCAGAGAGTAGTGAGCCTCTGGCCTTGCTTGTGTGGTGGGTGCTGATTCTCTGCACGCCTTCAAGAGGGACCTGGACTGGTTCTTGGCTGGGGCAGAGCGCATCATATAGAAGGTAAGTGGATTAACAGTTAACGTACACATGGTCAATGTGATCACCAGGACTGGTTTTGAGGAGGTCGGACAGGAATTATTTGGAGGTTTTTTCCCCCTGCTTGGCCCTGGGTTTATTATTTTTCTGATTTTTCCCCCCCCCTCTCCCAGGAGATTACATGGCTGTGAGGGGTGGGGGTGGAAGTGTCTAATCATAATACTCGAAGCATCATGAATGTGGGGCAGGATTGATGGACCAGCTGGTCTTTTCCTGTCTGCCATCTTTGTACGTTCGTATGGTTGAATGCCTTTCTCCTCTAGGGCCTCCATCATACGGCCTCTTTGTAAGGCAAAGTTATGCATCAGACAGCACATAACCACAATTCAAGAGACCTAGTTGGACTATACTGCAGGGCACCCCCCCAGACTAATCACGGAGAGGGTCGGCTGATCGGGTGGGGGAGAGATGGAGATCGCGAGGGGGAAAGGTTGTGGGGAGGCAGTGATCATGGGGAGTGTTACATTGTTATAGTATCACATCGTTAAATGGAACTACTTTGGTATGGAACTACTTTGGTATGGTGTAGTTATATTGTTATGTGGCACACTGTGCACGGGCAGTGCACAGTGCAGCGTCGGACATCTTGTATCACTCCGCACCATGCAGCAGCACAGAAACAAAGCAGAAATACAGCTAGTAAAAGCAGTAACTAAAATGAGCTAAAAGTGTCTGTATTATTTATAGTAAAAGAACACAAGGAGACACAACATGGTGGCAGCAGTATAAGTGAGTAAAAAATTGTGCTATACGAACTACGAATAAGACGAAAAGTGATTTTATGAGCTGATTGTGAGTGCCGATGTCTGCGGTGATTTGAGAGTGAATCGTACGGGAAACTAAAATGACGACTGTGCAAATGCAACCCCTCATGAACTGGGAAGCCGACGATATAGTAGAAGCATTCCGCAAGTTCAAACAGAAATGTGAGCTTACATTCAAAAGCTTCCTGAAGGGCGCTACCAACGAGGAAAAGGTTAGTTACATTCTGTTGTGGACAGGAGAAAAAGGTCTAGATTTGTATAATAGCTGGAGTTTGACTGAAGACGAAAATGAAAACCCTGCGACAATTTTTGATAAATTCAGCAACCATCTAGAGCCTAAATCCAATCACCGTATACACAGATACAAATTCTAGAGTCTAAGACAGGAACCCGATGAAACAGTTGACAATTTCCTAACAAGGCTGAGAAATGAAGCCAGCAAGTGTAAATTTAAGGAAATGGAAGAAAAGCTTGTGGACCAGCTAATATGGGGGTCAGCGCATGTAGAGGTACAAAAAGCCCTGATAGGAAAAGAAAAGCTCGGAATAACAGAGGCTGTAGATACTGCGAGAGCTCATGAAGCCATGAAGCAGCAAATGAAAACGCTGATTTCTCAAACGGCTGACATGCGGACGGCTTCTGAGACGGACAACAGAGTGGATGCAGTGAGAGAAAAGTACAACACACAAAGACATACACATGACAACGGGGGAAACATGTGCAGAAATTGTGGAAGACCGCACGATTACACAGACAAGAGGAAATGTCCAGCATATGGAACAAGCTGCAATGCATGTGGCAAACTAAACCACTGGGAAAAGAGGTGTAGAACGAAGAAAGAAGGAACATACATCAAAAACAAAGGCGGACAGCAAAACCAGAGAAAGAAACACAATATCCATGCCATGGATGAGCAGGATGATGATGATGATCACGACAATGCACTAAACATCGAAACCATAAAGATACAGCTTCACGAGATGTCCAGAGTGGAAAATACTCCGAGGAGAGAATTGCACACCATCAACCAAATCAAAAAAAAAGATCAAAGGTCGGCCCAAAGCCATCAACTTAAAGTTGAAGCTGGACACAGGGGCTCAGAGCAACATTCTCCCATTGAGACTGTGCCAGCAGATCTTTCCCGAAAACCTGAGAGAAGATGGCTACCCGAAAAATGGTTGTTTAAAGGCAAGTAATGTCACGCTGACAGCATACGGGGGGAGTGAGATTAAACAACTTGGAATAACCTTTATCAAAGGGACACATAAAAGAAAGAACATCAACTGCATGTTCTATGCCACCGACACTGAGGGGCCAGCGATCCTGGGATTAAACAGCTGCGAGAAGTTGAGATTGATCTCAGTGCATCACGAGCTGACGGAAACGCCACTGAAGATAGACAGCAACACCCCACTGGAGAACCGCCCACAAATCAAGAGTAAAAAAGACTTGATAGACATGTATCCGGAATGTTTCGATAATACAGTGGGATGTTTCAGAGATTTCCAATACCACATCACCATCAATCCAGAGGTAAAGCCCGTTATCCATGCTCCACGAAAAGTACCCATCGAGCTGAAGACAAAGCTTGAAAGAGAGCTAAAGGAGATGGAAGAAAAGGGAGTGATCGTAAAGGTCACTGAACCCACAGACTGGGTAAACTCAATTGTGGTACGAGAAAAGCCAAACGGGCATCTCAGAATATGTTTGGACTCCAAAGATCTAAACCAGGCGATAAAGAGGGACCACTATCCCACCCCAACGCTAGAGGAGATTATGCCATCACTGGCAGGAGCCAAGGTTTTCTCAAAACTAGATGCCAGAAATGGATATTGGAACGTGAAGTTGGATGAGGAATCAACAACACTGACAACATTCAACACACCATTTGGGCGTTACAAATTCCTGCGGCTACCATTCGGGTTAAAGGTCAGTCAAGATATCTTTCAACAGAAAATAGACAAGACATACATAGAAACATAGAAGATAGGAGTAGGCCATTCGGCCCTTCGAGCCTGCTCCGCCATTCAATGAGATCATGGCTGATCATCCAAATTCAGTACCCTGTCCCTGCCTTTTCCCCATATCCCTTGATCCCTTTAGCCTCAAGAAATATATCCAACTCTTTCTTGAATATATTTAATGAACTAGCCTCCACCGCCCTCTGTGGCAGAGAATTCCACAGGTTCACCACTCTCTGGGTGAAGAAATTCCTCCTCATTTCAGTCCTAAATGGCTTACCCCTTATCCTTAGACTATGACCCCTGGTTCTGGACTCCCCGGCCATCAGAAACATCCTTCCTGCATCTAGTCTGTCCAGACCTGACAGAATTTTATAGGTTTCGATGAGATCCCCTCTCAATCTTCTAAACTCCAGTGAGTATAAGCCCAATCGACACAATCTCTCCTCATACGTCATTCCTGCCATCCCAGGTATCAGCCTGGTACAGAGGCTGTGAAGGAGCTATAGGAATAGCTGATGATATTCAGATCTATGGAGCAGATGAAAGAGACCATGACATGCACCTACATGAGGCCCTGGAGAGTACCAGGAAGGCTGGCATCAAGTTAAATGCAGATAAGCGCATAGTTAAAGTCAAGGAATGCAAATTCTTCGGTATGATTTATACACCAGAGGGAGTCAAGCCAAATCCAGAGAAGATTGCAGCGATTGCGGAAATGAGCTAAAAGTGTCTGTATTATTTATAGTAAAAGAACACAAGGAGACACAACAGGGAGGGTCCGCCGATCGCTGGGGGGAGAGGACATGACCTGCAGCCTTTAAATTCAAATGGCCGCCAAAATCAGAGGAATGTAGCCTCATTAACATATTAAAATCACTTACCCGCCTCTCCAAAGCCCCCCACCAATCTGAAAAAGTTAAGCTGGAAGTAGGCGCATTCGTGGAGGGTTGGGGTCGGGTTCCACATTTTTAACAATGTAACCCTCCCTGACCGTCTCCTTCCCCTCGGCTGGGGGGGGGGGTGGGGGCAGAGGAGTGGGGTGTTAAAATTACCCCTATTGTCTCTATTCAACTGGGAGGAGGTAAATGGCAGCCCAGAGACAAGAGACACACGGATAGATGGAAAAGCAGTTGTCAACAGCAAAAATAGCCATAAAATAGCACCAAGGTGACTTGAGAAAGATGCTTACAAAGTTTCTGCCTTTACTGCAGCATTTAGCAAGGATGGATATTTATTTATACAGGTGAGAACATGACTGGGCAGAATAGACGTGGTAATAATGGGAACTTGGATTTATCATGTTACCCTCCTGTCCTGCACTTCTCCTGTCTACTGGTAATGACGACCAAAAGATAATGAGGCTCGTGCATAATCGACCCCCTTCAGATTTCCTACCCGCCTCATTTCCTGCCTCCACCCATCTGAACACTGCTTAAAATACTCCGATATTCAGGCTACAGTATGGTAGCAGTGAATGCCCACTCGTGAGTTGGGAGTTATTCCTTTACTTTCAGGCAATCCTCTGTGCTTGGCTTATTTGAAGGAGATGATTTGCTGAAATTGTCACGACAGGATCTCATCTTCAGAATTCAGACAAAATATTATTGTGAACATTCTCATTGACTTCATTATTAACACCAATTTGGATAGCCACTCCCCACATTAATCCTGTGTTGATATCTTCAGCTCAACCAGAATTTTTGTTTACATTGAATTTACAGCACAGGAACAGGCCATTTGGCCCAACTGGTCCCTGCTGGTGTTTATTCTCCACAGGAGCCTCCTCCCACCTCTCTTCATCTCACTCTATCAACATATCCTTCTATTCCTTTCTCGCTCATGTACTTATCCAGCTTCCCCTTAAATGCATCGATGCTACTCGCCTCAACCGAGTTCCACATTCTCACCACTTTCTGAGTGAAGAGTGAGGATAACAATGCTTTAATCACCCATCCTCTGAACATTGTTTTCATTAAAGCGTGAAAAAGGCAGAAATAACCTGACCTCGAAGACTGCCACTATGATGACACGCCGACCACCCGAAAAGTTCTGGCTCCAGCAAGTGTCATATGTGCTGCATTGCAAACTTTTGCAAACCGTTTTGAAATTATATTAATGATTACTAAAAAAAAGAAACATTAGGAATGCAATTCTTTTGAAATGCAAAAATAAAATGATGGAAACAGGCAACTGGGAGTCCGGGGTCGGTGCATTTACCTTATTGTGTCACTTTTTAAAATTCCAACAACCTAACATGCACCCAGCTCTGCCTCTGCTAGATCCACCGCATTTGTTCAGATTTGCGGCAGTATGCCGAAAATCACAGACAAAACCACCGTGACACATCAACCTTTGAAACTTTGCCAGTATAACAGCGGTTAATGCCCCCAAACACAGCATTCAGTAGATAGAAAAAAAAAGTCTGAATGTTTAGATTGATGTCACGGATTTTTGGAGTCCCTCCCACTACAATACAGTTACACATTCAGACATTACTGCAGGAGACATTCCGGGATCAGACGTCCCACCCACTGAGCCCTCCAACCTGAGAAAGCACAAGTTCAAAAGAAAGGCCGAAGATCATTCATCGACTGAAATCCCTGAACTAACCCAAGGTTCCCAGAGCGGGATGAACAGCAGCTCGTCCATTAGATCCTGTCCCGAGTAAGTAGTGGAACAGACGCCGTGTGCTTTCGTGATGTATTTGTATGCATTGTGTTTTTGCAATTATTATATAAAAGGACAAAAGCTTTATGAGATATAACAACCTTTACAAGTGCAGCGCCCAGGCAACAGGGTTTTAAAAGATTTATTCTTTTCATTGCACCAGACGATCTGTGACAAATATTTGGACTAGCCCCAAAGAGATATTTATTTCGCAGCCACAAAGAAAGTGGTTAGGTTATTATTTTGGGGGGCGAAGTTGACCCAGAGGCAGTCCAAAAAAGAAAAACGGCTCTATCATGTGTTGGACTGAGCAGGTGTAACAGGAGGGTCTGGTACCAGAAAGCATAGCACTGCTCTGGTTGCCAACCTCCAGAGTGCCGAAGACACAGGGAGAGGGAGAGGTTATCTGTGCAGATACAGTAATGTTTGGGAAAAAAACTTAAAACAAGAAACTTTTAGCCTCTAAGTAAATTGGACTTTGCTTTGCAGGATTTACAGTACAAATGAGTCTCAGAAAGTTTCCGTTCAATTACCCAATCAAGGGGTGGAATGTTTAATAATATAGTAAATGTATCCCTGAAAACTGGGCTGTAGGAAAACTACTGGATTGACAGAATTACTGAACTGGAATGGATTAGAAGAATGTAAGAGCGTTTCATTTGAACAGAACTTCTCCGCTGATAGCAGTGCACACAAAAATTGGCTCGGATTTTGCGGGGCCGATGACAGCGGACGGCGTCGTAAGCCATCAGAAGGGCCTCGCAAGTTCTGGGTTTCAGCATGCGCGAAAACCCGGAACTTGCGATCTGTCAAGTTTTGCATCGACAGATCCTTCGCATCCGCTGCAAAAACACTTTCGCTGGCACAGAGTTGGGCTATTTGCCCAACTACTGCCCAGCGAATGCCCACAAAACCCTTACGCTTGGCACAAAGCCTGGGTACTTAAGGAAGTGGCCCTAGAAATAGTAGATGCATTGCTGGTCATCTTCCAAAATTCTATAGACTCTGGAACAGTTCCCATGGATTGGAGAGTAGCTAATGTTACCCCACTATTCAAAAAAGGTGGTAGAGAGAAAAAGGATTTATAGACCGGTAAGCCTGACATCGGTAGTGGGGAAAATGCTAGAGTCCATTATGAAAGATGTAATAGCAGAGCACTTGGAAAACAGTGACAGGATCGGACAAAGTAAACATGGATTTACAAAAGGTAAATCGTGTTTGACTAATCACAGAATCACAGAAACCCCACAGTGCAGATAGAGGCCATTTCGGCCCATCGAGCCTGCACCGACACATATCCCACCCAATCCCCGTAACCCCTACACCTAACACATATCCCCATTTAATCCCCCTAACACTAAGGGTCAATTTATCATAGCCAATCAACCTAACCCGCACATCTTTGGACTGTGGGAGGAAACCGGAGCACCCGGAGGAAACCCACGCAAACACGGGGAGAATGTGCAAACTCCACACAGACAGTCGCCCGAGGCCGGATTCGAACCCGGGTCCCTGGCACTGTGAGGCAACAGTGCTAACCACTATGCCACCGTGCTGCCTCTACTGGAATTTTTTGAGGATGTAACTGGTAAAATAGATAAGGGAGAACCAGTGGGTATGGTGTATTTGAACTTTCAGAAGGCTTTCGATAAGGTCCCGCATAACAGATTAGCGTGTAAAGTTAAGGCACATGGGATTGGGGGCATGGTACTGACTTGGATAGAGAACTGGTTGGCAGACAGGAAGCAAAGAGTTGGAATAAATGGGTCTTTTTCCGAGTGGCAGGCAGTGACTAGTGGGGTACCATAGGGATCGGTCCTAGGATCCCAGCTATTCACAATATATATTAATGATCAGGACGAGGGAACTAGATGTAATATCTCCAAGTTTGCAGATGACACAAAGCTGGGTGGGCATGTGTGCTGTGAGGAGGATACTGAGAAACTCCAGTATGATTTGGACAGGTTGGGTGATTGGGCAGATGCATGGCAGATGCAGTATAATGTGGATAAATGTGAGGTTATCCACTTTGGTGGCAAAAACAAGAAGGCAGATTATTATCTGCGCGGCAATAGACTGGGAGAAGGGGAAGTGCAACGAGACCTGGGTATCCTTGTGTACCAATCGCTGAAGGTAAGCATGCAGGTGCAGCAGGCGGTTAAGAAGGCAAATGGTATGTTGGCCTTTGTAGCGAGAGGGTTCGAGTACAGGAACAAGGATGTCTTGCTGCAGTTGTACAGGGCCTTGGTGAGACCACATCTTGAGTATTGTGTGCAGTTTTGGTCGCCTTATCTGAGGAAGGATGCACTTGCCATGGAGGGAGTGCAGTGAAGATTCACCAGACTGATACCTGGGATGGCAGGAATGACGTATGAGGAGAGATTGGGTCGATTGGGCTTATACTCGCTGGAGTTTAGAAGAATGAAAGGGGATCTCATTGAAACTTATAAAATTCTAACAGAACTAGACAGACTAGATGCAGGAAGGGTGTTCCCGATGGCCGGGGAGTCCAGAACCAGGGGTCATAGTCTAAGGATAAGGGGTAAGCCATTTAGGACAGAGATGAGGAGGAATTTCTTCACCCAGAGAGTGGTGAACCTGTGGAATTCTCTACCACAGAAGGCAGTTGAGGCCAATTCATTAAATATATTCAAGAAGGAGTTAAATATATTTCTTAAGGCTAAAGGGATCAAGGGATATGGGGAGAAAGCAGGGACAGGGTACTGAATTTGGATGATCAGCCATGATCTCATTGAATGGCGGAGCAGGCTCGAGGGGCCGAATGGCCTACTCCTGCTCCTATCTTCTATGTATCTATGTATCTAAGGGTTAAAATAAATGTTAAAATAAATTTTTTAAATGATTAAAACATACACACACATTTAAAATGAGTTTAGGTAAATTTTGGCCCGTTTTAAAATGTTTAAATTTATTTTTCAAAAATTATTAATTTTTATTTTAAATGCTTAATTAAAGGGTCCTTTCATTAATTTTGAACATGGGAAAATTTATTTTTATTTAAGTGGTGTGAATTCTTACTTATTTGGGAATTTCTAATATGCTTATGGGGAGTTCCGTACGTAAACAGAATCCCCATAAGCATCATAGGACTCCCCCATTTGATTGGTTGACTGGGCCCACGTGATCCCAGGGACGCTTGCGAATTGCGTGCACCCCTGGGATCCGTGGGCCTTTACGCAGGCGTACGTACGCCTGCAGGCCCAGGACCCGAAGAGTCCGAAGATCCGGAGACACCAGGTACGATTCGGAGGCGTATTCTTCTGGTACGCCTCCGACCGCAAATTCAGGGCCATTATTTCACATTTTATATTGCTGCACAGCAATTAAAGGGACACTGTCGTCTGCTGAATCTTTTCAGTGGGTGGGAAATTTTACCAATGATGCAAATAACAATCTGTGGTGCAATGACGTAATTCCTGTAAGTGAAAATATCTCTGAAAATTAGTCAAGGCCCTGTCATGGATACTGAGCCGAACCTGAAAGCGCTCTGTAAAGGCATTGCTACAAATTTACGGACCTACTCTCGGGCTCAGTTTCGCTTATCACTCTTGTAAGCAGAGCTCCCATTCCCTGTGACCTGGAGAGCACCTTTACGGCCCAATAGCTAACCAAATGATAGCATAATTTGGGGACTGTGTTCTATGATCACATATGTGCATTCTCGTGTCTTCTCGGAAAGTGACTGAAAAGCATTCTAGTTTGATGAGGCTGATTGTGAGCAAGAAAAATGAGTTTATTTTACATGAAATATGTGAACGAACCTAAGCAAGATTCAATCAATTCCCTACTGCCCCATGTAACATAAAACAATAAAATATGTGGTCCTGCCTCTGTTATGGGCTAAGCTCACTCACAAATTAGCAGTCTCTGAACTAACTGGCAGAAAACTTTTCTTTTACATGTGCTCATATGTTAGTCTGGAGTCCCTCAGGCTCCCCCTGACTGACTAAAAAGTCTTCTCTGTTTCTCTAACTCAACCGTCCTAGACTGACTTCTCCATAAAGAGAGAGAGAGAGAAAGAGACACTGACGTTTGATGCCTTCTTCAGCTCTATGCATTGGCTCTCAGAGCTAGCAATCAAAGTTACCATTTTGAAGAAGAGCTCACAGCAACCACAGAGTCTGTTCAGCTAAGCTCTTTGCTGGGTCCAATGAATGAAAACCATTCTTAACTTAAGGGTGTGAATTCTAATGGGACATGCTTAACAACTCCTCCCCACTGCCTCAAAACTAATGTGATATGTGAGAGTAAACCATTTTGATAGCTGTTGCTCTGATATTTGCTAGTGCTGTTGGGGAGGGTTTAAACTAAAATGGCAGGGGGTTGGGAACCTGTGCAGGGAGACAGAGGAAAGGGAAGCAAGGATAGAAACAAAAGACAGGAAGGAGAAAAGCAAAAGTAGAAGGCAGAGAAATCAAGGGTGTAAATCAAACAGGGCCACAGTAAATAATAATTCTAAAAGGACTAAGGGTGTTAACAAATCAAGCCTGAAGGCTTTGTGTCTTAATGCAAGGAGCATTCGTAATAAGGTGGATGAATTAGCTGCGCAAATAGATGTAAACGGATATGATATAATTGGGATTACGGAAACATGGCTCCAGGATGACCAAGTCTGGGAATTCAACATCCAGGGGTATTCAATATTCAGGAAGGACAGGAAAAAAGGAAAAGGAGGTGGGGTAGCATTGCTGGTTAAAGAGGAGATTAACACAATAGTAAGGAATGATATTAGCTCTGATGATGTGGAATCTGTATGGGCAGAGCTGAGAAATATCAAGGGCAGAAAACATTAGTGGGAGTTGTAATGCTGAGGTTGGGGATGGCAATAAACGGGAAATTAGAGACGCGTGCAATAAGGGCACAGCAGTTATCATGGGTGGCTTTAATCTACATATAGATTGGGCTAACCAAATTAGTAACAATACTGTGGAGGAAGAATTCCTAGAGTGTATACTGGATGGTTTCCTGGACCAATATGATAAGGCAACCAAAACTGCACACAATACTCAAGGTATGGTCTCAGCAAGGCCCTGTAAAACTGCAGCAAGACATCCTTGCTTCTGTACTCGAATCCTCTCGCTATGAAGGCCAACATACCCTTTGCCTTCTTAACTGCCTGCTGCACCTGCATGCTTACCTTCAGCGACTGGTGCACAAGGACTCCCAGGTCTCGTTGCACTTCCCCTTTTCCCAGTCTATTGCCATTCAGATAATAATCTGTCTTCCTGTTTTTGCCACCGAAGTGGATAACCTCGCATTTATCCACATTATACTGCATTTGCCATGCATCTGACCAATCACCCAACCTGTCCAAATTGTGGTGTATGTGCCTTTAAGAGCAATTGTGGTGTATGTGCCTTTAAGAGCCCCAGGTGTGCGTAATGCCGGTAATTGCCACTTGGGCTATATAAGCCTGTGTATTGTGTATATCCTTTAGAACCCCCCCAGACTTGCTTAGTAAATACCTATGAACCAACTCCTGTCTTCAGTGTCTTTATCTACACACGGACACTACAGTGGCGACGAAGTGGAAACGGACTTACCTGCAATTCAGCAGCACCTCAAGGACATCGATTCCTCCAGCGTCCAGAAGACTCAAGGAAGTAATAGAAACTGTGGTTTCACCAGCTGGCCAAGCTGGTGGCAGGTACTGCGCTAACCCTTCCTGGGCGTCAGGCTGGGGCTCCAGCGGCGGGCTCTACAGCTGAGACAGGCAGCGAAATCGGAGGCAAGCAATAACGGACTGGGAGGGTGCGCTCGGGAGACGGCCGGCGCGGCAAGCAGGTCAGCGTTTAGACCTCCGTCGGGAACGAGTCTCCAACAGTGAATAAACGGAAACCACAGTAAAACAGCGTTGTTATCGGTAGCAGCGGCGGGAAAGCGCAGGAAGCGCCATATCGTTGCTACAGAGAGAGAAAAAAAGCGCGGGAAGCGCCATATCTTTTTTGAAATGCCTAAGTCTGGCAATATTGATGCTTTTGATAATGAAACAGAGCCTAACTTTGGAAATATTGATGTTTTTGATAACAAGATAGAGGATTGGACCACATATGTAGAAAGAGTGGAGGTGTTTTGCACCGCAAATGGAATAGAAGATGAAAAAAAAGCTTCAGTGCTTCTGGATCTAATGGGCGCAGAAACATACAAGCTGTTACGCAACTTAATCACTCCAGCCGAACCGATGGACAAGAATTTTGAGGAGATTGTTGATACCCTACACTGCCAATTCGAGGCAGGACTGGCAGATTCTCTGCAAGACAAATTCATCTGCGATCCCCTAAGTGTAGAAACACAAAAAAAGGTATCTTCTGGAAAAGATTTAACACTGGACAAGGCTTTCAGTGCAATGGGAGCGGCAAAGATACAGCAAAGGCCACAGGACTTCGGCACCCATGAAATGACACGGGGTTTCGAGAGATGTTATCGCTGCGGCAGATCCAACCATGACCAGAGGGATTGCTGGTTCAAAGAAAAAGCATGCAGGCGATGCGGAAAGATGGGACACATTCCACGTGTATGCCGATCTGAAAATAAAAAATCCACTAACGGGAAAAGAATCAATAAGGAAAAGCACAGAAAGGTACAAATGATGATGGACAGTAGCTCCAAAGACCAGAAGAGCGATAGCGACTCCGGGAACAAGAGACTAAGCTCTCTCAAATTACATAATGTAATTGCCAATGAAGATTACCAGACCATTTGGGTTACCCTCATAATAGCAGGGTCCCCAGTTAAAATGGAGCTAGATACAGGATCAGCTCTAACCATAATAAATCGACGAGATTACGAGAGGCTATTTTCGCATATACCTCTAAAAGACACATCCATTATCTTAAAAACATATACGGGGCAGAAAGTATACCCCAAAGGAAAAATAAAGGTGCCTGTGGTATACAACGGCAAAGAAGTACAAAAGTTGTATTTATACATTCTACAAGATGGTGGTCCACCGTTGTTGGGACGTGAATGGATAAGGAAGATACGTTTAGACTGGCACTCCATTCAGGCACTGACGGTGACCAGTAAGGAAAAAAACAATGATGACATCATACCTGAACGATTAAAAGACATCTTGGCCAACGCCAAAGAAGTGTTTCAAGAGAAACTAGGAACCTTGAAAGGCATCACCGCCTCAATAAAAGTGGAAGATGCAGCAATTCCAAAATTTTTTAAGGCAAGACCGGTGCCATACGCAATACGTCCGGCAGTCGAGGCAGAGCTGGAGAATTTGGAAAAGGCAGGCGTATTATCCAAAATAGATTGGAGCGAATGGGCAACACCCATCGTTCCAGTCATGAAAAAAGCATTGAAAAATAACTCTGAGGAACAGAGAAAAATTCGCATCTGTGGGGACTTTAAGGTGACTGTAAATCCGGTCCTTCACACGGTACAGTATCCTCTTCCGAGGATAGAAGATATTTTCGCCTCACTATCCGGAGGAAAACGTTTCACAAAAATTGACTTGGCACAGGCATATCTACAGATGGAGGTTGAGGAGACCTCTAAAAAGTATCTCACAATAAACACACACAAAGGCCTGTACCAGTACAATCGACTGGTTTTTGGAGTAGCATCAGCTCCAGCTATCTGGCAAAGAGCTATGGAGCAAGTCCTGCAAGGGATTCCGGGGACTCAGTGTTACCTAGACGACATCCTTATAACAGGAGAAAACGACAACGAGCACCTTGCCAATTTGGAGCAGGTGCTCACTAGGCTGAAAGAACGGGGCCTACGAGCAAATCGCCCCAAGTGCGAATTTTTCCAAAATCAGATATCATATTGTGGCCACATAATTAATAAGGAAGGGTTGCATAAGTCACCTGAAAAAATTGAAGCAGTTATAAAAGCCCCAGCACCTGAAAATGTTTCACAATTGAGGTCATTCCTGGGATTAATAAATTACTATCATAAATTTTTACCGAACTTATCAACTATTCTACACCCTCTTAATGATCTTCTACACACAGGAGTGATTTGGAAATGGAACGAAGACTGTAAACGTGCCTTCCATAAATGTAAAGACTTAATCACATCCGAGAAAGTTTTGGCTCATTACAACCCATCACTACCAATCAGACTGGCGTGCGATGCATCCCCTTACGGCATAGGAGCGGTATTGTCCCATAGATTCCCTGATGGCTCGGAACGGCCGATAGCTTTTGCGTCACGCTCATTGAACTCAGCTGAGCGTAACTATTCCCAGATAGACAGGGAAGCACTCAGCCTGGTATGGGGAGTGAAGAAATTCAACCATTACCTACACGGACAAAAATTTACCTTGCTGACTGACCATCAACCCCTCATCTCCATATTCAACCCTAAGAAAGGTGTCCCCATTATGACGGCACAAAGACTACAGAGGTGGTCCCTTTTTCTAGGGGCACACCAATACAACATTGAATACAAAGGGTCAAAACAGCATGGGAATGCTGACGGTTTATCACGCCTGCCATTGCCAACGATAGAAGAGGCACCTACAGTAGACCCAGTAGAGATATTCCACTCTACCATAGTGGAATGTCTACCGGTGACAAATTCTGCCATTGAAAGGGAGACCAGAAATGACCCTACTCTCTCACGGGTCTATGATTTAACAATGAAGGGATGGCCAGCACATGGCGAACCACTGTTGCCAGCATTCTCGCAAAGAAGAGAACAGCTGTCAGTGTGCCGAGGAACCTTGATGTGTGGATCCAGAGTGGTGATTCCACCCAAACTCCAGGATAAAGTGCTAAAGGAGCTTCACGAGGGGCATCTGGGTGGAGTGAAAATGAAGAACCTAGCTAGGGCGTTTGTATGGTGGCCAGGTATCGATGGAGACATCGAAGACATGACCAAGAGCTGCCTAGGATGCCAGAAGGTCCAAAATGCTCCGCCACAGGCCCCTCTACATCCATGGGAGTGGCCCTCATCTCCCTGGCAAAGGGTGCACATCGACTTTGCTGGTCCATTTATGGACTCAATGTTCTTAATCGCAGTTGATGCACACTCCAAGTGGCCGGAGGTAATAAAGATGTCCTCCACCACCACGGAAAAAACCATCACAGTATTAAGGACCATGTTTGCCAGGAATGGGCTGCCGGAACAGATATGTTCTGATAATGGACCGCAATTTGTGTCCGAAGAATTCAGAAAGTTCTTAAAGAACAATGGGGTAAAGCACTACACGTCCGCCCCATACCATCCCGCCACCAATGGATTGGCTGAAAGGTTTGTCCAGACCTTTAAGAAGGCCATAAAGGCCATGGGTAATGAAGACATAAAACTTCAGCACAAGGTGGATAACTTCTTATTTGCATATAGGAATGCAACACATATGGTTACAAACCAAACTCCCGCCATGATGTTCTACAATAGAAACCTAAGATGCCGGCTAGATTTGGTCAAGCCCAACATCCGAAGGGACGTGGAGAACCGGCAGTTTCAGGGCATGAATGAAAGGCCAACTAGGGCCTTCCAGATAGGCCAACCGGTTTTGGCCCGGGACTACCGTACCGAGAAATGGCAGCCTGGAACTATCTGCACACGACTAGGACCACTGATGTATACCGTGGACATCGGAGAAAGCATAATAAGGCGCCATGCTGACCAAATCATCAAGTCATCCGAAAAGGGACAACCTACACCACCACGCTATACATCTAACGATGAAGTAGAGATACCCATATCTACCTCCGATCCGGTGATACTGGAACCCGATGAACCCGACACTGGCCTTCAAGCCGAATCAGCCTTGCCAGAAGAACCTACTACACCACCAGAAACGACTACACCCCCGAGGCGTTATCCGGACCGAGTCAGGAAGCCTCCTGAGAGACTAACTTATAATTAATTAATACAGCAATGTATATTATTTTGCATATAACATGTAATTAATAATTACTTAAAATATGATGTACTAGTTAGCTAGAAGGGGAGGAATTGTGGTGTATGTGCCTTTAAGAGCAATTGTGGTGTATGTGCCTTTAAGAGCCCCAGGTGTGCGTAATGCCGGTAATTGCCACTTGGGCTATATAAGCCTGTGTATTGTGTATATCCTTTAGAACCCCCCCCAGACTTGCTTAGTAAATACCTATGAACCAACTCCTGTCTTCAGTGTCTTTATCTACACACGGACACTACACAAATCACACTGGAGTTTCTCTGCATCCTCCTCACAGCACACACGCCCACCCAGCTTTGTGTCGTCTGCATCTTGGAGATATTACATCTAGTTCCCTCGTCTAGATAATTTATATATATTGTGAATAGCTGGGGTCCTAGCACCAATCCCTGCTTTACCCCACTAGTCACTGCCTGCCACTCGGAAAAAGACCCATTTATTCCAATTCTTTGCTTCCTGTCTGCCAGCCAGTTCTCTATCCAAGAGAGTACCTTACCCCCAATCCCATGTGCTTTAACTTTGCATGCTAATCTCTTATGCGGGACCTTATCGACAGCCTTCTGAAAGTCCAAATACACCACATCCACTGGTTCTCCCTTATCTATTCTACCAGTTACATCCTCAAAAAATTCCAGTAGATTAGTCAAGCATGATTTACCTTTTGTAAATCCATGTTGACTTTATCCGATCCTGTCACTGTTTTCCAAGTGCTCTGCTATTTATAATGGACTCTGGTATTTTCCCCACTACTGATGTCAGGCTTACCGGTCTATAATTCCCTGTTTTCTCTCTACCACCCTCTTTAAATAGTGCGGTTACATTAGCTATCCTCCAATCCATGGGAACAGTTCCAGAATCTATAGAATTTTGGAAGATGACCAGCAATGCATCTACTATTTCTAGGACCACTTCCTTAAGTACCCTAGCATGTAGATTATCAGGCCCTGGAGATTTATTGGCCTTCAATCCCGTCAATTTCCCTAACACCACTTCCCTACAAATACTGATTTCATTCAATTCCCCACTCTCACTAGATCCTATGTTCCCCAACATCTCTAGGAGGTTATTTGTGTCCTCCTTTGTGAAGACAGAACCAAAGTATGTATTTAATTGGTCCGCCATTTCTTTGTTCCCCATTATAAATTCCCCTGATTCTGACTGCAAGGGACCTACGCTTGACTTCACCAATCTTCGGCCTAGAAATTCAGTATAGCCACTTTTGGGGCGGAAAAGTCGGGCGGCCGCTAAAGTTTGCACCCGCCGGAAAGTGGAGGGCAGTTCGCCGAAATTCAGTAGCTTTGGCCAAGGAGTTTGCTCGAGCGCTAAAACTGGCGATGCACGGCTATCCTTAGGCGCTAAGCCGGCGGTGCAGACTGATACCGCCGAGGCCGGGCGCAGCGCAGGTGCGGTCATGTTTTGATTGACAGCAGACACCCTGGCGCCAGCCAGCTCTTAAAGGGGGAAGGGTCGACTTGGTCTGCTGCCACGCCCTGGATACTGCAGCCCTCCAGCTAGGCCTAAACACTGCTGCTGGAGAGAAATAGCGCCAGGAAGGATGCAGAGGACCCGTGAGCGAGCGCAGCGCTTCTCTGGCCATGATTTAAAGGTGCTGGTTAGGGCTTTGGAGAAGAGAAGCCATATCTTGTTCCTGGACAGTGGCAAGAAGCCTCCCAACAGGGTGTGCAGGAGAGCCTGGAGGGATATCGCCCAGAGGGTCACAGCCAACTGCGATGTCCCCCGGACTGTTGTCCAATGCCGGAAAAAGTTTAACGACCTCACTCGGATTGTCAGGGTGAGTACCCTTTCCAGTGTCCTCCTCATCCTTGCATGTGCACCTCACATTATGGGCAAAGGGACCTCAAAGGCCTAATGGCCAGCCCTCATCCAGCAGCTATGGTACTGGCATGAACATCAATTGCACTTTCTGCACTTTACACACTGGCTAAGCTATTCGACCATGGGAGGCAGTGCACACAACAACAGGGCACCACACTGGCCAAGCTATTCGACCATGGGAGGCAGTGCACACAACAACAGGGCACCACACTGTACTTAGAGGCCGTCCTTTCTCTTGCAGGCCAAGCTGGCCCAGAATCTGAAGAGCCGGACTGTCACCAGGGGAGGCCGTCCCCAGTTCCAGCAGCTCAGTGACCTGGAGGAGCGCGTGGGTCGACTCATGGGTGCCCGGGTGATTGACCCCGTTGCAATTGGAGATGCCGACCCTGTGCTGGGCCCCAATGGTAAGGACATGACCTTTTGGAACTCTCTCGTTCCCCTTGCGCTTCAGACCTACATCCTTTGCCACTGTCCGACCAATGCGCAGAATGCCACCACTCATGCCTCCCTCACTGATGCCCTGTCCTCACTCTAAAGCTACTCTTGTGCCTTCCTGCTTTCAGCTGGTGAGGAGGAGGCCCCTGAAGCTGCGAGTGTCAGTCCTCGGAAGAGGAGGACGAGGAGGAGCAAGAGGAAGGCGGCCCATCGGGGGAACCCTCATCCGCGCCAGGGGATGGCAATGGAGGGGACACGTCTTCCCTGGAGGAGAGCCAGGGGGAAGTGCTGCAGGGGGGTGTAGCTCCTGTGCCCAGTGGCGTCCAGCCACGCGGGAAGGGTCGGGCAGCACGGCTGCCTTCTCCCCAGAGGGGGGAAGTGTTGCAGGGGAGTGTAGCTCCTGTGCCCAGTGGTGTCCAGCCACGCGGGAAGGGTCGGGCAGCTCGGCTGCCTTCTCCCCAGAGGGGGGAAGTGTTGCAGGGGAGTGTAGTTGCTGGGCCCAGTGGCGTGCAGCCACGCGGGAAGGGTCGGGCAGCTCGGCTGCCTTCTCCCCAGAGGGAGAGTCCGGCCTCCAGTCCGGAGACGGTCCTCGCCCAGGAGGTGCGCCTCCTTGATCAAATGTCCGCGGACTCGGATCGTCGGCACACCGAGTTCATGGGGGTTGTGGCACGGTTGCCTGAGGCCATTGAGTCCCTGGCTCATAGTGTGTCCGATTTCGGGGCCTCACAGGCCAGGGGTTTCGAACAACTCGCGGCAGCACAGGCCAGGGGTCTCGAACAATTCGGGGCATCACAGGACGCAAGTCGGGCCGAATTCGGGGCATCACAGGACGCGAGTCGGGCCGAATTGAGGGCAGCACAGGACGCGAGTCGGGCCGAATTCAGGGCAGCACAGGACGCGAGTCGGGACGAATTCAGGGCAGCACAGGCAGCGAGTGGACAGTTGATCAGTGGTGCCGTGCAGTCACTGGCTGGTCTGATGCGGGCACAGACCAGGGCAGTACGGGCACTCACTGCTGCCACACTCGCTGTGTCAGGCAGGCATCGCCAGGGCACCCGCCGCGCTGCTGCAGCACAGCGGTCTGGCCTTCACCAGATTGCTGCGCTTGCTGCAGTGCCAGCCCGGCCGAGTGCCAGTGTCTCAGGCGAGCAGCGAGCACCTGGCATCAGCCAGCTTGCCCCCATTGCTGCAGCCGCCACTGCCACTCCCCCAGCGAAGCTGCGACGAGCTGCTGGAGGGACTGATGCTGCCCAGCCACAGCTGCAGCAGTCAGCAGCCAGCCCCTCGAGGGCCAGAGCTCGTCTAGGCCGACCCCCAAGGGCATCTGCCGTCACGCAATGTGCCCCTCAGGAGCCTTCCCCCAGCCTTGCAGCACCCACAGGGCCCAGGTTGAGGCGGAGCAGCAGGTCGGCCAGGGGCCGGAAAAGCCTGGACAAGGACTCGCCCTCTCGGCACACAAAGTAGAGTGTGTTGGCAAATGTTTTTTTATATGGGGCTGGTTGTGTTGTCTATGGGGGGGGTTCTTTTGGTAAGGCCGAGGATGACGGCTATTTGGATGGACAAGTTTTGTTATTCCTCCCCAGGTTGTGGGAGTGAGATATGTTTTTGACTGTTTTTTGGGGGTGTTGTCTGTTTTTGGGTTTCATGTGGCAAGGGCCCTGAGTTTGTTCAATAAAGCTTTTTCTTTATTCAGCTTGTCCATGTGTGATGTTTCAAGTGGTTGTTGCGTTAACCGGCTGAGGGCTTGCGGAGCGGCTGCATTCATGTGCCTTCATTGCCACAAGCCATTCCCTGACAGGGGGCCTAGAAGTGTCGTTCAATAAGCCGCCGACGGACAGCCCTTGGACCTTGTGGCTCCCTCCTGGGCTGGTACTCCTCCTCCTCCGCCTCCTCCTCCTCATGGTCCTCCTGCTCGTCTTCCTGAGGTGGTGGTCCAACGTGAGGTGGCAGTGCCTGAGTCCTGCGGATAGCCAGGTTGTGCAGCATGCAGCAAACGACGACGAACTGGGAGACTCTATCCGGCGAATACTGTAGAGATCCGCCGGAACGATCCAGGCAGCGGAACCGTTGCTTGAGGACGCCAATCGTTTGCTCTATGATGTTCCTTGTGGCTTGATGGCTTTCGTTGTATGCCTCCTCAGCAGGGGTCCTGGGCGCGCGGAGCGGGGTCATGAGCCATGTACACAAAGGGTAGCCCTTGTCCCCGATAAGCCATCCCCTTGGGGGAGGCTGTGCCTGGAACATGTCAGCCACAGTAGTCTGGCGCAGGATAAATGCATCGTGGCTGCTTCCTGGAAAGCGGGCATTGACAGCTAGGATGCGCTGCCTGTGGTCACACACCAGCTGTACATTGAGGGAATGGTAGCCCTTCCGGTTGCGGTAATCCTCGGCATTGTCGCTAGGTGCCCGCATAGCCACATGCGTGCAGTCAATGGCGCCCTGCACCATGGGGAAGTCGGCGATCCTGGCAAATCCGACTGCACACTGCTCCTGCCTCTCTAGGGTCATGGGGAAGGAGATGAATTGGTGTCTCCTTGCGAAAAGGGCATCGGTGACCTGCCGGATGCAGCGATGCACGGCGAACTGGGAGATGTTCGCTATGTCCCCAGCAGCGGCTTGGAAGGAGCCGCTTGCATAAAAGTTCAGAGCCACCGTGACCATCACTTCCACCGACAGAGACGTCCTGCACATCAGCTGTGGACGCAGATCTCTGTGAAGCAGCTGGCAGATCTCTGCAACCACCTCCCTTCTGAAGCGCAGCCTCTTCACACAATGCGCGGCAGTCATGGTGAGATAGGACACCTGCTGCCGGTATTCCCTGAGTGGGTAAGGCCTACGTTGCCGACGCCTGATGGCCCCTCTGCGTCTAGGCATGGCTGCCCCTCTCACACAGCGTCTGCGAGCCCTTCGCACATAATGCTGGAACTGAGGGTTGGAACCCCATGCAGCCCCCATAATATACTTGCAAACAGTCAAATCACAATGAGTCAAATTTCCAAGCTCTGGCCAGAAGCCAAAAATACCTCTCCTATGTTGTCCCAAATCAGTAAGGTCTGTTCCTTGGTCTCTGTTCAGAAATCCAAAGCACTAAAGTCATTCTAGCAAAATGGCTGGCCTTTATACCTCAGTCTAAGTGCCCTTTAATTAGCGCTCCCCGAGGCCCGCAGGGCCTCTGCTGCGTTCCACTTCACAGTTCTTAACAGCGCCACGCCCACATTGGGCGGGCGCCACTGAAGTTCCGGTTTGGGGCGCACAAACGGCGTTGCACGACGAAATGACGTCATAAGTTGCGCGCGCAGCTGAGCACGCGCAAACACTTTGCGCCGGCGCTAAATGTCTACTGAAGTTGGGCGTAGGCGCAGATCGTCCTGCGCCCGGGCGCTAAGTGCCTAGCGCTCGAGATCTACCCCTCCTAAGGCGCTAACGGCTGGCGAACGCAACTGAATTTCTAGGCCTTCTTCTCTTCACATATCTATAGAAGCTTTTACAGTCAGTTTTTATGTTCCCTGCAAGCTTACTCTCATAATCTATTTTCCCCCTCTTAATTAATCCCTTTGTCCTCCTTTGCTGAATCCTAAACTGCTCCCAGTCCTCAGGTTTGCTGCTTTTTCTGGCCAAATTATATGTCCTCTCCTTGGATCTTATGCTATCCCTAATTTCCCTTGTTAGCCACGGTTGAGTCACCGTTTTTGTTTTATTTTTATGCCAAACAGGGATGCACAAATTCTGTAGTTCATCCATGCGATCTTTAAGTGTTTGCCATTGCTTATCCACCGTCAACCCTTTAAGTAACATTCCCCAATCCATCCTAGCCAACTCGCGCCTCATACGATCGTAGTTTCCTTTAATGAAATTCAGGAACCTAGTCTCTGAATCAACTACGTCACTCTCCATTTTAATGAAGAATTCTATCATATTATGATCGCTCCTCCCCAAGGGGCCTCACACAAGATTGCTAATTAATCCTTTCTCATTACATAATACCCAGTCTAAGATGGCCTGATCTCTAGTTGGTTCCTAGTTGGACCCCAGCTATTCACAATATATATAAATGATCTAGACGAGGTAACTAGATGTAATACAGGTAGACTATCCTTTATCCGAAAACCTCGGGACCAGCCGTGTTTCGGTTTTCGGAAAATTTCGGATTTCAGAAGGTATTTTATAAGACTGGGAAATTTGTCGGGGGTGGGGGTGGGTCGGCGGGGGTCGGGGTCATCGGGGGGGTCGGCGGGTGGTCGGGGTGGGGGTCGGCGGGGGGTCGGGGTCGGCGGGGGGTCGGGGTCGGCGGGGGGTCGGGGCGGGGGTCGGGGTCGGCGGGGGGGTCGGCGGGGGGAGCGTAAGTTGTGCGCCACTCTGGTCATGTCGTGCGCACGACTTACGCTGAACGAAAAAACTTTCGGTTTTTAGAGGTTTTCGGTTTTCGGAAGTTCGGATAAAGGATAGTCTACCTGTATCTCCAAGTTTGCAGATGACACAAAGCTGGGTGGGCGTGTGTGCTGTGAGGAGGATGCAGAGAAACTCCAGTAAGATTTGGACAGGTTGGGTGATTGGTCAGATGCATGGCAAATGCAGTATTATGTGGATAAATGCGAGGATATCCACTTCGGTGGCAAAAACAGGAAGGCCAATTATTATCTGAACGGCAATAGATTGGGAAAAGGGGAAGTGCAACAAGACCTGGGTGTCCTTGTGCACCAATTGCTGAAGGTAAGCATGCAGGTGCAGCAGGCGGTTAAGAAGGCAAATGGTATGTTGGCCTTCATAGCGAGAGGATTCGAGTACAGGAGCAAGGATGTCTTGCTGCAGTTGTACAGGGCCTTGGTGAGACCACAGCTTGAGTATTGTGCGCAGTTTTGGTCACCTTATCTGAGGAAGGATGGTCACCTTATCTGAGGAAGGATGTTCTTGCCATGGAGGGAGTGCAGCGAAGATTCACCAGACTGATACCTGGGATGGCAGGAATAACGTATGAGGAGAGATTGGATCGATTAGGCTTATATTCGCTGGAGTTTAGAAGAATGAGAGGGGATCTCATTGAAACTTATAAAATTCTAACAGGACTAGACAGACTAGATGCAGGAAGGATGTTCCCGATGGCAGGGGAGTCCAGAACCAGGGGTCACAGTCTAAGGATAAGGGGGTAAGATGAGGAGTGGTGAACCTGTGGAATTCTCTACCACAGAAGGCAGTTGAGGCCAATTCATTTAATATATCAAGAAGGAGTTAGATATATTTCTTAAGGCTAAAGGGATCAAGGGATATGGGGAGAAAGCAGGGACCGGGTACTGAATTTGGATAATCAGCCATGATCTCATTACATGGCGGAGCAGGCTCGAGGGGCCGAATGGCCTACTCCTGCTGCTATCTTCTATGTTTCTATGTTGCTCTGATATGCCACCTAATTGTGCTAAACAACATGTTACATAATTTTGTGTATATGAGCAAAATAATGGCCCATGTTTTGCGGTGGGTAATGACGGTGAAACTGTCAGCATTTGCCGTCATTACCCCTCTGAAACTGACAGCAACTTCAGGATGTAGCGCGAGCACAGATAAACATGAAAATCCTGAAGTTGCGGCCAGTCATTCACTGCTTCGCCACAGGTTGCGTTGTGGAACTCCCCAGAGTCGGCAATCAATTCAAATCAAATATACGGACGAAAACCTCCCCTATTACGCTGGAATATCGCTGTTAAAACCCCCGAAAAAGTTAAACCTTGTTGATAGAGGTGTAGCTGGGTTTTTAATGGCGTACTGACTGCTGAACAACCGTTCTGGTCCTGAAAAACTAATTTTATATTTGTGGAATGCAAAATTTTTCCATTAAAATGATTGATGATATTTCAGCTTCTACCGTAATCCTATGTGCATGTCCCAATCTTTGTTTCGCTCTCTGTAAATTTAAAAGTAAATTAGAACCTGTGCATTTTACTTCCTGGTTTGAGGTCTGTGAGAATTCTTCAACGTGATTGGCTGCTTAGCCAGCTTGCTGACATCACTGTTGCTGGATGCCGGAGGTTCGCTTGATTTGGCGCAAGATTTGGAAGAGTTGAAATCGACGCCACAGAGATCGCTAGAATTTTGTGGGTAGCTTTCTTCGAGGCCTGCGGTGAGCGACGTCGATTTGCCATTGACTGCAAATTCCTGGCCAATGTAAATTGAACCAAAATCCTTATCTAGGCCAAATAAGTAAAATTCCCAATGTGTTACATTGAAATCTTTCACTCCTTGCTTCAGGATTCATGATTCATTTTAAAATTATTTTTCTATAACATTTAGAAACTTTCAGTTTCTCAGGCATATTTGGAATCGTCATTTGAAACTCTTGTTAGGGCTTGCTTGATGGCAGAGTGGGCACAATGGGCCTCAGTGCTCCTAAGTGAAGAAGAGGGAAAATCTAGCAGCATTGTTGCTTCTGATTGCTGTTTATCATAATCATAATCAACTTTATTGTCATTGTTAGTGCACAAGTGCAGTACAACGAAATGTAGGCTTGCGGCTCCCAAGAGTGTACATTTAGATTAAGACATTTAAACATTCAACATTCATTTGGCTTGTAATACATTAACATAAACATAACCATAATAAAGTGCATTGGCAGATGTGCAGGCTTTAGAGTTTATTTGTGGAGTTCAGTAGGATGACAGCCCTGGGAAAGAAGCTGTTCCTAAATCTGGTCGTTCGGGTGCGAATGCATCTGTAGTGTCTCCCAGATGGCAGGAGGGCGAGCAGTCAGTACGGCTGGAAAGGACACGCGATGTGTAAATGTTGATGACCGAATTGGGCGCAGCTCTGATGCGGTTGAATAGTTTGCTGTCACTTCACACTGCCAAGGTTCAGACATTAAAAATGGCTGCTTGGACAAGGTGCCAGAAGACTGCCAGTGCCTGTGGACGTGTACACCAACCACAATCAGTGCCTTCGGGAGAGGACAGGAATCATTAAATAAAAGAAAAATTGCAGTGCTTGAGTGCTCAGAATAAATTCTTTAATCAATGGTTTTAATTAAATAAATTCTGAATGGGTAAGCTATTTTTACAGGAGTTAAATTTACAAAAAAGGTGTTTGCACATAATTAATATTACAGCTTAAATTTAAATTACTTTTTCTGATTCCAGTGTAAAAACCATAGAGGATACTCACTCAATTTATTCACTGACTACTGACCTCAAAAATTAAATAAAGTTCTTCAGTTCTGCTGGGATTTGGTGCTGTAATTGTCTATTCAGTGTGTTGGGGGTGGGGCGGTGGGGGGATGCTGAGGGTGAATTAGTGGAGCTGCCTGTTACATTGACATCCAATGTTGTAATCTGGGTTCAGTGTATAGTTATGTTCGAGGGGGGATTATTGGAGCTTCCCCTATTATACTGGATGCATTCAGCATGTATTTGGGTCACTGCTGAAGTGCAACCATCCTCCAGGCTAGGTTGGTTTATTCCTAAGCTGTGATTCAGGTAGGTTAATGCACTTTGGACGGCAGGTTATGTCCAATTTTGGAACCAATCTGTGGTGGAATATTACCAGACTATAAGAGAGATATTGGTAAAAATATCATGAGCAACACATGCCCGAACCAGAGGCTTGGGGAGCACTAGAAATTTGTCCTCACCATCTCAGCTAAGTTCTGGGAGGGGTTCGGAGTGGGCAACAGGCTGGTGGGGGCAGGGGGGGAGGTAACAATCGCTAGGACTGTGGAGTTGGGGGAGCACTTCTGATCCTCCTGCCTCCACAGAAAGGTTTTCTTTTAAAAAACAGATAGAAAAATAACTTACACAAAAACAAACGAAAAATATTGCGGATGCTGGATATCTGAAATAAAAACAGAAAATGCTGGAGAAACTCAGCAGGTCAGGCAGCTCACTTACCTTTAGCAACTAATTTTGTAAAGGGGTCCTTCAACAGGCTTTAGGCCTCATTAATATATACAAGAAAAGAAAAAAGAAAGAAAGACTTACATTTATATAGCACCTTTCACAACCTCAGGACATCCCAAAACGCTTTACAGCCAATGAAGTACTTTTTGAAGTGTCGTCACTGTTGTAATGGAGGAAACGTGGCAGCCAATTTGTGCACAGCAAGCGCCCACAAACAGCAATGTGATAATGACCAGATAATCTGTTTTTATGATGTTGATTGTGGGATAAATATTGGTCAGGACACCGGGGATAACTCCCCTGCTCTTCTTCGAAATTGTGCCTTGAGATCTTTTAGGTTCATCTGAGAGAGCAGACGGGACTTCGGTTTAATGTCTCATCCGAAAGAGGCCTATCACCTGTTGTAAACGATGCAGATTGGGCTCAGGCCGGCCCACTGCTAAATTGGTATGCTTTGCACCCATTTTGCACCTGAAAAAGTGTGAAACGCATACCAATTTCTACCGCATTGAATTCTGGCCCAAGACAAAAAGAGCCATTAAGTTCTCAAGTTTCACAAAATGAATAGCCACTGAATTGGTTCAGTTGGCAAATGCATTGAGCAACTGAGCCATGGAGACCAGCAGGGTTTCAGGTTCAATTCCTGGTCTGTGTTGAATTAACTAATCTCAGTTATCGTGTTGATAGGGGTGTTACTATAATCCTCAATACCCCCGGAATTAGGGCGGGGGGAAATATCTAGAGTCCCCACTCCTAACCACTGTCCCATGTTCCTATCGAAAATGCACCTGTGTGGACACTGGGCGAAGATAGAGTTGGGCTTGTTGTGATGCCCCCCTCTAGTCAAGCCAACACATAGGAACATATAAAATCCCAAACAGGAAAGACCAGCTGATCCATCGGTTTCATACAGTTATGGTGCCATTGAGCATCATGATCAGGGAAAGAAAATTTGGGAAATTTCTTTCTGACCACCGAAGGCGATCAAAATGAGTTCCAGGAGTTCCAACCGTGACCAAGAGACATATTGCACAATACCCCACCAGCTTTTGTATGTTATGAGATCACCTACAGTCAAAAACCTGTCCAGCTCAATGTTTGCAACAAATAGGTACTCGCTGCAGGAACTGGTAAATTATTCCAAAGGTCAATGACCATATTGACAACTAACATAGTTCCATGCTTACGGAATTTATACACATGTCCCCTGGTTTTCCCTAACTTATCTAATTCAAATAGTCTGCCCACATGGACACAATCTAGTCCCTTCATTAATTTAAAGACCTCAATCAAATCTCTCTGAGGTCTGTGCTTTTCTAGAGTAAAAAGATTAGGTTCTCTAAGCCTATCGTAGTGACTAAGGTCTTTTAATCTAGGTATCAATCAAGTGGCCCTCTTCTAAACTTTTTCCAGGGCTTCAATACCACCCACCATGAAGGAACAGAAACTGGACACAGTGGCTTAGAAATTGGCTGGCGCAGTGCCTGTTTTACAAATCTAAAATGGGTGTTCCAAGTGTCCAATATGCATCATCTGTCCCGCGCCGGAAGTATGCCATCCGCTATATTACATAAGAACATAAGAAATAGGAGCAGGAGTAGGCTAATCGGCACCTCGAGCCTGCTCCGCCATTCAATAAGATCATGGCTGATCTGATCCTAACCGCCAATCTACTATCACTGAACCATCTCCTGAATCTAACAGAATTAGACACACGAAATAGGAGCAGGATCAGGCTACACGGCCCCTGGGCCCGCTCCACTACCCACAGGGCCATGACCGATCCGAACCTAGACTCATGTCCAAATTCCTGCCCGCTCCCTGTAACCCTTAATTCCCTTTACTTCTAGGAAACTGTCTATTTCTGTTTTAAATTTATGTAATGATGTAGCTTCTACAGCTTTTTGGGGCAGTATATTCCATGGACCTACCACCCTCTGAGTGAAGTAGTTCCTCCTCATCTCAGTTTTGAAAGAGCAGCCCCTTATTCTAAGACTATGCCCCCTAGTTCTAGTTTCACCCATCATCGGGAACATCCTCCCCGCATCCACCTGATCCAACCCCTTCACAATCTTATATGTTTCAATAAGATCGCCTCTCATTCTTCTGAACTCCAATGAGTAGAGTCCCAATCTATTCAGCCTCTCCTCATATGTCCATCGCCTCATCCCCGGGATTAACCGAGTGAACCTTCTTTGTACTGACTCGAGAGCAAGTATGTCTTTTCTTAAGTATGGACACCAAAACTGTATGCAGTATTCCAGGTGCGGTCTCACCAATACCTTGTACAACTGAAGCAATACCTCCCTATTTTTATATTCTATCACCCTAGCAATGAAAGCCAACATTCCATTGGCCTTCTTAATCGCTTGCTGCACCTGCATACTAACCTTTTGAGTTTCGTGCACCAGGACCCCCAGATCCCTTTGTACTTCAGTACTTTCCAGTTTCTTGCCATTAAGATAATAACTTGCTCTACGATTTTTCCTGCCAAAGTGCATAACCTCACACTTTCCAGTATTGTATTCCATCTGCCAAATCTCTGCCCACTTACTTAGCCTGTCTATGTCCCCTTGCAGGTTTTTTATGTCCTCCTCACTCACTACTTTCCCCCCCTGTGGTAAACCACTTTTATCGTTCACTATCGTTACACTATGGTTATCACTGTTTATATCGTTACACTATGGTTATCACTGTTTACACTGTTGTATCACTACACAAGGTCACCTCTTGCCACGCTGTTATACCTGGGCTGACCACAGCTGACTCCGCCCATGGCTCCGCCTGCTTGCCCAGGTATAAAGGTGGTCGACTGGCTGGTATTCCTCCTTGTTGGATCCGATCACACACGAGGGTGGGCTCTGTTATTTAGCCAATAAAAACCTATAGTTACTAACTTAACTCGTCGCTTTTCATGAACTGAATTGATAGGTATATCACCCCCATCTTAGTATCATCTGCAAACTTTGATATATTACACTCGGTCCCCTCCTCCAAATCGTTAATATAGATTGTAAAGAGTTGGGGACCCAGCACTGACCCCTGCGGAACACCACTAGTTACTGATTGCCAGTCTGAGAATGAACCATTTATCCCAACTTTCTGCCTTCTGTTAGATAGCCAATCCTCTATCCATGCCAGAATATTACCCCCAATCCCGTGATTTTTTATCTTAAGCAATAATCTTTTGTGTGGCACCTTGTCAAATGCCTTTTGGAAGTTTAAATACACTACGTCCACTGGTTCTCCTTTATCCACCCTATATGTTACTTCCTCAAAGAACTCCAGTAAATTTGTCAAACATGACTTCCCCTTCATAAAACCATGCTGACTTTGTCCTATTAAATTATGATTATCCAAATGTCCTGTTACTGTTTCCTTAATAATGGACTCCAAAATTTTACCTACCACAGATGTTAGGCTAACCGGTCTATAGTTTCCAGCCTTCTGTCTACTGCCCTTTTTAAATAAGGGTGTTACATTAGCAGTTTTCCAGTCTGCCGGGACCTTTGCTGAGTCCAGGGAGTTTTGGAAAATTATTACCAATGCATCCACAATCCCTACCGCCACTTCCCTCAAGACCCTAGGATGTAAGCCAGCCGGTCCAGGTGATTTATCCGCCTTGAGTCCCATTATTTTACCGAGTACCACTTCCTTAGTGATTTTTGATCGTGTTTAGCTCCTCCCCCCCCATAGCCCCCTGTTTGTCCAGTGTTGGGATATTCTTAGTGTCTTCTACTGTAAAGACTGATACAAAATATTCATTCAGTGTTTTTGCCATCTCCATATTTCCCACCATTAATTTCCCGGTCTCATCCTCTAAGGGACCAACATTTACTTTAGCCACCCTTTTTCTTTTTATATAACTATAAAAACTCTTACTATCTGTTTTTATATTTTTTGCTAATTTACTTTCATAATCTATCTTCCCTTTCTTAATCAATCTTTTTGTTACTTTTTGCTGTCTTTTAAAGTTTTCCCAATCCTCTATCCTCCCACTAGATTTGGCTACCTTATATGCCCTTGTTTTTAGTCGAATACTATCCTTAATTTCTTTACTTAGCCACGGATGGCTGTCTTTTCTTTTACACCCTTTTCTTCTCAGTGGAATATATATTTTTTGGAAGTTGTAAAATAACTCCTTAAATGTACACCACTGATCATGTATCGTCTTACCCTTTAATCTATTTTCCCAATCCACTCTACTCAATTCCGCTCTCATACCTTCATAGTCTCCTTTATTCAAGCTTAGCATGCTTGTTTGAGATCCAACCTTCTCACCCTCTAATTGAATATGGAATTCAACCATGTTATGGTCACTCATTCCAAGGGGATCCTTTACTAGGACATTTTTAATTGATCCTGTCTCGTTACACAGGACCAGATCTAAGGTTGCTTGCCCCCTGGTCGGTTCAGTTACATACTGCTCAAGAAACCCATCCCTAATACACTCAATGAACTCATCCTCAAGGCAGCCCTGCCCAATTTGATTTGTCCAATTAATATGATAGTTAAAATCCCCCATAATTATAGATGTTCTCTTATTACAAGCCTCAACTATTTCCTGATTGATACTCCGTCCAACAGAGTTGCAACTGTTCGGAGGCCTATAGACTACGCCCACTAGTGTTTTTTTCCCCTTATTATTCCTTATCTCCACCCAAACTGTTTCATTATCCTGATCTTTTGACCCAATATCATTTCTCTGTATTTCAGTGATTCCTTCCTTTATTAACATAGCCACCACACCTCCCCTTCCTTCCTGCCTGTCCTTCCTGATCGTTAAATAACCTGGTATGTTTAATTCCCAGGTATTGTCACCCTGCAGCCATGTTTCTGTAATGGCCACAGGATCATACCCATATGTAGTTATTTGTGCCATTAACTCATCTATTTTGTTACGAATGCTACGTGCATTCAGATAGAAAACTTTCAAATATGTTTTGTGACACTTAGTTCCTGCTTTTGCCCTTTTTATTACTTTACCTTTTACTCCATACCTTCTGCCCCTTCCTGACACGCTCTGGTTTTTAATTTCCCCACTGCTACCTAAGTCTATGACCTTCTCTGTTGTCATTTTTATTATTTGCTCTCTAGGAACCTCCCCCCCACTAGTTAGTTTAAAGCCCTCTCTACAGCCTTAGTTATATGATCTGCCAGGACTCTAGCCCCAGCACTGGCCAAGTGAAGCCCGCCCAACGGAACAGCTCCCTCCTGCCCCAGTACTGGTGCCAGTGTCCCTGGAAGCAAAACCCATTTCTCCCACACCAGTCTTTGAGCCACGCATTTAACTCTCTAATTTTATTTGTCCTAGCCAAATTCGCTCGTGGCTCAGGTAATAATCCAGAGATTATTACCCTTGAGGTTCTGTCTTTTAATTTGACCCCTAGCTGCTCATACTCCTTTAACAGAACCGGCTTCCTAGTCCTATCTACGTTGTTTGTACCAACATGGACCACGACAACTGGATCCACCCCCTCCCACTGCAAGTTTCTTTCCAGCCCAGAGGAGATGTCCTTAACCCTGGCACCGGGTAGGCAACACAGCCTACGGGAATCTCGCTCTCGGCTGCAGAGAACCCTATCTATCCCCCTAATAATACTATCCCCTAGCACTACAACATTTCTATTTACTCCCCCCTCTTGAATGGCCCCCTGTTCCACGGTGCTGTGGCCAGGTTGCTCATCCTCCCTGCAGTCCCTGCTCCTGTCCCCACAGGGAGTAAGAACCTCGAACCTGTTGGACAAGAGCAAGAGCTGCAGCTCCTCCAACACTACCTCCTGGATCCCCGTACCTGCCTCACTCATAGTCACACCGTCCTGTCCCTGACCATGGGCTACATCTGAATTAATTAACTTCATAGGTGTGACCATCTCCTGAAACACAGAGTCCAGGAACTTCTCCCCCTCCCTGATGTGTCACAGTGTCTGAAGCTCAGACTCCAGCTCATCAACACGGAGCTGGAGTTCCTGTAGCAGCAGACACTTGTCACAGACGTAATCACCGTGAGCCTCAGTGGGGTTCACCGGCTCCCACATCTCGCAACAGTAACACATCACTTGCTCCATTCTATGTAATTAATTAAATTTTTTATTGTTAGTTATGGACACCCTCTGCCCGATTATAGATGCTAGTATCCCCTTTAATTTATTGGATTTAAATTAAATCAATCCCTCTAATTACACCAGTTAAATGGTTCACCAACAGTCACTCTGCACCAGAAAGGCCTTATTAACTGCACCCACAGAGTTAACGTTTGAAAAGAGCACCTAACACCCCACTTACCCTAACTCACACTTACCCAAACTCACAGCACCCTCTGCTGACCTCGCACTCAGTGCTTGCTCGCACTAGCAATGGTCTTTTTATACTGTTTGTTTGTTTACAGCCAAATGAGTCACCCCTGCTGATTGGTTAGAAAACTGGTTTTCACTGCCTGCTGTGCCAATTTACTCCTACTGCAGTGTAACCTTGTTTTACTCTTCTTAAACCAACAGAACCCCAAATACTTAACTTTTCCCCTTTACTTAAACTGCTTAAGTAATCTTATCAAGAATGATTTAAAGAGAAATAACAATTGAAGAACTCTCACACTTACCCAAACTCACAGCACTCTCTGCTGACCTCGCACTCAGTGCTTGCTCGCACTAGCAATGGTCTTTTTATACTGTTTGTTTGTTTACAGCCAAATGAGTCACCCCTGCTGATTGGTTAGAAAACTGGTTTTCACTGCCTGCTGTGCCAATTTACTCCTACTGCAGTGTAACCTTGTTTTACTCTTCTTAAACCAACAGAATCCCAAATACTTAACTTTTCCCCTTTACTTAAACTGCTTAAGTAATCTTATCAAGAATGATTTAAAGAGAAATAACAATTAAAGAACTCTCACACTTACCCAAACTCACAGTACTCTCTGCTGACCTCGCACTCAGTGCTTGCTCGCACTAGCAATGGTCTTTTTATACTGTTTGTTTGTTTACAGCCAAATAAGTCACCCCTGCTGATTGGTTAGAAAACTGGTTTTCGCTGCCTGCTGTGCCAATTTACTCCTACTGCAGTGTAACCTTGTTTTAATCTTCTTAAACCAACAGAATCCCAAATACTTAACTTTTCCCCTTTACTTAAACTGCTTAAGTAATCTTATCAAGAATGATTTAAAGAGAAATAACAATTAAAGAACTCTCACACTTACCCAAACTCACAGCGCTCTCTGCTGACCTCGCACTCAGTGCTTGCTCGCACTAACAATATTGGACCGGGCTCCTCCATAGGTGTCCAGGGCGGGTGCCAGAAGGAATCAGGAAGCTCATTATAATATTTAAATAAGGATTTTACACTAATAGGGGTAGGGCAGGAGAAAATTATCAAAAAAAAGGAATAAAAACACCTTCAGAAATTTGTTTCACTAATTGTAGCATGTTTAAAAAACTGGAAGCTAAAGTAATCTATGTGAAAATATTGGATGCTGATTTTGTTTCCTCTGTAAATAAACTGTTGAGTTTTGTTATTTGACTTCCCTGCTCTTTTCAAACAGTTAATATGAGTTCTGCCTGGTATATATGCTAACTCTACATTACCCTTTTGTGCATGACCACTGTAGCTATCGAGTTAGACTCGAGAGACAACAGCTATGTGGATTTGTGAAAACAGATATGTGAAAACATGAATCACCTCTGCACTGTGTAGATAGTTACTTGGTGTAAAGGATTGAGAGGCACATTAACGGTGCCGTGAAATGTAATATTGAACAGAGTAAGGATATACTTCCATATTTTAGATGGATGTATTTTTGATGTATATTATGATTTGCACTAATCTTTTGATTCCAATTACACAAACATTCTGGGAAAGTTTTTCTCTATGGGTGCAAGTCATGTCTAAAAGGTCAAGAATTGGTACTAATCCTGCCTGAGTGATAATCTGCTAATTGCACTCAAATTTCCTGGGTCGGCTATTTTGCATCTTTATTCACAGATCCAGGAACAGACCAAGCCAAGAGTAAAAAAGTACACTAGTACTGGGAGCAAAAATTCTGCGTAAGTGAAATTTGAACGGATGGGGACAATGTGGTGGTGGTGGTGGGGGGGCGGGTGGGGTAGCAGGAAAGATTCCCTTTCTATCTATCTATCCAGTCGTAGCCAGGGAATCACCTGCAATGGCTTCTCTTTCCACATTGGACTCTCCCAAGGATCTATTCTTGGCTCCCTCCTATTTCTCATCTACATGCTGCCCCTCTGCGACATCATCCGAAAACACATCGTCAGGTTCCATATGTACGCTGATAGCATTGTGGGAGTACCTTCACCACATGGACTGCAACGGTTTAAGAAGAAGGTTCAGCACCACCATCTCAAGGGAAAATATGGATGGGCAATAAATGCTGGCCCTGCCAGAGACACCCATATCCCAAGAATGAAAACTGAATGAACTGAAGCAGGGTCCAGAAATTTCAAGCCCTTGATTCCTTTTAAGAATTCACCTTTGACATTATTGCCTATGGAATATTGAGGGAGCAGGGCCTCTCCCAAGTTCAGACCTAGTACCTAGTACCATCCTGCTCTATTATTATCTTGCCTGCCGTCTCACTCACTGACACATAGGCACGCTCAACCACAAACACATCAAGCACAGTATCTTGCAGTGCAAGCCTTCTTTGAAGCTGCCTTTTGGAACTGGCATTCTGTTATTGTAGACCTTGTCAGCAACGACAGTGGCCAAAAACCAAGTCAGCACCTCACAACGTCTTCTGTCACTCTCACTGATGTTCGCTAGCATCAATGTAACTACACACAGCCTGGAGGATGCGGATTGTAAAATTTTGAAGGTAGCCCCGGGCGGTTGACGGTGCACGGACAAGGAGGAGCAAGCAGTGGTGCCTGGTGAATGCAGGAACCTGCTGCCTGGATGGCCATTTGTATGCCATCATTGATGTCCTATACGTTGTGAAATCCAACACTGCGGTGAAATCAGGCAACTGTGTCATGCTCTTGCTGCTGTCAGTGGAAAAGGAGATGAAACTGCTGAACAGCCACTTGTCTGAAAAGCTTGGTGGATGTACAATTGGTTGAAACTGCAGATGTCCACTGTGGTAGCCTGGTAGGGGGAGCAGGCATAAAAGATGATGACCTTAACTGCACTGAAAGTAGCATCCCTCTGCAAGGGTGGCTGCTCACCTGCAACAGATTGCACAGCTGCCTCTCTGCTGATATTGTGGAGGCAGTTTCTCTGGGTTATTGCCAGCTAGTTGTGTCTGGGCCTGCAAAACTAGTTGGTGACATAATGGCAGGTGTGGGTGATGTAAAAAAACTACTAGGCACTTGGTCTAAGCGTTAAACAAAGCTTTAATCAACTGTTTTACAACATGGAGGTCTAGTTGTGTCCTTCACTAGTTCCTGTTAAGAATGTCCTGCGCAACCTGGGCCCGCGCCCGAGTATTTATACTCTCCCTGGACAGCGCCACCCGTAGGCCACTCAGTATTATTTCATAAGTCTTTCTTTCATGAATGACTGATTCATGTCAGTGGGTATTCCAGCACTTACATTACCTGAGCAGCTTGGCACACTTCCTTTGACCTTCATCTTCTTGCAGGAAAAAGTAACTGTCTAAAAAAGGCAGTGTTACCTTACTGCAAGACTATAACCCTGCTGGGATTTAAGCTACAATTTTGAAAACTTTGAGTCTGTACACAGCTGTGGCACGGGCACTGTTATGCCTGTAACTTGGGGGCTAGGCATGTCAAACATTTTGACAAAAGCTCAACCCTTTATTTTAAATAGGGTGCAGACATAGGAAAAGCTTGTCTAGAGAGCACAGCACACCTGTCTGGGCATTCCAAATTCTAGCAACCGAGAAGCCCTTAAAGGGCTGACACTAGACACAAAGCTGCGGCGGTGACTGAAAGGTTGCCTTATTGTTTATAATGACATGGCAAAGACTGCTCCTTTTGACACCGGAGAGTTGGTACTTCTGCAGGAGATGCACAAAAGTGGATGGCCCTAATTGTGGCTGAAGGCCACACTCTGGTAAAAGCACTGCTGGTAGATACATGAAGGGAAGCCATCGGCTGAGTCAGTGCAGTTACCCAGGTGCCTCCTACCTGTTTGAAAATATCAGGAGGAAGCTGAAGGTAAATGTATTTAATTTATCTCACAATTCTTGTTGGACTTGTCAACAATAGCACATAAGTTGTTTCTGGGAACGACTATTTCAAACAATGCACTATTGTACTTTTGCACACACTTTTTCATTGTGTGTAACTGCACAGCACATCTTCCTTGGAAGGTGGAGGTGACAGCTGACGATCTGGAGCCATCCAGGCCATGGTGCTGCTCTGCTTTTTTCAAGTTATATTTTTTTGGAGCCAGGAGGAGCAGGCAAAAAATACTGCGAGACTCTGTTTCCCAGCTTCACCCACTCTCCGTCCCCCCCCCCCACTCCGCCACAGGAGCTGGCTGGTATCCCTCGGCCCCAAATCGGTGAGATGTAGCAGGACACCTGGCTTGGGGGCGTGCAGCTCAGTTGGGAATGAGTCCCTGCCCTCTAAATAGCTTGGGCCCCTCGATGGCTGGAATGGGCGGTCAGCCGGCACACTCTGCAGGGCATGCACCCAACAGTTAAAATCTACCCCAGCGTTATTTCTTTTTCTTATAAAACACACAATAAAGTCACCATTGCTGATTGCTGGATAAAAGCTACTGACGAGCATTTTTCTAAATTAGTTTTTATGGGATGTGGGCGTCGCTGGGAAGGCCAGCATTTATTGCCCATCCCTAGTTGCCCTTGAGAAGGTGGTGGTGAGCCGCCTTCTTGAACCACTGCAGTCTATGTGGTGAAGGTACTCCCACAGTGCTGTTAGGGAGGGGGTTCCAAGATTTTGACCCAGCGACGATGAAGGATCGGCGATGTACTTCTAAGTCAGAATGATGTGTGACTTGGAGGGGAACTTGGAGGTGGTGGTGTTCTCATGCGTCTGCTGCCCTTGTCCTTCTAGGTGGAAGAGGTCGCGGGTCTCGGAGGTGCTGCCGAAGAAGCCTTGGCGAGTTGCTGCAGTGCATCTTGTAGATGGTACACACTGCAGTCACGGTACACCGGTGGTAGAGGGAGTGGATTTTTAAGGTGGTATAGGGGGTGCCAATCATGCGGGCTGCTTTGTCCTGGATGATGTCGAGCTTCTTGAGTGTTGTTGGAGCTGCACTCATCCAGGCAAGTGGAGAGTATTCCATCACACTCCTTACTTGTGCCTTGTAGATGTTAGAAAGGCTTTGGGGAGTCAGGAGGTGAGACACACGCTGCAGAATACCTAGCCTCTGACCTGCTCTTGTTGCCACAGTATTTATTGTTGACATTTCTGTGGTCAGACACAACCTGAATATTAAGTGCAAATCTTTTCGCTTCACAAAGGCTACAGGCTTGATCTGAAGAGTCTTAACGCCCAGATACCCATGTGTGACTCTTTGGACTTGATGAAACGCTGCCATCTGGTGAAAGTTGTCTATCCTGTCTTGTGGCTCCTTTCCACAGGAAAAGTGATGACGGTGTCACACCTTGCAAGCATAGTTGTCACTCCACTGATTCATATATGCACTGCAGACTGACTGTCGTGGCAGATGTCTCGACGTGGTTTGGAAGGATTTAATGACATGAAAACGTAATGCTATGGTCAATATCTATGGGTAGGACTGTACCTGATCCTACTGTTCTGTGCAAATCATTAGCAAATGGCACAACTCTGTGATAGCCTGTCTTGCGAAGCAGAGGAAGACCGCATTCCTCTGACATGTCCAAGTGCACATCCCGAGGTAGTGACGGATGTAGCCAAACGTCTTATGCGGTCACCTTGCAGTTTTTTGCAATGAGATATAAACCCTCAAAAGAGCCCATCTTCGCCTCTTTACATGATGCCGACATATATAATCTACATTACAAGTGTGACTACACTTCAAAAGTACTTCATTGGCTGTAAAACGTGGTATTTGAGTTAAATGACCTTAAACACATCTTATGAGGGTCAGTCTTTAGTAGCTAATGACATGATACGAAATCATTAAACCCAGAATTACTGGTATGTATGTCTTTATTGTCAATCATCAAACAGACGGAATCTGTAGTCGGAGTGTTGGAAAATTAACAGCACAATTACCATTAAGCAGGAAATTACATTTCTGGCAGTAAGACTACTTTGAGCAGTTTTACTGCTGCTTACATGTTTCAGTACAAGCTTGACATAGCAGTAAATGATTGCCTCTAGTAATTTAGCAGTTATTAGATGGGAAGTTGTACTAACTTTAATTAGTAAGCCCTTTTCTGATATTTTAAAGGCTTTATGACACCAGTACTTTAAGTCAGAATTGAACCTGATTTTACGGGACTGAAGAGAGTGGCCCTGATTTTCCTCGGCCTAACGCTCTGGGGGCGATTTTGCCAGCCCTGGGGCGGTGGGTTTGGAGGCGGAACTGCCAGGAAAGTGGCAGAATTTGGGGGCGGGTGCCCAACCCGCCCCCAACCCGCCTCCATGTCATCTTCTCAGGAGGCGGGTAGCCGTCCCGCGCCGGGTCCCGTCTCCTTGGAGGCGGGAAGGGATTAAAGCCTATTCACTGCCTGTTAACAGGTAGTTAACAGGCAGAAAATAGGATTATCCCCTTTTTGCCCTTAGAAGTGCGGGCTTCCCGAAGGCTCCAAAACACGCCAGCGAGGCGAGGCGAGTACTGGGTCTGCGGGGGTCGGGGCGGTGGTGTGAAGGTAAGTGATGGGTGCAAGAGTGTAGAGGTGAGTATGTGAGGTAAGTGCAAAGTGTTAGTAAAAGTGTACTTACCTTTGTTTCTTCCTGCAGGCTTCAGTCGGTTTGTACGCGGAGAGTCTCGGACCTCCGTGTTGCAGACGAGAGATGGCCGTTGCATTCTCAGATGCAACAACCATCTCCTTTCTTGTATGCAAGACCTCATCAAGCTGCAGAGAATGTCACTGTTTGACTGCTTCACAGAGCTGTCAAATGATGACAATTCATCTGTCAAATTTTTGACAGATGAAACGTCATACGTTGGCGTGCTCTGCAACCGGCTTTCCCTTAATTGGCCTGCTATGCCCGCTGGGCGGGCTTACCAAAGTTAATCAATGGAAAATAGTGTGGGTTGGCCACAAATCGATGGAGGCGGGACTAAAACCCGACAAACAGCAGTCCCACCTCCAACGCACCCCCATTCACAAAATCGCCCCCTCTGTGTGCAATTATTTTGTGCATTAGGCAGAGGAAGGAGAAGTGGAGACTTGTTATGCCGGGTCTTCGGGACATGCTGAGGACATGATAGTTGCTATATAAATGCAATTTCTTGATTTTTTTTTTCCTTACTGTCATTATTCCACAAGGATTGAGGAAACTGTGAATACTGTTTTGCTATGGAGGATCACTTGTTCCACAAAAGAAACTGATATCTAGGGTGGAGATGGATAAAAGGATATCTTTCAGCTGAAGTGTTCAAGCTTTGCTCTGGCAACTTTAGCATCAGCTGAACCTATTTATGGTGTTACAATCGTGCCTTGTAACTCTTTTCTGTAGATCTACCATTCTATATTTAAAAAGTACTATGTGGGTGAAAATACTGCTTGCAAAAACAGAGTGCTTAGGGGATTTTTTTTTTTAAGGCAGGAGTTATGGAATTTTATATGTCATTGCACGCCTCCATGTAGAGAGATGCAACTAAGATGTCTTGCTGCTATGACATAGGTCTTACAACCTCAGTTCCAACTGTCTGTTAACAAACAACAATAACTGATAATATTGGGCCCTGGTGAGACCATACCTGGAGTATTGTGTACAGTTTTGGTTTCCTTACCTAAGGAAGGATATACTTGCCATAGAGGGAGTGCAACAAAGGTTCCCCAGACTGATTCCTGGGATGGGGGGATTGTCCTATGAGGAGAGATTGAGTAGACTAGGCCTATATTCTCTAGAGTTTAGAAGAATGAGAGGTGATCTCATTGAAACATACAACATTCTTAGAGGGCTTGACAGGGTAGATGCAGGGAGGTTGTTCCCACTGGCTGGGGAGTCTAGAACCAGGGGTCACAGTCTCAGAATAAGGACCATTTAGGACTGAGATGAGGAGAAATTTCTTCACTGAGGGTGGTGAATCTTTAGAATTTTCTACCCCTGAGGGCTGTGAAGGCTCAGTCATTGAGTATATTCAAGACAGAGATTGATAGATTTTTGGATATTAAGGGAATCAAGGGATATGGGGATAGTGCAGGAAAGTGGAGTTGAGGGAAAAGATCAGCCATAATCTTATTGAATGGCAGAGCAGGCTCGAGGGGCCGAATGGCCGACTCCTGCTCCTATTTCTTGTATTCTTATGCTCTTATGATAATGCAATTCCCAAATGCTGTTCACAAGATATAAATGGACACAGAAGATCATGTAAGTATTCTAGCTCTTCTATTCAACGAACTTATAGTCCTCCCATCACACAACTGAAATGTTTCTTATATAATCAAAAGACTTCTGTTTCTTTTAACAATTTTTTTTTGAGGGGGTTAGGGAATGGCCCCTTTTACTACTGATAGGGTATGTGACTATTCCTGATGATAGTGGTAACGTTAGGTCAAAGTATTGATCATGTAATCAAGAGAAGGGAGGGCATGTAAATAGCATGGGCTCAGAGAAAGAAACAGACATTTTGAATGAAGTCTGAAATATGCTGCACACAATCTCCTGAGAGCTGTTGCTCAGATAGATGACTAACTTTTGTAATAGTTGCAGCTGAACAGCAAGCTATTTGGATAGATGGATGGCGATATATGTACTAGTCTGCAGATACATAATACGGCATTGTTCTGCCAAACAGATTTATTTTTTGCTTCAAGGTCTATAAAATAACTAATAGCATCACTGGGGTTCTAGAGGAATAGAATACAAAGTAGGGAGGTCATGTTAAATTTATATAAAGCCAGAAAAGATTTACAAGGATGTTACCAGAATTGAGAGGAATGCGACTATCACGAAAGATTGAGCAGGCTGGGGCTCTTTCCTCAAGATAGGAGACTGGATAAATTAAAATTATGACTGGGTTCAATAAGGCGGATGTGGAGGAGGTCAGGCAGCATCTGTGGAGAGAGAAACAGAGTTAACGTTTCAGGTCGATGATCCTTCGACCTGAAACGTTAACTCTGTTTCTCTCTCCACAGATGCTGCCTGACCTGCTGAGTGTTTCCAGCATTTTCTGTTTTTATTTCAGATTTCCAGCATCCGCAGTATTTTGCTTTTGTAATACATGTGAAGGAACTGTTTCTGCATGTAGATGAGCCTGGAACAAGGGGACATAAATATAAGATAACCACTAACAGATCAAATGAAGACTTTCTTCACACAATGATGATGAACATGTGGAACTTGCTGCTGCATGGAATAATGCAGATTGCATTGGCACATATAAGGGGAGGCTTGATGCATACATGAGGGAGAAGGGAGTTGAGGGATATGGAGACAGGGTTGGAAGAGGTAATTACAGTCAGAGGAGGCTCGTGTGGCGTATAAACACTGGCATAGATCAGTTGGGCCAAATAGCCTGCTTCTGTGCTGTAGACTCTATGTAATTCTAATTCTATGTAATCACTGCTAATGCCTAATATTCTATCCAAGAAGTTGCACTATGTACAGCAGGCAGTTCATTTTTAGCAGTATCTTGGCCATCGCTAGGAAATGTACCTCACTGGTCACAGACAAATGCATCATGGTGGGACGTTACACAATGCATTGCTCAACACTATTTGTTGGCTCACATCTTTGCAGCCAAGAACTGGAGATTCATTTAGTTTTCTATGAATCAGAGGTCTGGAACTCTTGGCATTGTATTCATGTTTTGTAAGTTCCCATTTCTGATGGCCCTGGTTAAGAAGTCAGTTCAGAGAATGAGGATGTTAGTAATTGTCTGTAATCGTTAGTTGGCTGGGATTCTGGGATTTTAAGGAAAGTAAAATAACTATAATATTTCTTCAGCCATTTTTAGCCACATCATCCTCAGTATTTTACTCTTAAAACATTAATTATGATTGCATCATTAATTGAAATGTTTCATAGACTCTATTCCCCCATTCCCAATATAAATGCAAAAGTGGCCACAAAATTAGGCAAAACGTGCCCTGATTTAATTCCATTCAGATCCACTGTCGCTCTGATTAGTATCAATAAACAATCTTTCACTTTGCTCAGTGGGCATTGGGTGAGAAAAGCTGATGTAAACATGTGAATGTAAAGCTTATTTTAAATCTTTCTAAGGGTTATAATCTGACCCGTGGGTGTTAAAGCCTTTTAGATATTGTTCGGTGGTGGGGGACGATAAGGGGGTTGGGGGGGGGGGTTGGTGGTCAGGGTTAATAGTTTACCATTCAAGTATAAAATTAGCAATTTCCACAAATCAATGTCTTAATTTACCACCAAAAGCTTGTTGCCATTTTTTTACATCTACTGCCCCTTTTACATATATATAACTAGCTGGGGAGCCCCGCCTTGCGAGGGCAATTTTGGGGCGCTTGGTCTCCCTGCCCCTGTGTGTCCCCCCTCTCCCTGTCATGTCCTCTCCCTGTCCTATTCCTCCCTCCCCTCCCCTCTCTCCCTCCCCTCCCTCCCCTGTCTCCCTCCCTCCCTCGCCCACCCCTCCCCTCCCCCACCCCCTCCCCTCCCCCACCCCCTCCCCTCCCCCTCCACACGGAAAAGCGTCGGCGCAGACGTAAGCGGGAGTGAGAGACAGTTTTTATTATTTACCGGAATTCAGCGGACCGGAGCCGAGGTCCCCCACGTATCGCACGGCTGATGGACGGCCGCTGCGGGCGGGCGGGCGGCGCATGCGTGGTCAGTGCGGGCGGCGCGAGCCCACCGCGATTTCCCGAGGCTCTCCACCCCCCCCGCGATTTCCCGAGGCTCTCCCCCCCCCCCATTAAATTGTTATTGAATTCCCTAACACATCATTAAAATATTTACCTTAGTTCCCTAACACACAGAAAGTGTGGGGGGAAAAATTGTGAAAAATCAAGATGGCGGCCACTCACCTCGGTTCAGAAGGATAAGGCCCGCCCACACACGCACCGATTGGTCGACCGGTCAGGTCACCGAAGCGTAGGATTGGTCAATCGTCGAGTCACTCGACACAACTGTAGGATGGCACGCGCCCGTCCGATTGGTCGACCTCGACGTCACACGGTCGCTAATGAGATGCTAATGAGCGGAACGCTGAATGTTTTTCGGATACCGCGGGCGGGATTTTTGTCCGGCCGAAACGTAAATATGCCTATGACCGGTCCGGAATCGCAAGCTTTCTTTTGAGGCGACGCGCGCGTCGGTACGCTCTCTAACTTTCAAACGTATAGAGAAACAGGCGGACAGACAGACATCCGGACAGACAGAAGAGCCGCTTTATATATATACTAGCTGGGGAGCCCCGCGTTGCGAGGGCAATTTTGGGGCGCGAGGGCAATTTTGGGGTGTTTGGTCTCCCTGCCCCTGTGTGTCCCCCCTCTCCCTGTCATGTCCTCTCCCTGTCCTATCCCTCCCTCCCCTCTCTCCCTCCCCTCCCCTCTCTCCCTCCCTCCCCTCCCCTCTCTCCCTCCCCTCCCCTCTCTCCCTCCCTCCCCTCCCCTCTCTCCCTCCCCTCTCCCCCTCCCCTCCCCTGTCTCCCTCTCCCCCCCCACCCCTCCCCCGCTCCCCCACTCCCCTCTGTCCCTCTCTCCAGCCCCTCCCCCTGCCTAGCGAGCCCCGCGTTGCGAGGGCAATTTTGGGGCGCGAGGGCAATTTTGGGGCGTTTGGTCTCCCTGCCCCTGTGTGTCCCCCCTCTCCCTGTCATGTCCTCTCCCTGTCCTATCCCTCCCTCCCCTCTCTCCCTCCCCTCCCCTCTTTCCCTCCCTCCCCTCTCTCCCTCCCTCCCCTCCCCTCTCTCCCTCCCCTCCCCCCTCTCTCCCTCCCTCCCCTCCCTCCCTCCCCTCCCCCACTCCCCCTCCCCTCCCCCACTCCTCCTCCCCTCCCCCACTCCTCCCCCGCTCCCCCACTCCCCTCTGTCCCTCTCTCCGGCCCCTCCCCTCTCTCCCTCCCTCCCCTCCCCTCTCTCCCTCCCCTGTCTCCCTCTCCCTCCCCCACTCCCCCACTCCCCTCTGTCCCTCTCTCCGGCCCCTCCCCCTGCCTAGCGCCTGAGGTCCGGTGCCGTTGCTGAGGTCCCCCGCGTATCGCGCGGCTGATGGACGGCCGCTGCGGGTGGGCGGGCGGCGCATGCGCGGTGAGTGCGGGCGGCGCATGCGCGGTCAGTGCGAGCGGCCCGCGGGAGCCGGCAAGGCCGTTAGCGAGCGGGAAGCTTCGGGCGGCGCGCCCGTGCTCCGTCCGCGACACCTGAGAGGGGGAAGTAGAGAGAGACAGAGAGGGAAGAGGAGAAGGAGAGAGAGGGAAGAGGAGAGAGGGAAGAGGAGAAGGAGAGAGAGGGAAGAGGAGAAGGAGAGAGAGAGAGGGAAGAAAGAGAGAGAGAGAGAGAAATTTTTTCAGCTTCAGGCCCCGAGTCCCCCCTGCGCGAGGGTGAGGAGGGGGGGGGGTTGCTAAACACAATATAAAACTCAAATAAATTGTTAATTAATTGCCTAACACATAATTGAAATATTTACCTTAGTTCCCTAACACACAGAAAGTGTGGGGGAAAAAATCGTGGAAAATCAAGATGGCGGCCACTCACCTCGGTTCAGAAGGATAAGGCCCGCCCACACACGCACCGATTGGTCGACCGGTCAGGTCACCGAAGCGTAGGATTGGTCAATCGTCGAGTCACTCGACACTCAACTGTAGGAAGACCTCGACGTCACACGGTCGCTAATGAGATGCTAATGAGCGGAACACTGAACGTTTTTGGGATACCGCGGGCGGGATTTTTGTCCGGCCGAAACGTAAATACACCTATGACCGGTCCGGAATCGCAAGCTTTCTTTTGAGGTGACGCGCGCGTCGGTACGCTCTGTAACTTCCAAACGTATAGAGACCAGGCGGACAGACAGACAGACAGACAGAAGAGCCGCTTTATATATATAGAAGATAGATATATGCTAATAAATGGAAATCATTGTGACATCATACACTACTAGTGGTTATGCCACAAAATGGAGTTCAGAATGAAACAACAATAGCTGTACATTACACCCTGGAGAAGGTTAATTGGATTTACCTCCCATGATCACCAATAATTGGCTTCATTTCTGGTTTTATACCATTAGTGTTGTGTATGTACCTTTAAGGGAATAACTGGTCTCAGACTGCAGTACCGGCAGTGACCACCCCTGTATAAAAGGCCCTAGCAGGCTTCTGTAGTTTTCAGTTTCCAGGTTGTCTCCATTCAGTAAAGACTTGTTATAATCAACTCCTGCAGTCCGTGTCTCAATTATACACGGACATAATACTGGCAACGAGTAAGAAACGAACTTACCTGCAACTCGGCAGCACCTCCGACGACGCTATTGAAGGTCGAAGCCAGAAGAAAGAAAAAAATTTAAAAAAATTAATTCAAAGAAACTCGAGAAACGGGCGTCGACCATGGGCAACCGCCCTCCAAATCATCGAATTGAAAAGTTGCAGGAGAGACTGTCGAGAGCCAGGCTTGGTTCTCCAGTCTGTGGTTTCCCAGCTAATCGGGCTGGTGGCAGGTAGTGCACTGATCCTTCCTGGGCTGCGGTGGGCTAGAGCTCGATCGGGTGGCTCTGCAACGGGGCCGGGCAGCCAGTCGGGAAGCAAAGAGAGAGAGAGAGGGTGGAGCACACAGGACGCGGCCGGTGCTTCGAAGCCGGGCAGCGTTCGGACCTAAGAAGAGGGAGGGAAGTGTCCCAGAGGGTCCGCTCCATGACGGGAAAGGTTCTTCAATTAACAGAGCAAATATTGAAGTGCGACAGTAAAATAAATATAATCACCAGTAACAGCGTTGACAGCAGCGGCAGCGGCGGGAAAGCGCGGGAGGCGCCATTTTGATCCATCGGGGACGAAGGAAAAGCGCGGGAGGCGCCATTTTAGATTTTCAAGATGCCAAAGACTGGCGATATCACTGCCTTCGATAATGCAATAGAAGACTGGTCCACGTATGTGGAAAGAGTCGAGGTATATTGCGAGGCAAATGAAATAGCCGATGAGAAAAAGGCATCGGTATTGCTAAATTTAATGGGCGCAAGAACGTACGGCCTATTGCGGGACCTGATTACTCCAGCCAAACCGAAGGCGAAGAGTTTTAACGAAATTGTTGCTATCCTACAGGAACACCTAAATCATACACCGCTGCTGACAGCAGAAATATTTAAATTCCACAGGAGAAATCAGCATAAAAATGAGAGCAATGCTGATTACCTTACGGAACTACGCAAGTTATCAAAGCACTGCCAGTTCGGAGCAGGACTGGCAGATACCTTACGGGACAAATTTGTCTGTGGACTCCTGAGTGAAGGAACCCAGAAGAGGTTACTCTCAGAGAAAGAGCTGACGCTAGATAAGGCTTTCAGCGTGGCAGTATCGTACGAAGCAGCAGCAAGGGGAGCTGCGGAAATACAACAAAAGCCACAGGAATACGGCACCCACGAAATGACACGGGGATTTGCAAAATGTTATCGCTGCAGCAGAACAAACCATGACCAGAAGGACTGCTGGTCCAAGGACAAAATATGCAGGCAATGCGGAAAGATGGGACACATTGCACGAGTTTGCAGGTCTGGGAAGAAGACCAACGACAACAAAAAGGCTACTAAGGAACCGTACAGGAAAGTACAAAAGATGACAGACAGTAGTTCCGAAGACCAGATGAGCGATAGTGAATCCGGGAACAAGAGACTAAGCTGTCTCAAACTTCACAACGTAATCGCAAAAGAGGATCACCGAACCATTTGGGTCACCCTCACGATAGCAGCGTCCCAAGTCAAAATGGAATTGGATACAGGATCAGCGCTAACCGTCATGAATCGACGAGACTATGAGCGGCTATTCTCACACATACCCTTGAGAGAGACATCCATTGTCTTGAGGACGTATACGGGGCAAAAAGTTTACCCCAGAGGGAAAATAAGGGTGCCTGTTGAATACAACGGCAAGAAAATACGGAAATTGTATCTCTACATTCTGCAAGATGGTGGACCACCGTTATTGGGACGTGAATGGATCAGAAAGATAAGTTTAGACTGGCACTCCATTCAGGCACTGACGGTGGCTGGTAAAAAGGATGACGACGTCACTCCTGGACGATTGTCAACAATCTTAGCTGACGCCAAAGAGGTATTTCAACAAGAACTGGGCACTCTTAAAGGCGTAACCGCCTCAATAAAAATAGAGGAGAATGCAATTTCGAAGTTTTTCAAAGCAAGACCGGTACCATATGCAATTCGCCCAGCCGTCGAGGCAGAGCTGGAGAATCTGGAGAACGCAGGCGTGTTCTCTAAGGTAGACTGGAGCGAGTGGGCGACACCCATCGTTCCTGCCATGAAGAAAACGTTAAACAATAAGTCTGAGGAGCCAAGGAAGGTTCGCATCTGTGGGGACTTCAAGGTGATGGTGAACCTAGTCCTTCACACAGTACAATATCCTCTTCCAAGGATAGAAGATATCTTCGCCTCACTATCTGGAGGGAAGCGTTTTACAAAAATTGACCTAGCACAAGCATATTTGCAGATGGAGGTTGAAGAATCCTCTAGGAAGTATCTCACGATAAACACTCACAGAGGTCTTTACCAGTATAATTGACTGGTATTCGGAGTAGCATCAGCTCCGGCGATATGGCAGAGAGCGATGGAACAAGTCCTGCAAGGGATTCCGGGGACTCAGTGTTACTTGGACGACATCCTAGTGACAGGTGAAGATGACAGTGAACACCTTGCCAACCTAGAGCAGGTGCTCACTAGACTACGTGAACATGGGCTACGAGCCAATCGCCCCAAGTGTGAGTTTTTTAAGAAACAGATATCGTATTGTGGCCATGTGATTGATGAAGAGGGGTTGCATAAGTCCCCTGACAAAATTGAAGCGGTAGTTAAGGCTCCAGCGCCTGAAAATGTGTCGCAACTGAGGTCATTCCTCGGATTGGTAAATTACTACCATAAGTTTTTGCCGAATTTGTCCACAATTCTGCATCCACTGAACGCCCTACTACGAACGGGAGTAGCATGGAAATGGAGCGATGAATGTAAGCGGGCCTTTCAGAAGAGTAAGGACCTAATCACTTCAAGAGAAGTATTGGCTCACTACAACCCATCACTACCGATAAGACTGGCGTGTGATGCGTCTCCCTATGGCATTGGGGCGGTACTGTCACATAAATTCCTTGATGGTTCAGAGAGGCTGATAGCTTTTGCGTCACGCTCGTTAACTTCAGCCGAGCGTAACTACGCCCAGATTGACAGAGAGGCCCTCAGCCTGGTGTGGGGGGTGAAGAAGTTCAATCACTACCTGCACGGTCAGAAATTTACTCTACTGACTGATCATCAACCTCTCGTCTCCATTTTCAACCCTCAGAAGGGCGTACCGATAATGACGGCACAACGGCTACAGAGGTGGTCCCTTTTCCTAGGGGCGCGCCAATATGACATCGAGTACAAAGGAACTAAACAGCATGGGAATGCTGATGGATTGTTGCGCCTACCGTTGCCGACGGTGGAAGAAGAACTGGCAGTGGATCCAGTGGAGTTATTCCACTCGACTATAGTCGAATGTCTCCCTGTGACGAATGCAAACATAGAAAAGGAAACACGAAATGACCCGACACTCTCCTGGGTCTATGATTTAACGGTGAAGGGATGGCCAGCACATGGCGAACCACTGCTGCCAGCATTCTCGCCGAGAAGAGAACAGCTGTCAGTGTGCAGAGGAACCTTGATGTGTGGATCCAGAGTAGTAATTCCACCCAAATTGAAGGATAGAGTGCTCAATGAGCTTCATGAGGGTCATCTGGGAGGGGTAAAAATGAAGAACTTAGCCAGAGCGTTTGTGTGGTGGCCGGGAATCGATAGAGAAATCGAAGAGATGACCAAGAGCTGTACAGGATGCCAGAAGGTCCAAAACGCCCCACCACAAGCCCCTCTACATCCATGGGAGTGGCCCTCATCTCCATGGCAAAGGGTGCACATTGATTTTGCTGGTCCCTTTATGGACTCGATGTTTTTAATTGCGGTGGATGCACATTCAAAGTGGCCAGAAGTAATAAAAATGTCCTCAACCACCACAGAAAAAACTATCACAGTCTTACGAACCATATTCACCAGGAATGGGCTGCCTGAACAGATTTGCTCTGACAATGGACCACAGTTTGTGTCTGAAGAATTCCTGAGGTTCTTAAAGAACAATGGTGTTAAGCATTACACATCCGCCCCATATCATCCAGCCACTAATGGATTGGCTGAGAGGTTTGTTCAAACATTCAAGAAGGCTATCAAGGCAATGTGTAATGAAGATATTCCCCTGCAACACAAGGTGGATAACTTCTTGTTTGCCTACCGGAATGCGACACATGCGGTTACCAACCAAACTCCAGCCATGATGTTCTTCAATCGAAGACTATGATGCCGCTTGGATTTGGTTAAGCCAAACGTCAGAAGAGATGTGGAGAACAGGCAGTTTCAGCATATGAATGAAAGGCTGACCAGGAGTTTTAAGATAGGTCAACCAGTTTTGGCCCGGGACTACCGCACAGAGAAATGGCAGCTAGGAACGATCTGTACATGGCAAGGACCTCTAATGTATACCGTGGACGTTGGAGAGAGCACTGTAAGATGCCATGCTGACCAGATTCTAGAGTCACTGGAAAACGTCAACTCCACACCATGATCTGATACACCTGGCGATGAAACCGAAGTACCAATTGCATCTACCGCAGAATCGGTGATATTGGAAGCAGACGAACCAAACAACGACATTGATCCCGACTCAACCTTGCCAGAAGAACCTGATATCCCAAAGAGGCGTTATCCAGACAGAATCAGGAAGCCTCCTCAAAGACTGAACTTATAATTGCTTAACTTCAACCAATGTATCTAACAACCGTAATTGTAATTGTAATTAGTTATTATTTAGTTGTTAAATGAATGTTATGTACTGTTTATCTAAAAGGCGAGGAATTGTTGTGTATGTACCTTTAAGGGAATAACTGGTCTCAGACTGCAGTACCGGCAGTGACCACCCCTGTATAAAAGGCCCTAGCAGGCTTCTGTAGTTTTCAGTTTCCAGGTTGTCTCCATTCAGTAAAGACTTGTTATAATCAACTCCTGCAGTCCGTGTCTCAATTATACACGGACATAATAATTAGCATTAATATTTTACTAAATTGTTACACCTCCTGGTAGATACTTGCAGCAGCTTCTCTTCTGGGTGGAGACCTGGGGCTGGATTTTGTCAATGGGGACGTGATGGAGGCGGGACTCCCACTTTTTGGGTTGTAGCCCCACCTCCATCGATTTGTGGCCAACCCACGCGATTTTCCCTTGGTTGACCTTGTTGAGCCCATCCAGCGGGCTTAGCAGGCCAATTAAGGGACACACGGTTATAGGTGACGTCAGGGATTGACATTTCATCTGTCAAGAGCTTTTGACAGATGAAATATCAGCGTTTGACAGCTCTGTGAAGCTGTCAAACGCTGACAATCTGACTTCTAACTTGAGTCCTTCTCCACAGACTCAGTTAGAAATCTCTCCAGAACAGAAAGCAGAATGATGGAACTTTTGACAGCTCGCGGCCATTCTGCTTTCTGTGCCGGTGAGATGAGGGACTCCCGAGACCTGAAGGAAAGAAGCCTGCATTAGTAAGTAAAGGTAAGTAAAACTTATTTAAACACTTTACACACACCAAACACACTTACCTCTGCACTCATGCACCCATCACTCATCTGAACATTGGACATCTCGAACCCTCCAAGCCCTTCAGCCCGATGGTCCGCCTCGCTAACTTGGCGTGCTTTGGAGCCATCGGGCAGCCCACACTTCAGGGCTAAAAATAGGGATTAGGCCAAAAACTGCCTGTTAACTACCTGTTAACAGGCAGTTAATTGGCACTAATCCCCTTCCCGCCTCAGGGAGGCAGCTCCCAGCACAGGTCGGGTACCCGCCTCCTGGGAAACGGGCATGGAGGCGGGAAGGGTTCGTGCCCCCCGATTCTGCAATTTCCCCCCCACTCCCGCCTCCAAACCCGCCTCCACGGGGCTTGGAAATTCGAGCCCCAGATGTTTCTGGGTCCCACCTGATTTTCCACCCCTGCCCCGCCTCCTGTGATGACTTACCTCCCTCTATTGCACCAACAGCCCCGAGGAAGCTCAGGGCCTAATTAGTAATTTGTCTCATTTGCCGGTTGTGGGACCTTGCTGTGTGCAAATTGACTGCTATGTTTGCCTATATAACAACAATGACTACACTTCAAAAGTTATTCATTGGCTATAAAGCGCTTTGGGACGTCCTAAGGATGTGAGAAGCACTGTATAAATGCAAGTTATTTTTCCTAACATCAGTGAATTTGGGAAATCTCCTGGGATGCCCAATTGGTTGAGACATATCGGACAGTAGATCTAAGACCTGGTCCAAATTATGTCCTGACCACTAAATACACGATGGGCTGGATTTTGCTACGGGGGCGGGTTGGAGGTGGGAAACCCACATTCGGGCTTGTTGTCCCGCCTCCATGGAGATGTGGCCAACCCACTGGATTTTCCTCTGATTGACCTTGTTGAGCCCGCCCTGTGGGCTCAGCAGGCCAATTAAGGGCCACCCAGCAACAGGTGACGTCAGAGATTGACATTTCATCTGTCAAAAGCTTTTGGCAGATGAAATATCAGTGTTTAACAGCTGTTTGAAGCTGTCAAGCACTGAAAAACTGCTAATTCAGCCTCAGTCCTTTCTCAGGATAACTTTAAAATCATTTTGCTGCAGAAACCAAGAAGCTGATTTTTTTTTAAAAATCGGAGCTTCTGTGGTTCTTGCAGCCGACTCCCGACACCGGAATGCAGGACTCCTGTAAAGGTAAGTAAAAGTAAGTTAAACTTATTTAAACACTTTAAACACTTGCAAAACACTTACCTTTGCACTCCTGCACCCCTCACTCACCTGAACACTGGGCATCTCGACCCCTCCAAGACCTCAGACCCACGTCCCGCCTCGAAAACTTTTCGTGGTTTGGAGCTGTCGGGAAGCCCACAAACCAGCAATAAAAATCGCGAATAGGCAAAAAACTACCTGTTAACTACCTGTTAACAGGCAGTTTAATTGCCTTTAATCCCTTCCCGCCTCTGGGAGTCGGGTTCCAGCACTTGTCGGCAACCCGACTCCTATGAAATTGACATGGAGGCGGGTTGGAAGCGGGATGGGGTTGGGACACCCGGATCTCCGATTTTTATCGCCCGCACGCCTCCAACCCGACTCCAGGGGCTTAGGAAAATCCAGCCCGATGACTTCAAATTCCATGCACTTAGAAAAACGTACAGCATGTCCACTAACTGTTATGCCCCACCTCCCCCATTGTCAGCTCAAATGTATCTATTCACACAGAGTTTTTCTAAAGTTTTGTTAACACTAAATTTCTTCAGGCAGTTTCATCGGAGCAACCATGTCAAGGAAAAAACATTGTGTATTGTGTGCAAGCTGGCTTTGGGAGGGTGAATGTATTTAAAAGGCATAGGGCCCATGTTTTCCTCTCACCATCACCTCTCCTACAAAGCATAAACAGAACAGTTTTCCAAGTCAATAGAACATATATGTCAGAGTGGTACACAAGTTCTGTTAAATCTTACATCTTATTTCAATAATTAAATTGGATTCGTACTTACGACCCCTCTGGAAACAGTACAACACTAGTACCAACTGTACCTGGACATTGGTGCCAATCTAACCTGTACCAGTCAGTTCTGAAGTTTTAATTATAAAAAAAATTAAAATATTATCAACATTAATACAAATTAATTGTTGTGTAATGTAACTTTTAAAGATAGGTCTTTCTGTCTTATCATGGTTGAATATTTAAGAAGTTGGCTCCCTCACTATTTTTATTGTTCTGTCCATGTTCTTCATGACCATCTAAAGGGCTTGATCGGCAGGTGGGTACCAGGCATTCTGTTGTACATGTATTTGGATTTGAAGTGTTTTAGTATGTAATGCCCTGCGTGTCAGGGTTCTCTTAGACAGAGAACCAGTTGCGTGTCAGGGTTCTCTTAGACAGAGAACCAGTTGCGTGTCAGGGTTCTCTTAGACAGAGAACCAGTTGCGTGTCAGGGTTACCAGTTGAGCGAAGATTGAAAACCTTGTTGTGGAAAACTCTCATCCTAGAGATAAGCTGCAGGCAGCAGCTTGGTGACCGTTGAGTATTGTTTGCCTTTGCAAATATTGCGAAATTATGAAAGAACAGCAAGCAGATTAAATATTAAAATGTTTGGCTGGTACTTAATTAAATCTCCATCATAGACAGCTGCACTATCTTTACATATTGTAATCCTGTTAGTATCATTTAATTACCAGTAACCAAGTGAAACCAGAGACTTGAGAACAAAATCTAGGCAGGCACTCCAGTACAGTACCGAGGGAGTGCTGCACCCTCAGAGGTGCAGCAAATGAGATGTTAAATCGAGGCCCCGTCTGCCCTCTGAGGTGGACATAAAAGATCCCATGGTTCTATTTCGAAGAAGAGCAGGGGAGTTATCCTCGGAGTCCTGGCCAATATTTATCCCTCAACCAACATCATTAAAACAGATTATCTAGTCATTATCACATTGCTGTTTGTGGGACCTTGCTGTGCGCAAATTAGCTGCTGCATTTCCTACATTACAATAGTGACTACACTTCAAACGTACTTCATTGGCTGTAATGGGATGTCCTGAGGTCATGAAAGGCATTTTATGAATGTAAGTCTGTCTGTCTTACTTTCTTTGGCCTAGAAATTGGGTTTTGGCTTAGCCAGGGCTTTATCGCCGGAAATTAGTGCCGGCGCTAAGTCCCCTGCGCGCGCCAAAAATTCAGTGGTGCCGCGCCCAAACGGCTGCCGGCGCTACTGAAGGGTCTTAGCGCCTGGAAAAGGGCGCTAACTGCCGTTTCGCGCCGCAATTCCGGCGCTGCGGCACCCGATGCGGTGCGGCAGGCTGGGGAAGTGCAGGCCTCCTCCTTCCGTTAAGGAGGAGCTGCCTGCACCCGGCCGCGGCCCGCGCAAATCTGCTTAAAAATGAGCCCGGCACCTCGGACAAGTGCCGGGCTTGCATCTGTTCCGGGGGGGGGGGTGGAGAGAAGTCTGGGGAGGGAGCTGCGGGCAGGCGGCCGGCGGGAAAGCGGCCGGCCGCCGCGGGGCCTTTAATGCGCCGGCGCTAACTGCAGTAAGGCACCTCTGACAAAACGCTGGTTGCGGCTGCCACGGGCGAGGCGGCCGCAACTCAATTTCGGAGTTCGGGCAGGTTACCACGGCAACCGGGATGCTGCGCACACCGATGACGTCATCGGTGCCGGCGCAGCGCTACCGGAGCAACGCCGATTTAGGGCCCCAGGGAATTTCACTACTGGCCATAACTCCAGCGCAAGGCCCTCTAGCGCCTCAAATGAGGCGCTAAGGCTACTGAATTTTCAGCCGTTTCTTTCTTTCTTTCTTTCTTTCTTCTCTCCCTCCTTCAGTGCAGTTGTTTCATTGGAACTACATCCTGTTAGTATGAAAACATCAACAAAAAGATATGTTTTCGACAAGTGTCAGATATACAAATGAACACACTGATAGCAAGTACAATCAGCTTTGGTTCTGTTAAAAATTATTTCCTCAAAGCTCTGAAGCACCAATGCCACATTCTCTTTCTGCTCTTTCAGTATGAGAATTGTTGACAGCTCAAAAACCTTTACATCAAATTTGCCCTTCCCCACAAGATCTGTTGTACAGACTAAAACTGAAGACACATTCGTATTAACAATATATTACTGATCTATTTTCAAAATTACTTTATATTTTCTCCTCATCATTCCTGTTAGTTTCCTCCTGCCTTGTGCATCACACCCTGCTCAAGAAGGCAGGCAGATGACCTGTTCATAGCCGTCAGTACTGGCTAGTTGGTGCGTGACGGTGGCAAGAGCTGACTCACCCCTCCTATGGAGAAGCGCCCAGTTTTCTCTTGGTATTTTCCCTAATGGCACAACTCAGAAGGGGAAGCCACCATTTGGGAATGGACTACATGTGTATGGATCGTTGTCCTAGCTCTGGGTCCAAGCTGCATTGTGCTGAGGTGTCCTTATTGTCAATTCATGACATTGTGACATCATAAAAGATGTTAGTAAAAAATTTATGAAATTCTCATTTTAAACAAAACCTTTCTTTGTTGTTCAGGGACTCTGGAAAGGATCGGAAATGAAGTTGGACCCGTGTTGCTCCAAGCAATAAATTCAGATTACGTTCTCCAGTCCTGGTTTGGTGACTTGAACATGACTGACGCTTATGAGGACAATCCATACAATTGTACTTTTAATGAGGACTTTAAATATATTTTACTTCCAGTGTCTTATGGGATAGTGTTTGTGGTAGGACTTGTTCTCAATGCTCTTGCAATATGGGTCTTTGTGTTTCGAATGAGACCATGGAACATTACAACCACCTACATGTTCAACCTAGCTCTCTCAGACACTATGTACGTTATATCACTGCCTCTGCTGATCTATTACTACGCAAAACACAATGATTGGCCTTTTGGGGCAGCTTTGTGTAAAACTGTCCGATTCCTATTTTATACCAACCTGTACTGCAGTATCCTTTTTCTCACCTGTATGAGCATCTATAGATTCCTGGGGATCTGCTTTCCAATGCATTCACTAAGGTGGTCAAATTTGCGATATACCCGGATAGTGTGCATTGTTGTTTGGGGTGTTGTGATAGCATTCCAGGCACCCATATTTGTATTTGTCAACATAGAGGATACTGGTAACACCACCCTTTGTTATGACACTGCAAACCAAATACATTTCAATAAGTTTGTGATTTACAGCACTGTACAGTTGGTGTTGCTTTTTTGTGGTCCCTTCATAGTGGTCATGATCTGCTATGGAATTACGGCTAAGAAACTCCTTCGGCCCAATGACATACGTCCCGAATATGCCAGATCCAGGAAAAAATCCATTAAGATGATTATTACAATACTCACTGTTTTTGTCTTATGTTTCTTACCTTTCCACATCACACGCTCGATTTACTATTCCTCAAGAAGCCTTCATGTGAGCTGTAGTACGCTAGATGCAGTAAACCTGGCCTACAAGCTGACCAGGCCCCTCGCAAGTGCAAATAGTTGCCTTGACCCAATTCTTTACGTTCTAACTGGGGAAACGTATCGAAGTAAGCTGGCACGTAAAGGTAATGGTGTTGAAAAAAAGAACAACCTTCCTTTAGCCAAAAAGACAACCAGTGGAGCGGACATTACGCACTCTGTTTATACCACAGAAATCGGGCTTGAGGAAATAAAGCAAGCTACTGCTGGAAGTAGTGATGAGGTCTAAACTTATTTAATATTGCCCAGCATGGACTTTAAGGGGGCGATTTTCAACTGCGGGCTGTGTATTTTTCACCTGAAAAACAGGTAACCAGCAATTGAAAATCGGTGGGGGGGGGGGGGGGGGGGACACCTTGGTCGCCCCATTGATGTCCAAGGCCTGACATACAATTTTCAGGCTGGCCTGTAAATGGGCAAGCTAACCGCCCACCTGAAAAAAGCTGGAGGCTGCTTAAATATGCAAATTGGTGTCCTACGTTGGTTGTAGGACCCCGATTGCAATTTTCAGGTACAAATGGCCAGTGTGTGCGCTGCTCAACTTTCGGCCTTGGACATCTTTAATTTTTTTTGTTGGTGGGGCCAGGAGGAGGAGGGGTGCTGCTCCTGGGCACCTAAAAGAACTCTGGTCCACTGCCGGCCCATTAAAGACCCTCCCTGGGATTGCCTCTCCCTCCTCCCAATCCCAACCTCCTGGCTGGCTCAGCATGGGAGCTGGCCGATTCCCTTCCTTTCCAGAACTGGCAAGCTGCAGCGCGACGCTCCCGCACTTACTGGCAGTGTGTTAATGAGGCCGGGGCCTCAAAATGGCACCGATTTCGTGCCCGTTTTGGCGCAACTTGAAAATCGCCCGCTAAGTATCGTAAAAGTTTCAACAGAAAAGGTGGCCATTTGGTCCATCATGTCTGTGCCGGTGCTAGTTCCATACCAGAGCTTGCTACGTCAATTGCATCCCCATTGCTCTTTCTCCTTACCCTTTCTCCTTACCTTTAATCCTTTCCTACAAGTGTTTATTCAACTGCCTCTTAAATGTAGTACTTTACCTTGCTTGAAAGCTACTTATGGTAATGCAGAGTCGCACCTGTGCCTGTCGCAGGCACAGTTAATCAGGCAAGGGTGATGCAACAAGTAGCGCCTAAAGGTACTTCTGAGACTGATTACACCTTCAAGAAATCTAATTTAATTCAAATTTGGGTTGAAAAAACAAACACAAATCTGACCCAGGATCCAATTTCATATTGAATAGACTTTACTGAACTGTCCCTGGGTCTCACTTGTCTTTCTTGAATCAACCTGCACACAATTGATAGGTGTACAGAATTTAAGTACATTATGAAATCACTTAATTCTGGTATCGTGATCAGAATTTGCACTATTTAACATTTAGTGAGCGATATATTAAAGCATTCGTATGACACTCCTTTGCTATTTTAATGACATTTCAAATTGGATAATACCTCTGTTAAAATAGTTGAGAGAATTTCATACAAATATATTTGTGTCTCATGGCATAATTTTAATTCAAAGACTTTTTAAACAGCTGGTAACTGGAGAATTCCTATCTCCTTGGGCTGGCCATTTAAAAACAAAATCAGCTCAAACACTGAAGCTGAAACAGACACTAATATTACATAATATATAATATTATGAGTAGCTTTGTTTCTGTAATATTAGCCCTATGCTGCTATCAATTTTATCAATCAATTTTGCTTAAAAATTATTTTTAAATAATTTTATTTCTGCTGACCCTCTCGTTCCTTTTCCTCATTCTCTGATCTTCCTCATACATTTCTATATTTTATTATCTTAGCTTCATTTTGACTTTAAGTCTAAGTATGCTGTATCCCAGCATATCCTTCTATTCCTTTGTCCCTCATGTGTTTATCTAGCTTCCCCTTTCTAAGCCAAAGACTCATTGCAGTTTCTTACACTAACTCATTCTTGCAAAGAAGCTTGAACCTGGGGAGTTCTTTACCTCCTCTGTTCCTTCTACAATTGAAAGACCATTAAAATTCAACCTCATCACTACCTTTGAGTTACTTCATCTTCATTCTTCCTTCCAGCCTTTGTCCAACAATATGGGCCTTGGCTCTTTATCTATGTTTCTACATTATAAAGTGAATAGATTCCACTAAAGGAGGGGACCTGTGTTGCCACCAATGTTTGTGACTACATTTACATCGGTCTAATAAATAGTCATACCGGCAATATTTGTGAATAAAAAATATTTTTACTGCGTGAATGTGTTATCAAAATCATCACTTGTTGCAATGTTAAGTAGAAAATATTGAACAGTAGGTCAAACAATTTTTTACAAATATACATTTTAACACAGAATTTACCAGTATATTGTATCAGGATGTTAAAATATTTAATATCTGATTTTATGTCTGTCTTGAGGATTTCTGAGTGTTTCAAGGTCAGAGAGGTAAATTAATCCCAATTGTATTTAGTGTTGGTGCTTGAGTTCTTTATACACACTCTCTTTGAAATGTTCGTCAGTTATGGAAAATTCAGCAGGATAGCCAGGCCTGACTGAGATATCCTGAGGTAATACAGTATCAGGTGACGGGGATCAGCCAATCAGTGTGTCAGCAGCAGTGGCTAGTTTATTAGACCCCAGGCAGTGATTTTAAAAAAAGCTGAAAAGAACAAGAAAATCAAGGCAGTGGCTCAATCTGGGTTTGAATAGTAATAATGGATTTTGTCTTGAAGTGGGGATTGAGGACATTAGGCCATTTGAAGTTTCACCCTTCAGATTGACCTGTCTAACCTTCAATTCAAGACAGAGATTGATAGATTTTTGAATATTAAGGGAATCAAGGGATGTGGGGATAGTGCGGGAAAGTGGAGATGAGGTAGAAGATCAGCCATGATCTTATTAACTGGCGGAGCAGGCTCGAGGGGCCGAATGGCCTACTCCTGCTCCTACTTCTTATGTTCTTATGTTCTTTTCCCTAGTGCAGTGCAGGCCATTGACCTTCATTACTTAAATATAGGATTGGCCTTTCATGTGTGAAAATGGTGGCAAGTGATTACTGAAAGATTTTAAGTGAAAATGTGATTTCTCTGTATTTCAGTAACATTGCTGTAATTTGATGTGGAACTAACACTGGAATAATAAAGAGGCATGTTTTCATAAATGATAAGTGCTGTTAGTACCAATGCTAAATATCATCTTAAAATGATATCATCTTAAAATGATACCAGTGTGTGCTGATACCAGAACTCTGTTCAATAGTATTGTAAAGGACTGGCCACCACAACTAGAGTAACTTCCATGGTCATTCTGCAGGTTTCATCTACAAAACAGAAAATATTGTTCAGCGTCCAGTACTCTTGTCCTAATGGAACAAGTGTCCACAGATGGTCATTTTTTTTTCAAGCAAAGATCGAAATTTGCTACCCTATTGTACTACCAAGCAAATTATTAGTGCTATTAATGTTTTAAAGACACTTAACTCACAAGAAGTGGTCTATGCCACATGACATCGAGCTGTGTCCCTGAATGATCGGATGTGGATTTGGAACTCAGTGTCCCACGTAATGAGTTTCCAGTCTTGGCCATTTCATCAGATGGAGGCACTTCCTCAGTGAGGAGGTAGTGAAACAGCCCGCAGGTCTTCACCTAACAAATGGTGACCAAGTGCTATTGGTAGAGGGCCAAAAAACATGGGGCGGGGGGGGGGGGGGGTAATTTTCAACTTTACTGCCTGGGCCGTAACGTGGCGGAGTGCTTCGCCTGCCCATTATAGAACTTGTCCATTGTTCATCCAATTGAAATCGGACAAGTTCTGTAACAGACGGGTGATCTGCTCTGCCACATTACTGTCCAGATGGTGGAGTTGAGAATTACCCCCCAAAAGGTCTACCTGCTTATTGTTTAAAAATGAGGGAAGGAAATTAATTTCAAACATTTGAGAATTTAAAAAAAATTGTAGAAAATTAAATAAAATTGTGGTATGTTGCAGGCGCTACCCATATTGAAATTAATAGCGACTGTGTCAGTGCTGGAGGCTAAAAACGTTACCAGCCCTTCTCCAGCACAAGTCGGCATACTTAAAATATCCAAACGTAATAGCATTGCAGCAGTAGAGATTTTATACCGCTTCTGTTGCCATTTTGGAGGTGGGTGCCCCTGGAAAATTTGGTGTTGGGTGCACAGCAAAAGGTAAGCACCCAAATATTCACATTTTCATTCCCTTTTCCCAAGTTTATTGCAGTTCTGTTCTTGGTGTGATAGCTGGAGTGAGCGTGAAACTGCCTTGAGGAATCTCTGTGCCGAGACACTTGCTCTTTGGTGCTTGGCTGCTCTTGTTTCAGACTGGGAGTCACCGAGTGAGGAATTGGTAATTTAGAACACACAACCTTATCTTCTGAGATAAAACATGTTGAAGAACTGTGCATTTTATGCTTGTCCTGAGGCAGTAATATTAGCTCTGATCCTTAACTGTTATTAATGTAACCCACCTTGTGATCCTGTGCAGGGGAAGAATCCCAGTACAAAATATCAGTGCAGTTTAGCCACTAATATTATTTTTCCATTCCAATGTTAAAATTAGAGTAGAATTTTATTACCTTTTTTTATGAAGACTTGTTAAATAAAATATTTTGTAATCATTTCTGATTCATTTTTCATTAATGGTGGCAGCCAGTTATTTGTTCTATAATTTGAAGGAAAAACATGCAGGGCGACCCAGTATCCAGCATATGGAGTTGATGGAGTGCTTTTTTTATCCTCTGGCTCGTGAGTTGTTTAATGCATGCACATAGAAAGTGGCCTTTACAGAATCATTTACGACACAGAAGGAGGCCATTCGGCCCATTGTGTCTGTGCCTTCCATGTGTCAAGTTAGTGGTCTTGAAATGGTCTTGAAATACTTAAAACTTTGCTAAATTTTGGATGCTACTTTAAATCAGTTGTGCTGAGTAATGTAATGACGGTTTGTATTTTTACACTACATCTATCCTCACAATCCCAACATTGGCAGCAGAGCTGTGAGGCAAATGAGGTGGAGCTGCTGCCTTCAGAAGCATCAAAAACTACTTGAAGAAATGATTTGCTTGGACGCCTCTGGAAGCAGCAATGCTGGAACAACCATGTTAATGGAGGCTGCTTTTGGCAGTGGCCGCCATTCATCCTGACCACAGGAGGCCTGAGCACTCATCCCACTCATGTAGGCCAGTGATGTGGCCTTCTAACCATTGGCCGTATGGACCTTGTGGACCACAATGAACACAGCGATTGATGGAGGTCCAGCTGGCATGAATAGAACATGGCGAATATCAAACAACTTGTGGATGTGCCGGCCTCCACATTGTGTGTCTGTTGACACTCCTGTTGTGAAATCCACTCCACGGCATAAACAGGGCAGGTTCCACAGCACTGTGAGCCCTGGCACATTACAGAATCACTTCTACTTACAGCAGTTCTGCAATTTAAACACAGCTATCTTAAATGCATCACATATTGGATTGTCAGTAACCTTTATAGTTTGCATGAGGTTCAATATTAGAGTAGAAGTTGTGGGATATTTGTCACAAAACATATTTACAGAGTGGGAGGTAATACTGCAAATTTGATTTACGTGTAGCATGAAATACACAAACTACAAGGCTGACTTATTCTAGTAGGATCCCCTTTCAATAAGTGCCTTAATTGGATTTTGGTCTATGTGTCATATTCCATTAGAGCTTGGTTAATCTTGCATGGAAAATCACCGAAAGAGTCGTAATCAGCAGAAGTGTTATTTACTACTGAGCGCTGTGAATCTGCAGTAACGTTACTGTATACAGGACAATCAGGCAAATTGGATACTGTTTACATATAATCAGGCAACATAAAACATAAAGGCGGGTTATGTTTGCTGTGAGTTACACCACCTTCAATTGCTCCAAATGGTGAAATATTGCTTATTGTTTAACAGATTTATATTGTTTTGCATGTATAGTAATTTTATTTATACCAAAACATTGTTATTTTAATGCTTTTTAAATAGAAAGCAGATGAATAAAAAATTTATACGGCCTAGAAATTCCCTACCTTAACACCACCCGTTAGCGCTGGAATCCTGGTGAAAAATGGCGGCCGCCACTCTAACGCCCTTCTCTGGTGCGAGACTCAGCAGCCGCCATTTTGGTGAGGGCCTTAGCGCTGTCGATAGCAGTGCTGGCCCTGGAGATGCAAATAGGGAGAGCGTGACGTCAGTCAGTGTGCAATGCCGACTTAACGTCATGCTCTGCGAACTTCGACCATAGCACTAAGTTTAGCACTATTTAAGCTTTTGAACTGGATTTTTTTAAATTTTATTGAAGTAGTGGCTTGGAGCAATACATGTTAAAAGTTTTTTAATTGTGCAGGGAGTGCTGCTGGATGCTTGCAAGGCCTGGGATGGTAAAGAAAGGCCTTTGAGAAGACAGAAATACTCAGCAGGTCAGGCAGCATCCGTGGAGAGAGAAAGAGTTCACGCCTCAGATGAAGATGCTGCCTGACCTGCTGAATATTTCCAGCATTTTCTGCTTTTATTTCAGATTTCCAGCATCCACTCGCAGAGGGAAGAGGAAGATGCAAAAGAGGAAGACGCAGAAGGAAGGGTGCAACCCAGACAGCCCCTTTCTGGCCGGAATCACCCGCCTGCAGTACCAGTGACCACAACCCCAATTCCCTTTCAACATTTGTCCCACACCTTACCTTCCCTCTGTTACTGACCATCACAGTGTCCTCTTGGCCACAATGCTGAAATAAAAGCCACCACAAAGCAAACTTTCCAATCCAACTTTATGTATTTATCCATCCAATATGACATCAAGAAATCAACACATCACCATTATGCATTCCCTTAGTGACTGTCTTGTGTGTGCCTTTGCCTATCCTACTGATGTCACGCAGTACTACCGCAATGGCTGCAGCATGGCTGGTGGAAGGCTGCTGACTTTCAGTGGGGGACACTGCAAATGTCCTTGCTGGTCGACCTTGAGGAGCTGGTGGCTAGGAGTATGAAATCAAATGATGGTGTTTCTTCTTCTTCACTCCCCTCTCGCTCTTCTTGGTCAACAACTGGCTGGGCAGGTTGCATTACTTGGGTGCGTGAAATGAGGAAGGCACAAGGGTGGACTTGTGGTGAGGAGAGGGCAGAAAACCAAGAGGATGCGAGAAGGATGAAAACGTATGAGGATACCAGCATCTTGCATCCTTTCAGTCCCGTCACTGGCCAAGGGTTGAGCTATGCCCCTGCCAAGAATGACCAGCACTGTCTCCTCCTAGGTAGTGAGGTGAAGCTAGGAATGGGAGATGTGTCTCATGATTGGTACAGATTGTTGGTAGGTGAGTGATTGAGAAGTGTGTGAGGCTAGTGATGCAGTTGGTAGGAGACGGCTTTTGAAGATCCATTCACTGACCTTGACCACTGGTCTGAGGTCATGAAGCTTCTTTGGGCACTGGAACCAGGTGGTGGGAGCAGCACTGCTGGCAGTGATGGCCTCAGTGATCTGGTCCCACATTGTTCTTTCTGGAGGGCCTCCTGGCCCCTGTAGGTAGAGGACCTCTCTTGCGGTGTTGATCCCCTGCACAAAGCTGGTGTGCTGCGTGCGAGACTATGGGTGCCTAGCTTGCTGAGCTATTTGTGTTAGTGCTGAAGCACTTTTCCCATTTTTCTAGGTGAGGAAGGCAATTCAGCTTTAAGCTGAAGACTCCCATTTAGGAATTCTTTTTAATGTTAATTTTTTTTCAGAAGGCAGTTGAGCTGCAAGGGCTTAAAACTGCCTATTTTTACTTTTTCATTTCAGAAGGCAAATCCCCTGGTTTTAATTTATTCGTTTATGGGATGTGGGCATCGCTGGCAAGGCCAGCATTTATTGCCCATCCCTAATTGCCCTCGAGAAGGTGGTGGTGAGCCACATTATACAACTGAGTGACTTGCTAGGCTATTTCAGAGGGCAGTTAAGAGTCAACCACATTGCTGTGGGCCTGAGTCTGGGTCTGGGTCATATAGACCAGTCCAGACCAGGTAAGGACGGCAGATTTCCTTCACTAAAGGACATTAATGAACGAGATGGGTTTTTACAACAATCTGGTAGCTTCATGGTCACCATTACTGATACTAGCTTTAAATTCCAGATTTATTTAATTAACTGAATTTAAATTCCCCAGCTGCCGTGGTGAAATTATGAACTCATGTCCCCAGATCATTCGTTCAGGCCTCTGGATTACTAGCCCAGTGACATAACCACTATGCTACCTTACCTAACTTTCTGAAATATCAGCCTTGCTTTAAGAGATGGCTGTTTTTACTGCAATGATGCTATGGCCACGCTTCATTGGGGGCTCCTGCTGGGACGAACGGCAGCAGAATGCCGTTGCACGGTAAGTTTATTGTTAATTAGCCACCAGCCCAAACTTACCGGTCCTGCCAGCGCCACCATTTTTGGCGGCCGTTAACAACGGCACATGGTGGCACTGGCAGGTTTATACCGATATTGAATTTCTAGGCCATCGATAGCTGTACCCAAAACTCAGGAGAAATTTAAGGCCTAGAAATTCGTCATGGGCGCTGGCGCAAAGCGAGCAGTATCGGACCGACCGCCCGCTATACGCAGCACCTGATATTCAGTTCCATTGACTGCAATGGTGGAAGTCCTGCCCTACTGCTACTCCACCCTGTAAAAGGAAAATCCAGCCCTTCATATCCACCTCATTTGTCCATTGCATACAAAAGTATCTTGCTATTTTGATTGCCTCATTTCCAAACCTGTAGATGTTTAAGTTGGCAATACAGGTAACCGTCTGCCCTGTTGTTATACTGAGCCGCATTAAACAATGCCCTCTTGCTGGTAGGGTCATACCAGCCCATTGCCGTGGCATGCCAATTTCCTCCAAAACTCTGACTTCCATTTTGCACGCACAATAATGTGCGCGTGATAAAGCATTTGTGGCTTCACATTTCCAGTAACTGTGACGAAACCCGAGCATCCAGCATGTGGGGACCACTTCACCCGGCCACACATGCTTCAGTCATGTTACTGCCACAAGTTTACTGACTCTGTGAGGTCGTACAGAAGGCAGGTTCACAATATCCTATCAAAACATTGTGCTATCATGACACACATTTATTTCTGGGATTCTAGATGTATACCAGAGCTGACACAGCTCCAGCATCAGATCACCTATGTTGGTGGGCGGCATCAGTTGTGATGCCTTCATTTTAAGCAACCCCCATTGTTTGATCCAGAAGGAAAAAGGACAAGCTTGGCTCCTTTGAGATCAAAGCTACTCTTTGCAGCTCTGGCTCATGACACCTCTACGATAGCCATTCACACGTGCCAATAAGATCCATTCATCTACCAGAGTCGCCATCGAGCACACCATAGGCATATTGAAAAAAAAGACTTACATTTATAGAGCGCCTTTCACGACCACCGGATGTCTCAAAGTGCTTTACAGCCAATGAAGTACTTCTCTACTTTCAAGAAGGGGTCTCACCACCACCTTCTCAAGGGCAACTAGGGATGGGCAATAAGTGCTGGCCTTGCCAAAGATGCCACATCACATGAACGAATAAAAAAAGTGAGACTTCAAAATTGTCACGAGCACAAACAAGTGATATTTATGTGACAGAATGCAGCCCATAGTGGGTGTGAGAATGTGAACATGATAAGTTCAGGGGAAGTCAATGGAAGGGTTCACCAAAAGAAATAGTATGCAAGGATGCATACTGCACGGTCAGACATGGGCTAATGTTGTACTGCCTGATGTGTCCCAATGGAGGCGTCACATGAAAATCAGGACTACTATGTTCTGTGGCATGGGTATTTAATACAGGTGGACAACATAAGCTGGTGGACATTAAAACAAGATCCAGATTTCCGCCTGAAAGTTGATTTTCTGCCTGGTCAAGATCAGGAGAATTTATCAACAAGCTTGTGATTCCAGCAATAGTTCTTCAGTGGCAGACAGCAAACATGACAATGCAAGTTTAAAGCCCACTTAATAGATGACGCAAGAAAACTACTAGGCACTTGGTCTAAGCGTTAAACAAAGCTTTAATCAACTGTTTTACAACATGGAGGTCTAGTTGTGTCCTTCACTAGTTCCTGTTAAAGAATGTCCTGAGCAAGCTGGGCCCATGCCCGAGTATTTATACTCTCCCTGGACAGCGCCACCAACAGGCCGCCCAGTATTATTTCATAAGTCATTTCCACATGAATGACAAGATTCATGTCAGTAGATATTTACATATATAGATTGAATCATAGAACCATAGAAATTTACAGCACAGAAGGAGGCCATTCGGCCCATCATGCCTGTGCACCATGAGGGGAAAAGACCAACTTTGGCCAGTGGTTAATTATCAGGCAGTACTATAAACCCATTGCAATTTACAATACGATAATTCATGGCCACAATGGCACCATCAAGGATAAAATACAATTGGTGTCATCAGCACTTTTCTGGACTTCACTGTGGTTTATTTGATGACACAGAGGAAAGGTCAGCGGCAGTTCAATGACTGATGGCTGGACCAGTCCCCAATACCTACAAATAGCTTTCAATTGCTGTCAGTGCTGACACAAGCGGATTAGTCAGAAGGAGCATGTGACCACTTTGACCATGTACTGTTATACCAGAAAACACTACGCTTAACACCATTCATTGCCTTCAGCTTTCTCTTTTACACATTTTTGACCCACAGATAGAAACTCCAAGGGGGAAAATTCGGTGTCACCCCTTTTGGGGCGCTAACATCGACAGGGTGCTAATTTTAGCGCCCCAAAAATATTAGCGCCCCTGCACCTGAAATTCAGTGGTAGCGCCCCAAGCAGGAGGCGGGACGCTACTGGAAGCGCTCCACCTCCTTCTTGGGGCACTACAATTGAATATCGCGGTGCTACGTGCAACAGCGCCACGTGCATCGGCATGTAGCGCCGCATCATTGCAGGCCACCCTCCTCTGATTAAAGGGGAGGGGCCTAGTGCTGTGCGCACCGGGGCCCTGCTGGATCACCGGGGAGCGGGGTGCCGTGAAAACAGCCCGGCACTCAAAAGGAGTGCCGGGCTGAGCAATCGCGGCCGGCACCTCGAATAAAAAAGGGGAAGGGGGCAGGTGCTGGCAGTCGGCCCCAAAAAATTGGCCGCCTGACACCTGCCCTTTAACTTGTACCGCCGCGGCTGCAAAAATGCCGCCCTGACCCTGTTGCGCATATCACCCGGCGATAGGTCAGGGGGCGCGAGCCAAGTTATCTGCTGGGGCGCGAGTGGGGCGCTGCGCACGGCTGAATTTCGCGGGAGGCACTAGCTGTGGTGTATGTGCCTTTAAGAGCAATTATGGTGTATGTGCCTTTAAGAGCCCCAGGTGTGCGTAATGCCGGTAATTGCCACTTGGGCTATATAAGCCTGTGTATTGTGTATATCCTTTAGAAACCCCCCCCCAGACTTGCTTAGTAAATACCTATGAACCAACTCCTGTCTTCAGTGTCTTTATCTACACACGGACACTACAGTGGCGACGAAGTGGAAACGGACTTACCTGCAATTCGGCAGCACCTCAAGGACATCGATTCCTCCAGCGTCCAGAAGACTCAAGGAAGTAAGAGAAACTGTGGTTTCACCAGCTGGCCAAGCTGGTGACAGGTACTGCGCTAATCCTTCCTGGGCGTCAGGCTGGAGCTCCAGCGGCGGGCTCTACAGCTGAGACAGGCAGCGAAATCGGAGGCAAGCAATAATGGACTGGGAGGGTGCACTCGAGAGACGGCTGGCGCGGCAAGCAGGTCAGCGTTTAGACCTCCGTCGGGAACGAGTCTCCAACAGTGAATAAACGGAAACCACAGTAAAACAGCGTTGTTATCGGTAGCAGCGGTGGGAAAGCGCGGGAAGCGCCATATCGTTGCTACAGAGAGAAAAAAAAAGCGCGGGAAGCGCCATATCTTTTCTGAAATGCCTAAATCTGGTAATATTGAGGCTTTTGATGGTGAAATAGAAGATTGGACCACATACGTGGAAAGAGTAGAGGTTTATTGCACTGCAAATGGAATAACAGATGAAAAAAAAGCTTCAGTACTTCTGAACTTAATGGGCGCGAAGACATACGGGCTGTTACAAAATTTAATCACTCCAGCCAAACCAAAGGACAAGACTTTTAAAGAAATTGTTGATACCCTGCAGGAGCATTTAAACCCAACACCGCTGCTGATAGTGGAACGATTCAAGTTCTTCAAGAGAAATCAACACTAGAATGAAAGTAACGCTGATTACCTAACCGAATTAAGAAAGCTATCAAAGTACTGCCAATTCGGAGCAGGACTATCGGATTATCTTCGAGACAAATTTGTTTGCGGTCTCTTAAGTGAAGGAACACAAAAAAGACTGCTTTCTGAAAAAGATTTAACATTGGACAAAGCTTTCAGTGTGGCTGTATCATACAAAGCAGCAGCAAAAGGAGCTGCAGAGATACAACAAGAGACACAGGACTTCGGCACCCATAAAATGACACAGGAGTTCGGAAGATGTTATCGCTGCGGCAGATCCACCCATAACCAGAGGGACTGCTGGTTCAAGGGCAAAGCATGCAGGCAATGTGGTAAGATTGGACACATTGCACGGGTATGCCAATCTGGACAAAATAAATCCACTGACAGAAAACAAAAAATCAATAAAGAAAAGTACAGGAAGGTACAAATGATGACGGACAATAGCTCCGAAGACCAGAATAGCGATAGCGACTCCGGAAACAAGAGACTAAGCTGTCTCAAATTACATAATGTACTTGCCAAAGAGGATTACCAAACCATTTGGGTTACCTTCACAATAGCAGGGTCCCCAGTTAAAATGGAGCTAGATACAGGATCAGCTCTAACCGTAATAAATCGACGAGATTACGAGAGGCTATTTTCGCACATACCTCTAAAAGACACATCCATTATCTTAAAAGCATATACGGGGCAGAAAGTCTACCCCAAAGGAAAAATAAGGGTGCCTGTGGTATACAACGGCAAAGAAATACAAAAGTTGTATTTATACATTCTACAAGATGGTGGTCCACCGTTGTTGGGACGTGAATGGATAAGGAAGATACGTTTAGACTGGCACTCCATTCAGGCACTGACGGTGACCAGTAAGGAAAAAAACAATGATGACATCATACCTGAACGATTAAAAGACATCTTGGCCAACGCCAAAGAAGTGTTTCAAGAGAAACTAGGAACCTTGAAAGGCATCACCGCCTCAATAAAAGTGGAAGATACAGCAATTCCAAAAATTTTTAAGGCAAGACCGGTGCCATACGCAATACGTCCGGCAGTCGAGGCAGAGCTGAAGAATTTGGAAAAGGCAGGCGTATTATCCAAAATAGATTGGAGCGAATGGGCAACACCCATCGTTCCAGTCATGAAAAAAACATTGAAAAATAACTCTGCGGAACAGAAAAAAATTCGCATCTGTGGGGACTTTAAGGTGACTGTAAACCCGGTCCTTCACACGGTACAGTATCCTCTTCCGAGGATAGAAGATATTTTCGCCTCACTATCCGGAGGGAAACGTTTCACAAAAATTGACTTGGCACAGGCATATCTACAGATGGAGGTTGAGGAGACCTCTAAAAAGTATCTCACAATAAACACACACAAAGGCCTGTACCAGTACAATCGACTGGTTTTTGGAATAGCGTCAGCTCCAGCTATCTGGCAAAGAGCTATGGAGCAAGTCCTGCAAGGGATTCCGGGGACTCAATGCTACCTAGACGACATCCTTATAACAGGAGAAAACGACAACGAGCACCTTGCCAATTTGGAGCAGGTGCTCACTAGGCTGAAAGAACGGGGCCTACGAGCAAATCGCCCCAAGTGCGAATTTTTCCAAAATCAGATATCATATTGTGGCCACATAATTAATAAGGAAGGGTTGCATAAGTCACCTGAAAAAATTGAAGCAGTTATAAAAGCCCCAGCACCTGAAAATGTTTCACAATTAAGGTCATTCCTGGGATTAATAAATTACTATCATAAATTTTTACCGAACTTATCAACTATTCTACACCCTCTTAATGATCTTCTACAGACAGGAGTGATTTGGAAATGGAACGAAGACTGTAAACGTGCCTTCCATAAATGTAAAGACTTAATCACATCCGAGAAAATTTTGGCTCATTACAACCCATCACTACCAATCAGACTGGCGTGCGATGCATCCCCTTACGACATAGGAGCGGTATTGTCCCATAGATTCCCTGATGGCTCGGAACGGCCGATAGCTTTTGCGTCACGCTCATTGAACTCAGCTGAGCGTAACTATGCCCAGATAGACAGGGAAGCACTCAGCCTGGTATGGGGAGTGAAGAAATTCAACCATTACCTACACGGACAAAAATTTACCTTGGTGACTGACCATCAACCCCTCATCTCCATATTCAACCCTAAAAAAGGTGTCCCCATTATGACGGCACAAAGACTACAGAGGTGGTCCCTTTTTCTAGGGGCACACCAATACAACATTGAATACAAAGGGTCAAAACAGCATGGGAATGCTGACGGTTTATCACGCCTACCGTTGCCAACGATAGAAGAGGCACCTACAGTAGACCCAGTAGAAATATTCCACTCTACCATAGTGGAATGTCTACCGGTGACAAATTCTGCCATTGAAAGGGAGACAAGAAATGACCCTACTCTCTCACGGGTCTACGATTTAACAGTGAAAGGATGGCCAGCACATGGCGAACCACTGTTGCCAGCATTCTCGCAAAGAAGAGAACAGCTGTCAGTGTGCCGAGGAACCTTGATGTGTGGATCCAGAGTGGTGATTCCACCCCAACTCCAGGATAAAGTGCTAAAGGAGCTTCACGAGGGGCATCTGGGTGGAGTGAAAATGAAGAACCTAGCTAGGGCGTTTGTATGGTGGCCAGGTATCGATGGAGACATCGAAGACATGACCAAGAGCTGCCTAGGATGCCAGAAGGTCCAAAATGCTCCGCCACAGGCCCCTCTACATCCATGGGAGTGGCCCTCATCTCCCTGGCAAAGGGTGCACATCGACTTTGCTGGTCCATTTATGGACTCAATGTTCTTAATCGCAGTTGATGCACACTCCAAGTGGCCGGAGGTAATAAAGATGTCCTCCACCACCACGGAAAAAACCATCACAGTATTAAGGACCATATTTGCCAGGAATGGGCTGCCGGAGCAGATATGTTCTGATAATGGACCGCAATTTGTGTCTGAAGAATTCAGAAAGTTCTTAAAGAACAATGGAGTAAAGCACTACACGTCCGCCCCATACCATCCCGCCACCAATGGATTGGCTGAAAGGTTTGTCCAGACCTTCAAGAAGGCCATCAAGGCCATGGGTAATGAAGACATAAAACTTCAGCACAAGGTGGATAACTTCTTATTTGCATATAGGAATGCAACGCATATGGTTACTAACCAAACTCCCGCCATGATGTTCTACAATAGAAACCTAAGATGCCGGCTGGATTTGGTCAAGCCCAACATCCGAAGGGACGTGGAGAACCGGCAGTTTCAGGGCATGAATGAAAGGCCAACTAGGGCCTTCCAGATAGGCCAACCGGTTTTGGCCCAGGACTACCGTACCGAGAAATGGCAGCCTGGAACTATCTGCACACGATTAGGACCACTGATGTATACCGTGCACATCGGAGACAGCATAATAAGGCGCCATGCTGACCAAATCATCAAGTCATCCGAAAAGGGACAACCTACACCACCACTCTATACATCTAACGATGAAGTAGAGATACCCATATCTACCTCCGATCCGGTGATACTGGAGCCCGATGAACCCAACACTGGCCTTCAAGCCGAATCAGCCTTGCCAGAAGAACCTACTACACCACCAGAAACTACTACACCCCCGAGGCGTTATCCGGACCGAGTCAGGAAGCCTCCTGAGAGACTAACTTATAATTAATTAATACAGCAATGTATATTATTTTGCATATAACATGTAATTAATAATTACTTAAAATATGATGTACTAGTTAGCTAGAAGGGGAGGAATTGTGGTGTATGTGCCTTTAAGAGCAATTATGGTGTATGTGCCTTTAAGAGCCCCAGGTGTGCGTAATGCCGGTAATTGCCACTTGGGCTATATAAGCCTGTGTATTGTGTATATCCTTTAGAAACCCCCCCCCCCCAGACTTGCTTAGTAAATACCTATGAACCAACTCCTGTCTTCAGTGTCTTTATCTACACACGGACACTACACTAGCGGCGCTGCACCTGGGCGCTAGGGGATTTGCCAATTCCCCCCCCCCCCCAAGAGAACGGAAGGTATTATGACGTGTTCCTTCCCCTCCCCGCACCACCTCAAAAAACACTGTCTTGGCACATTGGGGCTTGACATTGACACCACAAGCTGCACAAATTCAGACCCACGTCTTCAAACCATGAAGATGACAAGTAAAATTAGAGTTTCATTTTGTGGGTTACCTTCAGCTGAACATATAAATAATTTCTTTGAAATGATAATAATCACAGTCTGAAATTAATTGATTATTCCTCGCTGTTACTGATGAATTTTGACAAGAAGCAGTTCAGCTGAAAGGCAGAGGGATCTTTTTCAAAATACAGATTCTTGTTGCAGCACTTCCTCTACAGGTTCAGAAACAATGCTGTTCGAGGAGGGGAAATGTTACCTTACATCTAAACTCAGCGGTTTCCTCTGTCTGTTAAAGAGCTACATGTAGTCTTGTGCTTTCTAGAAATAGTTAGAAAAATTCAACAAGGATATTCATTACATAGAATTACATAGAATCTAACGCACAGAAACAGGCCATTTGGCCCAATGGTCTATGCTGGTATTTATGCTCCACACGAGCCTCCACCCACCCCTCTTCATCTAACACTATTAGCATATCCTTCTATTCCTATCTCTCTCATGTGCTTATCTAGCTTATCCTTATCTAGCTCTTCCATTTACCCTCACCTCCGACAACAAGTGTGAGGAGCTCATGGACTTCTTTGTCTCTAAGATTGAGACCACCCGTTCAGCTGCCTCTGCCACTTCCCTTCCTTCCCCTAACCCACTGAGCCAAACTTCCTCTAAGGTTCCCCACCCTGCCCGAGCCCTGAACTCACATCTTTCTCCAGTTTCTCTCTGATCTCCCCTCATGACCTCTCCGCGCTCATCTTGTCCATGAGACCCACTTCCTGCTCCCTCGACCCTATTCCCACCAAACTGCTGACCACCCAACTTCCTTTTCTGGCTCCCATGTTAGCTGACATTGTAATGGTTCTCTCTCCTCAGGTACTGTCCCCCTCTCCTTCAAATCTGCCATCATCACCCCTCACCTCAAAAAAACAACCCTTGACCCCTCCGTCCTTGCAAACTACCGCCCCATCTCCAATCTCCCTTTCCTCTCCAAAGTCCTTAAATGTGTTGTCGCCTTCCAAATCAGTACCCATCTTTCCTGCAATTCCATGTTTGAATCCCTCCAATCAGGTTTCCGCCCTTGCCACAGTACCGAAACAGCTCTCATCAAAGTCACAAATGACATCCTTTGTGACTGTGACAAAGGTAAACTATTCCTCCTCGTCCTTCTTGACTTGTCTGCAGCCCTTGACATGGTTGACCACTCCATCCTTCTCCAATGCCTCTCTGCCATTGTCCAGCTGGGTGGGACTGCACTCGCCTGGTTCCATTCTTATCTATCTAATCGTAGCCAGAGAATCACCTGCAACGGCTTCTCTTCCTGCTCCCACATCGTTACCTCTGGTGTCCCCCAAGGATCTATCTTTGGCCCCCTCCATCTCATCATCTTGGTGACATCATCTGAAAACACAGCGTCAGTTTCCACATGTACGCTGGTGACACCCAGCTCTACCTCACCACCACTTCTCTCGACCCCTCCACAGTCTCTAAATTGTCAGACTGCTTGTCCGACATCCAGTTCTGGATGAGCAGAAATTTTCACCAATTAAATATTGGGAAGACTGAAGCCATTGTTTTCGGTCCCCAACACATCTCCATTCCCTAGCCACTGACTCCATCCCTCTCTCTAACATCTGTCTGAGGCTGAACCACACTGTTTGCAACCTTGGTGTCATATTTGACCCTAAAATGAGCTTCCGACCACACATCCGCAGCATAACTAAGACCGCCTATTTCACCCTCCGTAACATAGCCCATCTCCGCCCTTGCCTCAGCTCACCCGCTGCTGAAACCCTCATCCATGTCTTTGTTACCTCTAGACTTGACTCTTCCAAAGCACTCCTGGCTGGCCTTCCACATTCTATCCTATGTAAACTTGAGGTCATCCAATACTCGGCTGTCGATGTCCTAACTCGCACCAAGTCCCATTCACCCATCACCCCTGTGCTCACTGACCGACTTTGGCTCCCGGTTAAGCAACGCCTCGATTTCAAAATTCTCATCTTTGTTTTCAAATCCCTCCATGGCCTCGCCCCTCCCTATCTCTGTAATCTCCTTCAGCCCCACAGCCCCCCGAGATATCTGCGCTCCTCTAATTCTGCCCTCTTTGAGCATCCTTGATTATAATCGCTCAACCATTGGTGACTGTGGCTTCCGTTGCCTAGACCCGACGCTCTGGAATTCCCTGCCTAAACCGCTCCACCTCGCTACCTCTCTTTCCTCCTTTAAGACGCTGCTGAAAACCTACCTCTTTGACCAAGTTTTTGGTCACCTGCCCTAATTTCTCCTTATGTGGCTCGGTGTCAAATTTTTTGTCTTACAATACTCCTGTGAAGCACCTTGGGATGTTTTACTACGTTAAAGGCGCTATATAAATACAAGTTGTTGTTGTTGAGGAGGGTTGTGAGCAGCAGTGAGCTTTGTGTTTCAATACATGATAAAATGGTTACTATCAGAAACTTTGCAACAGAATTCCTGATCTGTGATCAAAATTGTTTCAGCGACCAGTCTGATGGGATGAGGTTGGCGAGTATTGATATTGTCATATCGTTTTCTACCCTGGCGATGCCATTGTAATTATTATTGAAAACGTCCGAAGATCACCCAAACAGTCTTTGTCTGCTAGAAACAGCTGGGGACACTTGGGGGTGAAGGAATAAACAAAGGACTGAAATTCTGGGAATCCCGCTCCACTGACACATGTGCGACGGTGCAAAACTCCCAGGCACCTGCACTGATGGCCATTGGTGCCCATCCCACATTTAAAAATTACTAGGGTGGGCGGCCCATATCTGTAAGGGTGTATCAAAGGCATTATCCCCCATCCGCTCGTGGAAGGAGGAGCGGCCGACAGCCAACTGTCCAGGGAGACCCCAAGGCCGATTCAGGGAACGAAGATAAAAGGGCAAAAAAGTTCTTCAGCTCCAAAGGGAGCCGCACGCCATTTAAAACAAAGGTAATAAACTCCCCTGGGGTCAATGAGCTAAGTCCGTGTGTGGTCTGGCACCTCTCCAAAGGCCTTAATGAAACTCACACCAGTGGGGTAATTTTACCCTAAGCTGTCCAGAGGGAAGCTGATGGGCCCAGACTGTCTGCCCACTTTACAACGTGCGACTGACTTCAGTGGAAAGTAAAGTCAGGTGGGGTCTAAAACAGGCGGCTGATCCGCTCCCATCAGTTCTCTGCCCTGAGGGTTGGTTTAAAATAACCCTCCAGCTCTCAGCTGGCGAGAGCTCCATTGAGGCCTTTCCAGAGTGCATTCCAGAAGTATTCCGGGAATTCTTACAGAACGGACACAACCTCTTGATGCGGGGGGAGAGACGGGGAGGAGCAGCCGGAAGACTGCCCCACCCGTCCATCGGAATTGAAGGTACCATTTGAAGTGGGTTGAAATCCCGGTGAGTTTGGAGTTCTTGCTGCTTGGATGACAATCTCCTTTTCTGCCTTCTCCCAACCCAGGAATTTTGGCTGATGGATCATTAGGGTAATGTGCCTGTGACAAAAATGTATGCCGTCTGCTCCACTTAATTCACATTAGTGATATTTCAATTTTTTAGTCAAAAAATGACTTTGAATTGTCAGCCGAATATTTTTGTTTGTATTAATTATTTATTCGAATTCCTTATTACTGGTATTAATAACCTAGGTTCACACAGAAAATTGCCAGTCTGTTCAATGCACGTTTGACGACCTGGATAGGTACCAGTGGGGACTTCTTTATGTATCGGTGAGATTGTGACTAGTTCCTGTTGACGTCAGTTGAATGCAGAGGCTTTGCATTGTACCAGTTTTATAGTATCTTTGATGGCTTTCCAATTATCACAGATATTTCAAATTGGGTAAGAAACAGCCTATGCAATTGACTAAGAATGGCAGTCAAGCAAAAGAATCTAGTTTGCTAATGTCTTATGTTCTGGCATGTCTTCACAGGTAGCTCCCGTTCATCTGGCACAAATCAAAGGCTGTAGGATTCGCAAAATCCAGGAAAATACAGCCTACATTTTAAAACCCCTGAAATGGCCACATTTTTAAGAGCACAAGATGGAGTCGGCAGATCACATGACTCATTTCAGAAGGACATACCACTGCAATACCTTAAAGAAACCTGAGTCACCACCGATTGGAAAATTCCAGACTGACTGCAATTGATATGGTAATAAAGGTAGCAGCAGTAACGAAGTCAAAAACAAAGGACTTGCACTTGAAAAGGTCATGTTAATCGCCAGATAAACGTAAACCCATCACTGAAATCACAGAGCACAGACAAGACCCATTATCTGCATCAAACTCAGCGGGACACGGGACATAACTCATCAGTTTGGTTTCGGCCACGATTAAAGTCGTTAAACTAAAGTACCAGCTTTTGTCAAAGTAGCCGGCCCAAAACTTTGACAAAAGAAAACCCCAGATTTGGCGCCAAAGATAAGGGCAAGGAAACGGTATAACTGTTGGGGGAAAATCGACGGGCAGAAGGTACGATCGGAGGCAGAGAACAACGAGCGGTTAAGGTTAAGTTGAACGGTTCGAGTGGAGAGGTCCGATTAGGAGGTTCGATTACGGTTCGAGGAGCACGGAGGTTCTACAAGTTCGAGCAGGAGGTTCTACAAGTTCGAGCAGGAGAGCAGGTTCAGGAGCCCGTCCCAGAAGGAAGATCAATCAGGAATCCCGGAAGCTACAGGAGCACCAAGGTCGAGGACAGTTTTAAAACCCTGGTGAGCATAGAGGCCCAACTCCACCTAGCTGACCTAGTAGAGGGATACTTTAGAGACGGGAGGGTTTTAATATTAAGGGCTTTGTAATCGGGAGTGTTATTTATCCTTCGTTGTACCGCGCGCTTTCCCCACCCTCGTTTTATTATACCGCAGCTAATGAATTGATGTATTTTAAGATAGTCAAAGTAATTCTTGTGTGTTAAATTTTAGTTCCCATTGGGAGGCGTGTTAATGATTTTGTCTGTGTTGTTTCTTTGTTCCCTGTGTTTTTATTCTCCTTATAAATAAAGAAACCATTAATTTTAAAACTTACCTTGTCTCACCTGATCCATTTGTCTTCCGAGTCACAAGTTGGGCCAACACATCAAGGTAGTCTGGCAATAAGTCCAGTGTCTAGAATCAGTGAGGGGGGAGCGCTTCGAAACCGCTCACGAGCAGTGTGAAATCAAGAATCGATCTCGCACACCACAAGCTTGTTAAAAAGACCCCTTACAAGGCCCAGTCTAGAGCAGTGATTCTTTGATTGACAACTGAGTCTGGCTGGCGACCGGTGGAGTGGATTGCCCGTCTGTTTTAGAACCCCGCGATTTTCATCCCATTAATTTCAATGGGTGGACAATCTGCTCTGCCAGGTTACCACCCAGGCGGTGAATTGGAAAGTTACTTCCCAATGTACGCTGAAAGATAGGGGCGGTGTCTCTATTATTATTTTGATACACCAAGGAGGATAGTAACGCTTGTAATGACTGTAAATACACTGCTGTGCCTCTTTTTTCAGATCATTTGCCTCTTTGTTAAATAAGAAGCCTGAGCCTCAGTCTGATATCCAGCCACCGAAGATGAGAAGAATCATGTGGCAGCATCAATACATTCGAGTACCCTGTTCAATCCCTGATTCTTCCTATCATTCACCTAGATATGAAGATAGGGTTTCGATCGTGCCCACTGATAGAAATTTTATCTGCTCATACATTAAAAATAAACAACTGAAAGAATCACGTTTTAAAAGTTTGCACTGCAGCAGGTATTGTCTGTTATAGCTCGAGCTTACTCAACTGGAGAAAGATGGTGGACTTTAAAGTTAGAGCAGCTATTCACAGGCTGTGCCATGAATTTAATGTACCGGAAAACCAGACGTTCCTGATCTGTCAGTTGGTTTGCCAGAATATGTTTAAAGAAGGAGTGGGGTCACACCTGCTGAGTGTGTCACTCCCTCATACAACTGGAAGCTTTGCTTCCTAGGTTCTAATGTTGATAAACTTCAGTAAAGCAGGATTTTAATTCTTGTGTAAAAATAGAACGATAGAATAGAATGGAAAAATAGAATGATGGCTCGGAGTAGTGCAAAAACATCGCAGAGAAAGGCCCAACAAAAGACTCGAATCTTTTTTAAAAGAAACTGCTGAAAATCGCTTGAGTAATCATAAACATATTCAGAGAACATCCGGCACTTGATTGTCACAGTAAATAGTTATCCATTCACAGCTAGTCAGCAGAGCATTGCAAATACACAGACACCTGTTGAAAATGTTTCATAAATGCAATCAGTTCAGTAGGTGACAGGAATGTTGTTTGAAATCTCTTCAAGGCAATCAAAAATGGATAAAAACAAATCCTGATTTTAATTCTCCTTCCCCTCTCCAATTTTTTTTACTCTCCTCTTCTAAATTGACTACTAATGCTGCGGTATGATTCCAGCTTGCCCAGACAATGAGTGTTGGCCACTCTATTATGGGGTGAGGTGGGGGGAGAACCTTATAGCCTAATCTGGCCTCACCCACCATCAAGCAAGTGTCATTGAATAAAGTTCAGCAGTAGGTTGGCTTTTCCTTTATCTGGTTGAGGGGTGCTGACACCAACTGTGTTACCCCTGTGCTGCCCAGTTGAGATCGACTTAACTGAGCACAGATTGATCCTGGGCCCTTTCTGGTCTGTGAGGCTCAGTTCCTCACTCGTTCATACCAACAGGTAATTTTCATTCTCTATTTGGTTGGAGAATAATGTGCATCTAGAGAAGTCTGAATCATACAAACAATAGTTGTCACCTTTCTTAATAAAATCTGATTTTAGTTCGAGTACATAAAGAAGAAAATGGCAGCTGGCTGCCAGTGAAATCTTTTCACATAGATTCAGCACCATCTCTGGCTGTCAGAAGGCAGTATGAGAAGTGGAAAGCAGTCAACCAGTTGGAGATCTATTCATCATCCAGTTAGTGTCGCACTACTGCAAATTATATTTTAGCTAAAAGCTGGAAAATATAATGTAGGCTGTATGTGGAACTAGGGCTATAAAGGCAGTAAGCAAAGGAAAACATTTATGTCATCATCGTAAAGAACCCAATCTAGGTCTAAACGAAAGAGTACTGCTCCTTTAAAGATTAATGCTACACAGTTATTGACACATTTGGCCTCACACCCAGAAGTAAGTATGCTTCACAAGGCAGGCTTAGACAAAGAATGCCTACAGCTCATTGCATCTCATTTTTCCAGAATGCCAACCCTCCCATTTTCCCGTTCCTGAATTCTGATTGTCTGCTGTAACTTCGGCAGAAGCGGGTAAATGGCATTTACGCTGTTTTTCCAGAATTTCGGCGGCTCTTCCACCGAATTTATGGCAGAGAACCCCGTTCCCCCATGGAAAGTCACCCCTACAATATCTAACTGTTCCTTAAATGAGACCAGTGCTGTGACCCAAGCCACCCTTCTTGGTAATCCGTTCCAGCTGCTGATCACCCTGTGTGAAAAGAAATATTTCCTGAGATCTGTCCTTAATTTGCTCTTCGCAAACCTAAATGTACTGCCCTTGGTACAACTGAAAGATTTGAGTCAATTTTAGGAATCTTACATAAGATCCTCTCCAAAACGTCTCTTTGAGGCTGAAGAAACATAGAAAACATCAGAACATGTGAAAATAGGAACAGGAGGAGGCCATTCAGCCCCTCGAGCATGTTCCCCCATTCAATTAGATCATGGCTGATCTGTCACTCAATTCCATTTAACCGTCATTGTTCCATATCCCTTGATACCCTTACCTAACAAAAATCTATCGATCGCAGTCTTGAAAATTTCAATTGACCCAGCCTCCACAGTATGAGGTGTTGCTAGGCTGTCCCTTCTGATTGGAGGGTTTGTAAAGGGCAGTCAGCAACTTCCTGGAACTTCAGGTCATTTTTAAAATAAATTATTGGGTTGCAGTAGGTTTGCACAGTGGGGGTCAAGGCCATTTTTCTGCTGTTCCTTCCAGCAACAAGCATGGCTTAAATTTTTCCTGAGTTTGTACTTTAAGAGGCCCGTAGCACTGCAGAGCTTCCCACCCTCCACTGTGATTGAACGTTAATTCCAGGCATCAGTCCTGCCAGTGCTTGCCCAACATAATCAAATGAGCTGAAAGAGGAAATATGGGCAGGTTTAGCAAAGTTTCAAGTTAGGTGTGTGTGACATGCACACTGCGTGGTTTACTCTGGGCCAAGCAAAATTAGCCCCTATACTTATGATAGGAAGCATTCCCATCACCTCTTTTTTACATTACAACAGTGACGGCTCTTCAAAAAGTATTTAATTGGCTGTAAAGCACTTTGGGACATCCTGAGGCTGTAAAAGGTGCTATATAAATACAAGTCTTTCTTTTTAAATACAAGTTAATGACTATATTAATGTGACATTTTCTGCAAGGTATATTGAGATGGAAGCTTCTTTTTCCAAGTGACCATCGCCTGTGTTGTTTGCTGTTTGTGGTGACTGAAGTGGGCAGTTGAAAGGTTGTCCATGAACTTGTTAAAGATCTAAATAACGTTGGGTGGGCCGATTCAGGGAAGCAAAGCCAAGCGCAAGCGACTTATCTGGCTTGAACCAGAAAGCAATGGACTCTCGTCTCCAAGGGTAGTAAAAAGCCAGAGATCTCATGGGGAAAAAAAGATAGTAAATGTCATATATTAAAAATATTTATTAATTTGCTCCCTCCAAGCAAAGCTGAACGAATAACTCATGAGTGATGTTGATGGTTTTGAGTTAAGAGCAAATGACCAGTGCAACCATTTATCCTCTCTCTTTGTTGGACATGTGGCCAGGGTTTTCCTCCTCAGTTACGCCAGTTCTCTCAGATGGGCTGGGTGGAAAATTGAGCAGATTTCCCCACTAATCACGGCCACTTTTGGGATTTTCAGCTGAAAGTGATGCCCATGGAAAAGAATATTGGGCGGAATGTAAAAGGGGCTGGCAATTTGCTATTGCCCGTTTTGCACGATTGCCCAAGGTGCATTTCATTTCCCTTATCCCCGTGCTCATCCGTTTCCACTGGCTCCCCCTGATCCAAGGCATTGAATTCAAAATCATTGGGGGTGATTTTGCCAGCCCTGGGGAGGTGGGTATGGAGGCGGGACTGCCAGGAAAATGGCAGAATCTGGGGGCGGGTGCCCAATCTCTGAGCGCCTTTGCCTCTCCTCTCCCTCTACTTTATCCTTTGTGGGAGTGGAAGACCCCGGCTGTGGTCTCCTGCTGCTGGTGTTCCCTCCTGGCTACCGTAGGGCCTCTGTGTCCCTAGCCTCGGTGAAGTGTTTTATTTACTATTTTAAAGGTGTTACATAAGGTGCAGATTATCATTTTTGTTGTTGTAAACTCATTTGGGTTCAAACTTTCATTAAGGCAGGGTTGTTCATTTTAACGATAGCAAAATACTGCAGATGTTGGAAATCCGAAATAACAACAGAAAATGCTGGAAAAACTCAGCAAGTCAGGCAACATCCGTGGAGAGAAATTTCTCTCCACGGATGTTGCCTGACTTGCTGAGTTTTTCCAGCATTTTCTTTTGTTCATTTTAACCCTATTATGTCGTGGCTTCAATTTGTTATTATTTATATTTCTTTTCAAGGCTGATAGTGCAACTGACACAGAATACAGCTGTAAATGGCAAGTCCTTGTCAAGCGAATGACAAGTGATTCCTGCTCTAACCAAAGTCACAAGTCTCGGTGGTGACTGTGGTGCATTCTCCTTCATCGTCCTTCTTGATGTCAACTTGCCTCTTGAATATAGCCATTCAGCCACCTCTTTAATGGCTGAGTAGTGCCATCCTGTGGGAGAACTGTGTCATTTGCATTTTTTTCCAACTGACTTTTTGCACTAGTGTTTTCAAGTCTCACTCCAGAGATTTGAGCACATAATCTAGTCTGTCACTTCAGTGCAGTATTGAGGGAGTACTGCACTGTCGGAGGTGTCGTCTTTCAGATGAGACGCTAAACCCTGTCAACCCTCTCAGATGGACGTGAAAGATCCCATGGCACTATTCGAAGAAGAGCAGGGGAGTTCTCCCTCGTGTTCTGGCCCCCAGTGTCCTGGCCGACTTCTGTCCCTCAGCCAGCATCCAAAACAGATGATCTCGTTATTTATATCATTGCTGTTTGTGGGACCTTGCTGTGTGCAAATTGGCTACTGTGTTGCCTACATTACAACAGTGACTACACTTCAAAAAGTATTGGCTGTAATGTGCTTTGGGATGTCCTAAGGTCACGAAAGGCGCTATATAAATGCAAGTCCTTTCTTTTTTCACCTGCACCTGTGCATGGAAGAGGTGTCATAATGCACAGTCAGTTCAATAAAATGTTGCTCCTGGCTCGTAGCGTGTGACCTGCTGAGACTGTAGTGATTTTGTTGGGGAGGGTTTCTGAGCACCAGCAGCACATAACAGTCTGGAGAAAATTGGTCTTGTGAGGCCCAGTGGTGAAAGCTGGGTTGCCCTGGTTCAAGATCAAGGCCTCCCCTTCAGAGCCCGTTGTCAACAGATGCTGAGAGACTGGAGCACTGTTCAGGTGCGCTGGGTGCACTGTGGGGTTTGAGCCTCACTGAAATACATTCTGAGCCCTGTGCACTGTTTACTCACAGGCTTTGAGCACTGACAGAACTTTGGGATCAGACTGGGAGGCACAGAGCACATTGGGCACTTTGACTGCTCTCCTTTTTTTATATTTGAAGAAGGAAGAAAAGCTAGGGAGATGACTTCCTGCACTATGTACACACCTCATCATTCTCTGAAGCCTCCCAGCTATTAGAGGCCTATTTTTGGACTGTTGAGCCTCAAGGAAGTTTAGAGAGATTAATGTTTTTCTGGAATATTTAACTTATCACTGGCCGTGATAAATTATCTTTCACTCATGAACATAAGAAGATTCTTATTTGCAGCAAAGCTGTAAACGTGATTATAAGAAACACATTTATGGTTTTGCTACGAATAGTGAATAGAGGAAACACCCACCCCAATATGTCAGGCCTATCAGGGCATATTATCAACTTTGTGCTATATTTTCCTCCTCATGGAAAAAGCCATTTTGTGTCTCCGCTCCTGTAACATATTTAGGGGGATAACCCACAGACCTCCTGAAGCAGCCCCACTGGTTTCAATGGAAGCTGCTGTTTTAAACAGGCCTGGAGCCAAATTGGAGTTGTTCAATCTTGAGTGTAGAGCAGCTCAGGCAGCGCTGGTGTGGCTCACACTCTGTCCCGAAGCACCAGCTCCAGTCAAAAATCAATGGAGCCTGTTGGGCTGCCTTTGTGGCCTATGTCACTACAATAGCTCAGCAGTGTAACCGGTTTTTGCGGTGGCCAATTTCCTATGGCCCCTGCCGCAATCGCCAATTATTGTAAGTGGTTTCGTCCCGCCCGTAGCGAGCACGCAAACCCCCTTACAACAAGTTCTGGGCGATAGGGATTACTGAGGACAGATTTGAACATGGACAGCATTTTCGGGCTCAACTGTACAGTGTTTATTTAGGTTAACAAAAACCACTCCACTCGCATACAGTACGAGCAGCGTGAACACACCAGTACAGTTTAAAACAGTACAACCCTGACTTGTCCAACAAGCCTCTGCCGTGCTGACTTACCACAGCCTAAAAACACCCTCCCGTGAACTAAACTATCACAGGACCCTTCCAACGCTAAACCCCCTCTGGTTTGGTAGGAACATACAGGCACCCCCTCACACAGCTAAGTGATCTTGTGGGTGTGTAGGCTTGGCAATGCTCACCTAGATTGCCCTTTTTGATCTTGCTTGCAGCTTTCTCCCGTACATCTCGGCTACCTGGTTCCGTACCGGCCTTGCGGCATGCGAGTCCCAGCCTTAGTCGAAGTCCGTCTCGGTTGGAAGAGCAAGGCTCTGCTCCTCTTGATGTTCCATTGTGTGGAGGGCAGGAGAGAGAGAGAGAGCTATCCAAACTGCTCTCTTTTATACCCCTCCAATACACATACCATAGTCTGTGGTATTAATGGACACATGGCCTAGGGGAATGGTTTTCGATCTCTCGAATGGTTTGAATGGTTTTTGATCTCTTTTCGATCTTCCTGCCGATTAACTTAACGAGTTTATCTTGACTAGAACAATGAGTCGTCAGCCTTGTTAATCAAGACTTGGGAGTGGGCCTCTCAGGCCATTGTTCCCAAGGACAGTTCGTTTCCATATGAATGAGTCATCTCCAGCTTGAGTGGTTTTTCACTGCTCCCCCCCCCCAAACAGCCTGTCCAGTTTTTAATAAGGGTTAAAATCTAAAAATCCATGAAGTCTGCGCTGACTGCTACAGCAGTGGGAGCAGAGGCTTTTAACAGCATGTTCTCAGAAGAAGGAAAGCACAAAAACAACGGTATGTCACAACAGGTGAGAAATATTGAGATTTTATTAAATGGAGAAAGGGGGGGGTAATTTAAACAGAAAATATCCCTCTAACATTTTCCTTTCCGTTAATTTGTGAAAACACTTCCTGTCAATTCTGTGATTTAAATATGACATAAACTGATGTCGTGAACACCTATTCTCTGAAGAGTGTTAAGGGTCCTTAGCCCCTCAGTAGGGAAGGTCATTTTCTGACTCCGTCGTCGTAGTAGGGAGCCTCGCCAGCCAGTAATTCACATCAGAAATCCGGGTGTGCATTGTGCACGATTTTCCAACCATTCATTTAAATGGTTAGAAACCCATATGCAGCAGGTGCCTGAATTCCTGCTCTGGGTGAGGCTCCCCTTTGGGAGCGTGATGTTGGAAAATGATCCCTGTTGTCTTTTTGTTGGCCAAATAAAATGGGAGTATACTAACTGACATAAGAAAACTACTAGGCACTTGGTCTAAGCGTTAAACAAAGCTTTAATCAACTGTTTTACAACATGGAGGTCTAGTTGTGTTCTTCACTAGTTCCTGTTAAGAATGTCATGCGCAAGCTGGGCCCGTGCCCGAGTATTTATACTCTCCCTGGACAGCGCCACCCGCAGGCCGCTCAGTATTATTTCATAAGTCTTTCTTTCCTGAATGACTGATTCATGTCACTAACTATTGTTTCCTGGACTTTTCAGAGTAATATGGCACTGCAGTTAGTTTGCTAAAGTTATTTGTTACTTGATGATATCTGGTGAGGGGAGGGAAACTTGGGCCATGAGTCAACTCACACCATTCGCCTGCTTTCGACCTCCTTGTGGGCAGTTATACAATTGGAGTGGCAGAGATCTGGGAATAAAAGAAAAAAAAGACTTGCATTTATATAGCGCCTTTCACAACCTCAGGATGTTCCGAAGCGCTTTACAGCCAATTAATTACTTTTGAAGTGTAGTCACTGTTGTAAAGTACGAAACGAGGCAGCCAATTTGCACACAACAAGGTGCCACAAACAGCAATTATGGGAACGGTAGCATAGTGGTAATGCTACTAGACTAGTAATCCAGAGGCCTGGACTAATAATCTGAGAAACATGAGTTCAGATCCCACCACAGCAGTTTGGGAATTTAAATTCAGTTCATTAAATAAATCTGGAATAAAAAGCTAGTATCAGTAATGATGACCATGTAACTACCGGATTGTCATTAAAAACCCCTCTGGTTCCCTAATGTCCGTTAGAGAAGGAAATCTGCCATTCTTACCCTGTCTGGTCTACATGTGACTCCAGAGCCACAGCAATGTAGTTGACTCTTAAGTGCCCTCTGAAATAGCTTAGCAAGCCACTCAGTTGTATTCAAGGCGGCGGCTCACCACCACCTTCTTGAGGGCATTTAGGGATGGAAAATAAACGCCGGCCATGCCAGAGACACCCACATCCCATGAACGAATAAAAAAAAATGTGATAATGACCAGATCATCTCACTGCCACTTCTCTTCCAGGAATGCTTGTCTTGAAGAAGTTCTGCTCTTCTCTAAACAGGATTTTGTAAGCATACACAGACCCTTAATTTTTAATTTTGGTATATATTGAAATGCTTCGCTAGGCCAAAAGGTTTTTCGAAGTGAAATAAAGTTGTAACAGGTGGTCTTTCACTGAAAAGTGGACATGGAATGTGACGTAATAAAACTCACTACACACTTGCTTCAAGTATAAAGCAAGGCTTTAATCAACTTGTTTCAGAACATGGAGGTCTAGTTATACTTCACTAGTTCCTGTCTTACAAAATGTCCCTGGGCAAGCTGGGCCCACACCCGAGTATTTATACTCCTTGGACAGCGCCACCAGCTGGCTGTCCAGTGTTATTTCATGAGTCGTTCCTTCATGGTGATGAGATTTATAACATCCTTCCTGCCTAAAAGATTTGGAAATCCGACGACTTCCTCCTAACGGATTAAGCGGACCACGAATAGCCGCATTCTTTTAGATCTTTGTTTATGGCTGGAAGGCATGTCTCCCCGGACCGTGTCTTGGGCCCTGGGCCGCTTGATCCGTACTGGTAGATCGACAGGGCCCGTGTCGCCTTGATCGACCTGAGGGAGACTGGGGAGATTGTGACTCCGAGTGCAGGTCCTCACAGGCATAGAGCTGGCTTCATCTTGTTTGATAGCTGGGGATTGACCGGCGTCCTAGCTTCGGGTGGCCATCCCACAGGGAGCGCTCGGCTCCAAGTGGATCCGGTGGGGTAGCCGGCAGATCTCTTGATGTCCCAGGTAGGGCGTCATCTTCAAAGGAGCACAGAGTGTCGGCATCATTACTATGGGTCCTTCTATCAGTTGGGTCCGTGGGACCGGTTGGACAGGGAGCCAGATTTCGGAGCAAAACGGTGAACTCCCGGCCATTAGGGTACCGCACGTGCGTGTACGTGGGATTAACGTCCGTGAGTTCCACCTTATCGATGAGGGGATCGTTTTTGGAAGATCGGACGAATCTTCGGAGTAGCACGGGGCCAGGAGCTGCCAACCATGACGGTAGGGATGTCCCATGAGTGGAGCGACGCTGGAAGCTGAAGAATCGCTCGTGAGGTGTGACATTGGTGGACGTAGAAAGAAGAGACCTGATAGAATGCAACACGTCAGGGAGCATAGTTTCCCACTGCTGTTCTGGTAGGTTGCGTGACTTCAGTGCAAGACGAACAGCGTTCCAAATGAGAGCGTTGTATCTCTCAACCTGCCCGTTACCGATGGGATGGTACGGTGTTGTTTTACTTGTGGCGATTCCCCGTTGGGAAAGATAACTTTTGAGTTCGCTTGACATGAAGGAGGGACCCCAATCAGAGTGGATGAAATTGGCTGTACTGCAAAGGGAAAAGACTTGATCAAGGCATTTGATCACTGTGGAAGTAAACATATTGGGACAGGGGAAAGCAAAGGGAAAGCGTCAATATTCGTCCACCATAGTAAGTAAGTAGGTGTTTCGCGTTGAGGAAGGCAATGGCCCTTTAAAGTCAATGCTGAGTCGCTGCATAGCATGTATGAGCGAGCCATCCGATGGACGGAAGAATTGCGGTTTCAATTCCGCACAAATTCAACAGGTGGAGCATGTTCTTTTCACATCTCCCGTAGAAAATGGGAGATTTTTAGATCGCACAATGTGCAACATATGGGTAACGCCAGGATGGCATAAGTCAGTATGAAGATCCGCAAGAGTTGAAGTTGACATAGAAGAGCAGAATGCCCGCGTGAGGGTATCTGGGGCAACATTCTCTTTGCCGGGTCGATAATGTATGGTGTATCCAAAGGCGGCCAATTCTATCCTCCAGAGTTGTATTTTGTTATTCTTGATCTTAGTGTGTTTCCGGTTATCCAGCATAAAGACCACAGAGCGCTGATCGGTTATAAGTGTGAAATGGCGACGAGCGAGAAAATGACTCCATTTACGTACAGCTTCGATGATGGCCGTAGCCTCCTTCTCGACAGGAGGATAATGGAGCTCGCTACCCTGCAAGGTTCTGGACAGAAATGCAAAGGGTCGACCACCTTGATTCAAGGTAGCAGAGATCGCCACCTCCGATGCATCGCACTCGACCACGAAAGGAAGATTTTCATCAATAGAACGAAGCGTGGCTTTTTCTAGTTGTCGCTTGAGGAGGTTGAAAGCTGAAATAGCCATTGCCTCCAATGGAAATTACTTTGCATGAAGCAGGGGCTGGATCTTGTCGGAGAAGTGGGGTATCCACTTCGCATAATAGGCGAACATGCCGAGTGCCCGACGTAGAGAGCTGAGATTCGTAGGGGGAGGGAGCTCCTGAAGTGGGCGAAGTCGCTCCGGATCCAGTTTGATGACACCGTTGCCCACCCAGTAGCCAAGGATGTTGACTGATGGTACTGATTTCACAGATTTGGACTCATTTAAGGCTAAGTTGCGATGACGGAGAACATCAAAAAATTTCTGGAGATTGGCATCATGCTCCTTCTGGTCATGACCAGCAATGGTGATATTATCCAGATATGGAAAAGTGTCCGTTAACTTCTCCTGTTTGACTAGGCTATCCATTGCCCATTGAAAGACGGCCACCCCATTGGTGACCCCAAATGGAAGGCGACAAAACTGATAAAGCCGACCATTGTCCTCAAAGGCCGTATACTTTTTGCCAGAGTCCTTTAACGGTAGTTGATGATATGTGCTCTTTAAATCAAAAGTTGAAAATACCTTGTAGTTGGCAAGGTTATTGACCATATCATCGATGCGTGGTAGTGGGTAGGCATCCAGGTTGGTATACTGGTTAATAGTTTGCGAGTAATCGATGCAAAGACATTTCTTGTGTTGCTTCAGAGGATTTTTAACAACGACGACTTGAGCCCGCCAGGAAGATGAATATGGCTCAATGATACCGTCAGCTAGAAGGCGAGAGATTTCTGCCTCGATAAAAGATCGATCATCTTGGCTGAAACATTGTGATTTAGTGACTATGGGCTTACATCGGGGGGAAAGATTGGCTAACAAGGAGGGCTTGTCGAGTGAAACCGCCGAAAGTGCACAAAACGGTACTTTGGAAATAGTAAGCTCCGGCTTTGACCCTCTAAACTCGAAAGTGAGTCTTTTGTGTTGTTTCTGGAAATCCTGTCCCAGGAGCACATCACTGCATAGGTTTTTGAGCACCCCGAGTCAGGTGGAGAAATAAGTGCGGCCATTGAGAATAAGGTCGACAAGCCAAAAGCCGTAAGAGTTGGTGGTTAGTTTCGTCAGAACCATTGCAATTTCCCTGTCTAAGGGGTAAATACGCAGTTTTAACTTACTGACGGCCCGCTCACTAATGAAGCTGTCAGAGCTGCATGAGTCGATTAGTGCACTCAAAATGTGTCCATTTACCGAAACCTTCATGGTTGCATGGGACAGACTTTGGGGAAAAACAGCTGTGATGGGAGGAGGAGCAGTTTTACCCTTGACAGCTGTAACCTTAGTAGTGTTTCTTGGGGGAGGAGCAGTTTCATAGATAGCAGCTGTATCCTTAGTAGTGGCTCTTCGGGGAGGAGCAGTTTTATAGATAGTAGCTGCAAAACTAACAGGAGCTCTCGACCGGTATACCTTAGAAAAGTGGCCTTTCTTACTAACAGAGGCTCTTGACTGGCATACCTTAGAAAAGTGACCTTTCTTGCTGCAATGATTGCAGGTTGCGTTACAAGCAGGACAAAATTTCCTATAATGGAACGCACCTCCACAGAAGAAACACTTCCTTCCAGATTGCCAAGATGCCACTAGGGTGGGGTCATCATCAGTGAAGGCTTCTAGGGTAGGGTTGTCATCATCAGTGAGGGCTTCCACCCGAGACCTATCGAAGGAGTCATTAAACGTGATAGCAGCAGCCCGTGCATGAGGTAAAAGATAGGTATCTGCATTCCTCTTTGCTAAGTCCAGGGAACATGCCTGGTCATAGGCAGCCTGTAACTCGAGGGTTTTATTCTCCAACAGACACTGGCGTATGAAGGGAGACGCAATCAAATTAATAAAGGAATCACAAATTAACTCCTCCTGATACTGCTCAGCTGTGATAGCTTTAAGATTACAATCCTTGCTGAGCCTGCAAAGTTTCTGAAGGAATTCATCAAGTGATTCCCCGGGTTGTTGTCGCGTTGTGGCCAGTAGTTGCCGAGCAAAAATTTTGTTTGGGGCCTTAACATATAGTCGCTGTAATATTAGGATAGCGGAGTCATAGTCTACACAGTCTTCGATATAGTCAAACACATGAGGAGATACATAATTGGCAAATATCTCTAATTTATCAGGAACATTCTCACCACACACCCTGAGGAAGTTGCTAAAGGTACGATGCCAATGTTTCCATACCTTAGCAGTTGTAGGTGAATTCGGGTCCAGGTCTGAGTAGTTTGTCCATGATGGATTGATTACTATGCCGGAGTTCCCTTCTGCAGTTGAAGTCATAGCTGGCTGTTCCCGAAATCACTCAGAGCGTGGCGTTGATATCAAGTTGATTAAATTGACGTAATAAAACTCACTATGCACTTGGTTCGAGTATAAAGCAAGGCTTTAATCGGCTTGTTTCAAAATATGGAGATCTAGTTGGACTTCACTAGTTCCTGTCTTACAAAATGTCCCTGGGCAAGCTGGGCCATGCCCGAGTATTTATACTCCTTGGACGGCGCCACCAGCTGGCTGTCCAGTGTTATTTCTTAAGTCGTTTCTTCATGATGATGAGATTTATAACAGATTGTGCTTTACTAAAAGGCAGCAAACATGGTTGTGACTGCAGGGGGTAGTCATAGACAACAGAGATAAACAAACCCCCTTAGATTTGCAGACATCGGGGGAAAAATTCGGTTGCTTTGCACCTCCTGCTAGCGCCCTAGTGCCGGGGCGGCGCTAGTTAAAGGTGAGGTGACAGGCTGCCATTTTTGTTGCTGGCCGCTTGCCAGCACCTGCCCCCGTTGCTGACCCCGGCCCCTGTGAAGCCCTCCCGTGGAATGCTGGGCTCATTTGCTGGCACTCCCGATCCCTGGTGGCCCAGCTGGGCGCCAGGACGTGCTGGGCCAGGCCCCTCCCCTTTAAGAAAGGGAGGAAGGCCTGCAGTACTGCAGCATGACGTGCTGCAGGGCATGGCACTGCGGCACGTAGCGCCGCGATATTCCCTCACAGCACCCCAAGAGGGAGGCGGGGTGCTTCCAGTAACAGCCCGCTTCCCTCTTGGGCGCTACCATTCAAATTCAGCCACAGGGGCGCTAATTTTTTCGGGGCACTAAAAGTAGCGCCCCGGCAAAGTTAGCATCACAAAGGGGGCATGACTCAATTTTTCCCCCATTGTGTCTACAACAAAGTAGGCTACAAGATTGAAGAATGGTTTTTGGTGGCTAAGTGGGAGGAGTCAAACCTTTGAAGTTTTGAAATGCAGGATACGACGTAACTCATGAACTGTAACCAAGTGGTTTTCTACCACTTTTGTAAACTTTATGAGTGAATGAACAATTTTGGGCTATGATAAAGGCAACTAATGGATAGCCACACAGGATGTGTGAGTGTGAAAGTTTGACAGCTCAAACAACTCAGGTCGATCATTAAAGGAACATTTCATGAATGATTGATTTACTGGAAAAGACAAGGAAAACTATAAAAACCAGTGACAAAAAATATCGACACTGCAGTCGGAAGGAGGGGCCTGGTTGATTGTCTCAACTCGGAGAGCTGCAGTTGAATGGACATGGCCTACAATCAACGCTGGACTGATCATCTGTGAGTGGTTGTATGTATGATTTCCTGTAACATTATTGGTGCACTGCTCAAATAGTGGCTGGGGTTTTGAATCTGTCTTAGAAACAATAAAAGGTTAAAGGCAGAACCGATGTGTCTGGTGTAATTTCTCATAAGTCTCAAGTCCAAACTCTATAACCTGTTGGATGGGGCGAGGGGTAATTCTGCACGTCCTACAATTTCCATTTGTCTTTTTTACCTTGCTCCCTGTCTCTGTACTTGCTTAAAAACTGTTATATCTCTAACTTCTTCCAGTTCTGATGAAAGGTCATTGACCTGAAAGGTTAACTCTGGTTCTCTCTCCATAGATGCTGCCTGACCTGCTGAATATTTCCTGCATTTTCTGCTCCAGTGATGTTGGTGGAGGGATAAATATTGACATATATGATAAGCCTGACCTGTGCGGTCCTGTGTAAATATCCACAGAATTCAAGCTCACAAACAAAATGCGAATGTGTCTTATTCTTTTTATGACCCAAAGTTCTAGGATGATGTATATGCTACTGCTACATAGTGTATGTCGATCAAAGTTAACTATTCCTACACAATGGATAGTGGGAAAGGTGAATCAATGGGAAGGGTGAATCAAAATCCAATGTGATGAGCTGGATTTTTCCATAACACAATAGCAAATAGTACAGAACACAGTGGTATACAGTCAGGAAGGAGTGGCCCTGGGAGTCCTCAACATTGACTCCGGACCCCATGAAGTCTCATGGCTTCAGGTCAAGCATGGGCAAGGAAACCTCCTGCTGATTACCACCTACCGCCCTCCCTCAGCTGATGAATCAGTACTCCTCCATGTTGAACACAACTTGGAAGAAGCACTGAGAGTAGCAAGGGCACAGAATGTACTCTGGGTGGGGGACTTCAATGTCCATCACCAAGAGTGGCTCGGTAGCACCACGACTGACCGAACTGGCCGAGTCCTGAAGGTCAAAACTGCCAGTCTGGGCCTGCGACAGGTGGTGAGTGAACTAACAAGAGGAAAAACCTACTTGACCTCGTCCTCACCAATCTACCTGTCGCAGATGCATCTGTCCATGACAGCATTGGCAGCAGTGACCACCACACAGTCATTGTGGAGACGAAGTCCCGTCTTCACACTGAGAACACCCTCCATGGTTTTGTGTGGCACTACCACCGTGCTAAATGGGATAGATTCAGAACAGATCTAGCAGCTCAAAACTGGGCATCCATGAGGCACTGTGGGCCATCAGCAGCAGCAGAATTGCATTCCACCACAATCTGTAACCTCATGGCCTGGCATATCCCTCACTCTACCATTACCACCAAGCCAGAGGACCAACACTGGTTCAACAACGAGCGTAGAAGAGCATGCCAGGAGCAGCACCAGGCGTACCTAAAAATGAGGTGCCAACCTGGGAAAGCTGCAACACAGGACTACATGCATGCTAAAAAGTGGAAGCGGCATGCTATAGACAGGGCTAAGCGATCCCACAATCAATGGATCAGATCAAAGCTCTGCAGTCCTCCCACATCCAGTCGTGAATGGTGGTGGACCATTAAACAACTAACAGGAAAAGGAGGCTCCAAGAATATCCCCATCCTCAATGATGGTGGAGCCCAGCACGTGAGTGCAAAAGACAAGGCTTGTAACCAACTTCAGCCAGAAGAGCCGAGTGGATGATCCATATCGGCCTACTCCCTAGGTCCCCACCATCACAGAAGCTATTCTTCAGCCAATTCGATTCACTCCACGTGATATCAAGAAACGGCTGAGCGCACTGGATACAGCAAAGGCTATGGGCCCCGACAACATCCCGGCTATCGTGCTGAAGACTTGTGCTCCAGAACTAGCCGTGCCTCTAGCCAAGCTGTTCCAGTACAGCTACAGCACTGGCATCTATCTGGCAATGTGGAAAACTGCCCAGGTATGTCCTGTCCACAAAAAGCAGGACAAATCCAATCCAGCTAATTACCGCCCCATCAGTCTATTCTCAATCATCAGCAAATTGATGGAAGGTGTCATCGACAGTGCTATCAAGCGGCACTTACTCACCTATAACCTGTTCACTGATGCCCAGTTTGGGTTCCGCCAAGACCACTCAGCTCCCGACCTCATTACAGCCTTGGTCCAAACATGGACAAAGGAGCTGAATTGCAGAGGTGAGGTGAGAGTGACTGCCCTTGACATCAAGGCAGCATTTGACCGAGTCTGGCATCAAGGAGCCCTAGTAAAACTGAAGTCAATGGGATTTAGGGGGAAAACGCTCCACTGGCTGGAGTCATACCTAGCACAAAGGAAGATGGTTGTGGTGGTTGAAGGTCAATCATCATAGCCCCAGGACATCGCTGCAGGAATTCCTCAGGGCAGTGTCCTAGGCCCAACCATCTTCAGCTGCTTCATCAATGACCTTCCCTCCAACATAAGGTCAGAAATGGGTATGTTTGCTGATGACTGCACAGTGTTCAGCATCATTCGCAACTCCAGAGATAATGAAGCAGTCCATGCCCGCATGCAACAAGACCTGGACGACGTTTAGGCTTGGGCTGATAAGTGGCAGGTAACATTCACGCCACAGAAGTGCCAGGCAATGACTAACTCCAACAAGCGAGAGTCTAACCACCTTCCCCTAACATTCAATGGCATTACCATTGCTGAATCCCCCACTATCAACATCCTGGGGGTCACCATTAACCAAAAACTTAACTGGACCAGCCACATAAATACTGTGGCAACAAGAGCAGGTCAGAGGCTAGATATTCTGTGGTGAGTGTTTCACCTCCTGACTCCCCAAAGCCTTTCCACCATCTACAAGGCACAAGTAAGGAGTGTGATGGAATACGCTCCACATGCCTGGATGAGTGCAGCTCCAACAACACTCAAGAAGCTTGACACCATCCAGGACAAAGCAACCCGCTTGATTGGCATCCCATCCACCACCTTAAACATTCACTCCCTCCACCACCCAACGTACCGTGGCTGCAGTGTGTACCATCTACAAGATGCACTGCAGCAACTCGCCAAGGCTTCTTCGGCAGCATCTCCCAAACCCGCGACCTCTTCCACCTAGAAGGACAAGGGCAGCAGGCGCATGGGAACACCACCACCTCCAAGCTCCCCTCCAAGTCACACACCATCCTGACTTAGAAGTATATCGCCAATCCTTCATTGTCGCTGGGTCAAAATCCTGGAACTCCCTCCCTAACAGCCCTGTGGGCGTACCATCACCACACGGACTGCAGCGGTTCAAGAAGGCGGCTCACCACCACCTTCTCAAGAGCAACTAGGGATGGGCAATAAATGCTGGCATTCCCAGCAACGCCCTGATCCCATAAGATGAATTAAAAAAAAGATAGATCTATTTGTTTGTGTCTAAACTTGGAATTTTTCTGTTATTTTTGCTCCAACTTGTTAGGTTCCTTCATTTCAATTTCCCTTGATTCCTCATAAGGATGTTTCTACTCTGCCTTTTAACAGCCTAGTCAAGATCAGAAACTCATCAAAGAATCATAAACAATTATGTACAGATTGCCCATCTTGCCAATGCTAGCCCCATCTCCTTTTTCCTTGGCTCCAATATCCTTTCTGTAATGGACAGTCAAAAACTACTCACAGTATGCCAACTGGCCGACAGACATTCATCATCACTTCCTTGCTTTTGTATTCATTGTCACTATATATGAAACCCAGAATTCCAACTGCCGTTTAATGCTTTTTCCACCTGCAATCCTGCCTTTATATATCTGCACCCCTAGATCTTTCTGGTCCCAGCCCATCATGCAAGGAACCAGAACAACACACTCACATCCTACAACTTTAATACAAAGCATTGGCACATCAATGTGCTACCAACCTGGACCAGCATACTGGTCCTCTTTAACACTTCTGGAGATTATAGTCTGTGATTAAAAGAATATAAGAACATAAGAAATAGGAGCAGGAGTAGGCCATTCAGCCCCTTGAGCCTGCTCCACCATTCAATAAGATCATGGCTGATCTTCTACCTCAACTCCACTTTCCTGCACTATCCCCATATCCCTTGATTCCCTTAATATCAAAAAATCTATCGATCTCTGTCTTGAATATACTCAACGACTGAGCCTCCACAGCCCTCTGGGGTAAAGAATTCCAAAGATTCACCACCCTCTGAGTGAAGAAATTTCTCCTCATCTCAGTCCAAAATGGCTGACCCCTTATTCTGAGACTGTGACCCCTGGTTCTAGACTCGCCAGTCAGGGGAAACATCCCTCTTGCATCTACCCTGTCAAGCCCAGTAAGAATTTTGCATGTTTCAATGAGATCGCCTCTCATTCTTCGAAACTCTAGAGAATATAGACCTAGTCTACTCAATCTGTCCTTGTGGTGTATGTAACCTGTTCCACCTTAAGAGAACTACTTTAAGAGATGTACTACTTTCTCTTGGCTGCTGTATACTGTAATACCGGTGGTGACCACACCAAGTGTTGTGTAAGGATTTGCTGGGCAGTTCAGCCCTGATCTCCGAATAGTAAAGACCTGTTAAAAGTTATTCTTGTTGTCTGTGTCCAGTGATTGATCCTAACATTAAATGGGACATACAGACTCAACAGTGGCGACGAGTCCGATCTTACCCTGCGGCAAATTTACATCCAAGGCAGCTTCGTCCTCAAAACGGGCGTCGAGAAGAGGCATCCGCCCTCATCATCCTGCTGAGCACCATCGCACGGGAGGCATCGAGAACCCGGGTTAAAAAGAAAAAGAATTCTGACCACGAAGCCCTCCATCAGCGACAGGCAGTGATCACCCCTTCTACCACGGTGGTGGGTAAGCCGATCAGCGACACGAGCAGAAAGTCGGCCGCGTTGACTGTGGAGTAGGGGAGGGAAAACGGAGGAATAAGGGCGGAGAGCTTGACCACGGCCGGTAGAAAGGGCCGGGCTGCAATCGAGGCCGAGAGGCACAGCGACTGGGGCAGCTTAAGGCTCGAGAGCCGCGGAGAACTCAAACGCAGCCGGTGTACAGGACCGGGCTGCGAGCGGGGCTGCAAGGCAAAGCAGCGTCGGGGAGTGAGAACCGCTGGGGAGGCGAGAATGGCAGCAGCAAGGCAATCGCCATTGCAGCCAGCGGGGGAAGAAGGCAAACGCGGGAATCCGCCATTGTAGTCAGCGGGGGAAGAAGACGAGCGCGGGAAAGACCGCCAAGCGCGGGAAGCCGCCATTTTAGTAGGCGGGGGAAGAAGACAAGCGCGGGAAGCCGCCATTTTGAGAAAAAGAAAATTTAAAAACTTGCAAGGATGCCTAAACATGGGAGCATTAATACCTTTGATAGTGATATCGAAGATTGGACCACGTATGTAGAACGCATGGAAGTTTATTGTAAAGCAAATAAGGTACCAGATGATGAGAAAGCATTAACCTTATTAAGCTCAATGGGGGCGAAGACATACGGGCTATTGAAGCACCTTCTATCACCAAATAAACCGGCGGATCAGACCTTTGCGAATATTGTTACTGTCCTGAAAAATCATTTAAACCCCACGCCGCTGATGATAGCGGAACGATTTAAATTTTACAGAAGAACGCAGTTGAAAGACGAAAGCAACGCTGAATTTTTAATTGAACTACGTAAGCTATCGAAGTACTGTCAGTTTGGAACAGGGCTAGCAGATGCGCTGAGAGATAAATTTGTGTGTGGATTGTTAAAAGAAGGAACACAAAAGCGACTGCTTGAAGAGAATGATCTTACGCTTGATAAAGCTGTCACTATTGCAGCATCGCAAGAAGCCGCAGCGAGAGGCACTGCGGAAATGCAGCTACGGTCACCGGAACTCTGCACCAATCAAATGGTCTTGAGTACAGTAAAATGTTATCGTTGTGGAAAGACAACGCACGATCAGAACCAGTGCTGGTTCAAAAATCAGGAATGCAGAAAATGTGGCAGGCTTGGTCACATAGCTAAAGTATACCAGTCAGGAAAGAAGACCAGCAACAAAAAGTCACCGCAGGAAAAGTACAAAAAGGTACACAAGGTGACAGAGAACAGTTCGAACGAACAGAAGTCAGATTCAGACTCCAGCAGTAATGAACTGGGTAGTCTAAGAGTACACAATGTTGGTAAGGAAGCAGACCTCCAAACAATTTGGGTCACACTTCAGATAGCAGGAGTCGAAGTGAAGATGGAATTGGACACTGGATCGGCATTGACGGTCATGAATAAGAAAGATTACAAAAGGTTATTCCCACATATTCCCCTACGGGATACGGAGATTGTATTGAAAACATACACGGGGCAAAGAGTATACCCCACCGGGAAGATAGAGGTAAAGGTGGTCCACAAGGGCAAAGAAAGCCGAGGAATGGACTTATATGTGCTACCTGAGGGAGGTCCACCACTACTGGGACGGGAGTGGATTAGGAAAATAAATATGGACTGGCATTCCTTAAAAGCACTAACGGTAGATTCTGGTACAAAAGATGTCAAACCTAAACGATTGTCCAGAATATTGGAGGATGCTAAAGAGGTGTTCCAACAGGGACTGGGAACACTGAGAGGAATTACGGCAAACATCAAGGTTGAAGAACATGCAAACCCGAAATTTTTCAAAGCCAGACCGGTACCTTATGCAATACGACCTGCTGTGGAAGCTGAGCTGGAAGGGCTAGAACATTCAGGAGTACTGTCTAAGGTAGACTGGAGTGAGTGGGCCACGCCCATTGTCCCAGTCATGAAGCGTTCATCGAGCAACAAGCCGGGGGAACCGGGGAAGGTTCGCATCTGTGGAGGTTTCAAGACCACTGTTAATCCGGTGCTTCACACGGTGCAGTATCCGCTTCCACGGATTGAGGATATCTTCGCTTCGTTGTCTGGCGGGAAACACTTCACCAAGATAGACCTGGCGCAGGCGTACTTGCAGATGGAAGTTGAGGAAGAGTCACGCCAGTATCTCACGATCAACACGCATAGAGGCTTGTACCGGTATAATAGATTGGTTTTTGGAGTGGCATCGGCTCCAGCAATTTGGCAGAGGGCCATGGAGCAGGTATTACAGGGAATTCCAGGTACACAATGTTACCTGGACGATATTCTGATTACAGGAGATGATGACGAGGAACACCTTGCAAACTTGGAACTGGTGCTCACCAGATTGAAAGAATATGGTCTTCGAGTTAATCGCCAGAAATGTGAATTCTTTCAGAAGCGGATCTCGTACTGTGGTCATGTCATTGACCAGGAGGGGCTTCATAAGTCTCCTGACAAGATCGAAGCTGTTGTGAAGGCTCCCGCTCCGGATAATGTATCCCAATTGAGGTCATTTCTAGGGTTAATTAACCATTACCATAAGTTTCTGCCAAATTTATCCACGGTGCTGCACCCGCTGAACGCTCTTTTGCAGAAGGGAGTACCATGGAAGTGGAGCGAGGACTGTAAGAGGGCCTTTCGCGAAAGCAAGGCATTGATCACCTCAGGGGAAGTGTTGGCTCACTTCAACCCAACGCTGCCTATTCGTTTGGCTTGTGATGCTTCTCCATATGGTATTGGGGCAGTACTCTCACACAAGTTGCCAAATGGCCAGGAGAGGCCAGTTGCGTTCGCATCCAGATCATTGACCTCCGCTGAGCGCAACTATGCTCAGATAGATAGGGAGGCTCTCAGCCTTGTGTGGGGAGTAAAGAAGTTTAATCATTACCTGCAGGGCCAAAAGTTTACGCTTCTGACAGACCACCAGCCGTTGGTATCCATTTTTAACCCTAAGAAGGGTGTTTCGGTGATGACAGCACAGAGACTCCAGAGATGGTCCCTTTTCCTCGGGGCACATCAATATCAGATAGAATTCAAAGGTACAAAGCAGCATGGTAATGCTGATGGGCTGTCGCGCCTGCCACTACCTACAGAGGAGGAGGCACCGACGGTTGACCCTGTTGAGTTATTTCACTCGACCATCATCGAATGTTTACCAGTCACCAATGCAAGTATTGAAAGAGAAACCAGGAACGACCCGACACTGTCCAGGGTCTACGAAGTGACAGTGAAGGGATGGCCAGCACATGGTGATCCACTGTTACCGGCATTCTCAGCAAGACGAGAACAGCTGTCCGTCTGTCAAGGAACATTGATGTATGGAACAAGGGTGATTATTCCTCCTAAGTTAAGAGAGAGAATTCTAAAGGAACTGCATGAAGGTCATCTGGGGGGAGTCAAGATGAAAAGCCTTGCTAGGGCTTATGTGTGGTGGCCGGGTATCGACCAACAGATAGAGGAGCTGACGAAAAGCTGCTCAGGGTGCCAAAAAGTGCAAAATGCACCTCCGATTGCACCGCTGCATCCATGGGAATGGCCTTCAACCCCATGGCAACGTGTACATATTGACTTTGCTGGTCCTTTCATGGACTCCATGTTTTTAATTGCGGTGGACGCACATTCTAAATGGCCAGAAGTGATTAAGATGACTACCACTACCTTGGAAAAGACGATCGCGGTGTTAAGAACGATATTTGCGAGAAATGGATTGCCAGAACAAATATGTTCAGACAACGGACCGCAGTTCGTGTCAGAAGAATTCCAGAGATTCATGAAGAAGAATGGGGTGAAACATTATACCTCTGCCCCATATCATCCGGCTACAAACGGGTTGGCTGAGAGATTTGTACAAAAATTTAAAAAAGCAATAAAGGCCATGAGTGAAGATCAGATTCCACTACAACACAAGGTGGACAAATTCCTACTGGCATATCGAAACGCCACTCATGCAGTGACAAACCAAAGTCCTGCCATGATGTTCTATAACAGGAGGTTGCGGTCCAGGTTGGACTTGTTAAAACCAAATGTGCGGAGGGAAGTTGAAAACAAACAGTTCCAGCATATAAATAACAAGACCACTCGGAGTTTCGAAATAGGACAACCAGTGTTAGCCCGGGACTATAAAAACGAGAAATGGCAATCTGGAACAATTCGGGCCAGACAAGGACCCCTGATGTACACGGTAGACATTGGTGAAAATGTAATACGGCGTCATGCTGACCAACTGGTAGAATCGAGAACAAGGGTCGAGCCCATGGTTACGGCAGAGACAACCGTGGAAGAAGTTAGTGAACCTGAAGCATCTACCTCAGAAGTGAATGTACCTGATGATGATGTCCAATCCATAAGAGACCAACTAGATGAGTCACCCCAACAACGAGAATCAGAGACCCCTGAAAGGCGTTATCCAACTCGAATCAGGAGGCCTCCTCAGAGACGGAATCTTTGAACTGTTTTGCATGAAATTGTATATATGTTATTATGTTATGTTAAATGGGGATATAACTGTTAAGCTAAAAAGGGAGGATTGTGGTGTATGTAACCTGTTCCACCTTAAGAGAACTACTTTAAGAGATGTACTACTTTCTCTTGGCTGCTGTATACTGTAATACCGGTGGTGACCACACCGGTATATAAGTGTTGTGTAAGGATTTGCTGGGCAGTTCAGCCCTGACCTCCGAATAGTAAAGACCTGTTAAAAGTTATTCTTGCTGTCCGTGTCCAGTGATTGATCCTAACATTAACTGGGACATACAGACTCAACAGTCCTCATAGGACAATCCCCCCATCCCAGGAATCAGTCTGGTGAACCTTTGTTGCGCTCCCTCTATGGCAAGTATATCCTTCCTTAGGTAAGAAGACCAAAACTGTACACAATACTCCAGGTGTGGTCTCACCAGGGCCCTATATAATTGCAGTAAGACATCTTTACTCTTATACTCAAATCCTTTTGTAATAAAGGCCAACATACCATTTGCTTTCCTAATTGCTTGCTGTACCTGCATGTTAACTTTCACCAATTCTTGTACAAAGACACCCAGGTCCCTCTGAACACCAGCATTTCCCAATCTCTCACCATTTAATAAATACTCTGCTTTTCTATTTTTCCTACCAAAGTGAATAACTTCACATTTCTCCACATTATATTCCATTTGTCATGTTCTTGCCCATTCACTTAGCCTGTCTATATCCCCTTGAAGGCTCTTTGCATCCTCCTCACAACTTACATTCCCACCTAGCTTTGCATCATCAGCAAACTTGGCTATATTACATTTGGTCCCCTCATCCAAATCATTGATATAGATTGTGAATAGTTGAGGCCCAAGCACTGATCCTTGTGGTACCTCACTAGTTGCAGCCTGCCAACCTGAAAATGACCCATTTATTCCTACTCCGTTTTCTGTCCGTTAAACAATCCTCAACCCATGCTAGTATATTACCCCCAATCCCATGAGCCCTAATTCTGTTTAATAACCTCTTGTATGGCACCTTATCAAATGCCTTCTGAAAATCCAAATGCACCACATCCACTGGTTCCCTTTTATCTATTCTGCTAGTTACAACCTCAAAAAACTCGAATGATTCGTCAAACATAATTTCCCTTTCATAAATCCGTGTTGACTCTGCCCAATCCTATTATTATTTTCTAAGTGCCCTGCTCCCATGCCCTTAATAATAGATTCTAGCATTTTCCCTACTACTGATGTCAGGCTAACTGGCCTGTAGTTCCCCGTTTTCGCTCTCCCTCCTTTCTTAAATAGTGGGGTTACATTTGCTACCTTCCAATCTGCGGGAACCATTCTAGAATCTATGGAATTTTGGAAGATGACAACCAATACATCCACTATCTCTATAGCCACCTCTTTTAAAACCCTAGGATGTAGGCCATCAGGTCCAGGGGATTTATCGGCTTTCAGTCCCATTAATTTCTCCAGTACTTTTTTTTTACTAATACTGATTTCTTGCAGCTCCACATTCTCGCTTGACCCTTGGTTCTCCACTATTTCCAGGAGTTTTTTGCATCTTCTTCTGTGAAGACAGACACAAAGGGCTCGATTTTAATAGCGCTGAGGAGGTGGGTTTGGAGGCAGGTCCGCAGTGAAAATCAGAAAAAATGGCTTCAGACTGCCAACCCGCCTCCACGCGACTTTCGTTAGTGTTGGGTCAGCCGCTCCCAAACTGACTCGACTGGAACCGGTGGGACAGGTAGTTAAGGCAGATAACAGCCTGTTAACTGCCTTGCTAATCCTATTTTGATAGTGGTTTCCCATTTTCGTGCTTCTGGCTCCTGTTTCCTGTCTTGTCAGAAACAGGCTAACATCAAGGAGACGAGTTGCTGAAGGACATGATTTGTAGTCATTGGTGGAGCACTTTAAACGCGCCCCTGAAACATGGCTGCCACTCAAATGCAACAACTTTTCTGTTGGAGGTTTGGGATAAGATTTTGCACATCTACTGACCTTGTGACTGTTCAAGCTGCAGTGTGACCTGAATGGAATAATTTCAGGCCACTCCGACTGTGCGCTTGCAAGCTTCTTGCCTCAAATGAAGTCTATAGCAAGGGGATGGGAAACATTTCTGTCCTCTCATCCTGGTCCTCATAATCGGAGGAGCAGCAGCCACGTGGCTCAGTGCAGATCTTCCTGGGAAGAGGAGGAGGAGGGCTAGGAACAAGAGGACAAAGAGGCGCTCCTTGCGTGCCCTGTTGTGACCAATGCAGTATCCCTCCAGTTCACTGGTCCCCGACAAGCAGGGTATGCACACTGCCATGCCACATTCGCGTAAGTTTATTCTTCAACCATAGGTGGCTACCATATGGCTCTCTAATTGTAGCTGACATTGCTCCAACGTCATACATCATCTCTGGTTATTTCCTATCACTTTCACCATCAACATTACAAATGCAAGTTGCCCTGAGCCCTCAATGTGCATTTGCCATTTCCCAGAACACATAGGCCACATAATCAACTGTTTGCCATCATTTTTCTTTACGACATGACTAAACAATCACAAAGCAAGTACAGGCAGGAAAATAAGGACAAAACACCCACGTGAGTCCCCTTGTGATTATATGTGCTGAATGGGAGCATTAAAAGCAGCTGATATGATGTCGGGGGCGGGTTACTAACTCAGTGGCATTAACTGCGATTGGGGAGTAGGGGACCGCGCATGCGTCCAAGCGCGATTCCCAGTCCATCCCCCTCCCGTTATCTTGCCACTGGCTGTGGAAAATGATGGAAACACCTGCGGGGCAGACTTTTCCTGAACCCCACATACATACGTAAATCCTTTGATCGGGTTCCCACCATTTATCCCAGCACACTGTCAGCCCTCCCTGGGTCCCTGTGATGGTCCGGTGAGTGTTGTTCCCTAACCTTTCCCACTGTCCTCTGGGGTTCCCCATGTCCTTGCTCAGTTTCCTGAGCCACCACCACCTATCCAGGGGGACGTTCCCCCTGCACGTTAAACAAATTCGTTTTCCCACAGTAACACTGATCCGCGTGGCCTTGATCGTGACCCGCGGACACGATAGTGAAACTTCTCCATAAGTGAAACCAATGTCATTAGAGTATTTAGTGGCGTTCGATCCCAGCCAACCCGGCCAGTTGCCCTCGTGGGTATATCCAGCGACTTCCTCTGCCTTGCGCAGGCCCTGCCCGTCGTGGGCCAGGGGCGCCGTTTCCCCAGTACATCCGAAGATGTGGTGATCCTCCATCTCCCCTCGCCACGCGATGTTGAGGCCCACCAGGGCCGCGAGGATGATGCCTCTTAGTAGCATCATTGGATTAATACCTGTTGGAGAGATAAAAGAGAATGTTCGAGCCGGGTTCCTTGGGCTCCTCGGCTTGGGTGTGGGGTGAGTGGGTCCCGCGACCCTAGCTCACTTAACTTGCCACTCTGTACCGTTCCAAAATGCCACCATACCTCAGAAAAACCTTATACATACATACTAAATTTACAAATAACTAAACCTTACTTAGCAAACTATGGTGTATGTACATGTGCCGTCCGTCTCCGGACGGCCAGCTTAAAATCTGTGGGGACTGTCGCAGGCCTCCCCCTGCGGCGTTCCCACCTCAGTTTCAGCTGCTGGTCCCTAGCAGCCTGTAGCTGCTGGCTGTGAACTGTTTAAAATTCCCACAGCTTTCCTACGGGGGTATCTTTTTACAGTAACCGGCGACCAGACCTTTTCAATGCTACACTGAGGGGCAAGACCTAAGACCTCTGGCTCCTCCCCTTCACCGCTGTCGGGGGCGGGACCTTCGTCCTCCGACTCGGCTTCACTTTGGCCAGGGACAGGACCTAGGACCTCCGGCTCCTCCCCTCCTGGGTCCCAGAACAATGGGGGAGTTTCCCGCTTAGATGGGACAACTCCTCCCCTCACACAGGCTGCACGTCCAGCCTGTGTGACCTGTGGCTGCAGCTCCCCTACAGCGTTTGATTCTTTATTGACCTTTTCAGCCCCCGCTGCCTGTTTCCCTGCCTCCGGTTTAAACAGTTTACATTGGTTAATGTGAAACCATTTAGTGCGCCGGGGCAGTTTCACAGCATACACCATGGGGCTGGCCTGATCTACAATACTGTAGGGACCCATGTAAAGTGGCTCGAAACTCTCCACACCGGCGAAGTTTCTTACCATTACTAGGTCCCCTATGTAAAGTCTGTGGGTTGTATAGCGAAGTAATACACAGACTACAAGAGTAACTTAAACAGGACTTTACTATTCGAAGGTCAGGGCGAATCTGCCCAATAAATTCTGCCACAGCACTTATATACCGGTGTGGTCACCGTCGGTATTACAGTATACAGCAGCCAGGATAAAGTAGTGCCACACCTAAAATAGTTCTCTTAAAGGTGGACGGTTACATACAATAGTTCTCTTAAAGGTAGAACAGTTACATACACTACAATCCTCCCTTTTTAGCTTACAACATACTTATTCCCCATTAACACAACATCATAACATATCCAACTTCATGTTACAACAGTTCACAGAGGTAGTCTCTGCGGAAACAGTTCACAGATTCAGTCTCTGCGGGAAACAGTTCACAGATTCAGTCTCTGATCTTCTTGACTCGGTCCGGACCACGCCTCCGTGGTGTAGTCGGGTCACCTTGCTAGAGGGACTCATCCCATAGTCCTTCCCTAGACTTAACAGCTTTACTTCCATCACTTCTGAACCAGCATTGCTGACTTTTTTAAAACAAACAAAAAACAGTTGGATTGCCTTGGGAAATTTTCCTACTTTCCAACTGATTTGGCTCCGTTCGGGGGACCACGTGTGTGATCGGGTAGAGGTAATAATGGTTCAGATGGTTATCATCTTCTGCTTCGCCTTTTCCTTTTTTGCTTCTTGGAGACTCTCGGGGCTCCATTGTCAGCTGCCAGCTGTAACGCCACCATCTCCCTATGTTCCTTAGACTTTAAGTGATTCATCCTGATTTCGGCACTTTGGGAGTTCTCGGCACAAGCTGGGCAGACCAGGTCCTCGTAATATTCAGTGTCACTCAACAGATCATGGTAATATTCGGTGTCGTCCTGAGCTAGGCCAGCGAGAGGGTCTTCTATTTCCTCCTTACCCAGCTGGACGTTAGCCGACTTTTGTTCCAAATTCCGACATCTGTCCTGGAGAGACTTCATCATGCGTTCAGATTCATCCCGCTTTTTCTGGGCTTCCTGCAAGTCTTTTACTAATGACCTCATTTGTGATTTCAATACTTCAACTTCATTCGGAGATTGATTGATCGGACTATTCAATCCCTCTACTGAAGTATCTGTTTCAGTATTCTGTTGTTCTACATTGCCGTGCGTCAGCGTACTTTTGGCATCCAAGGGCTGTTCTGCTGCAGACTTCTCAGTCTGGGTTGCCACCTCAGCTCTTCCAATGACTTTTGAGAGCTCCCTTCCCTTTGAAGATTGAGGCTCGTATTTAAGTTTTTCCCATTTTAGAGTTTTATCCCTCAGCATATGAATGAGTTGGCTGACTGTTAACTCTTCTGCCATCATTCCTTTTCCATTAGCTGCAGGGCTGTTTAGAACCTTGTCCTGGGGCTCCTTTGCTGCTTCTACTTCGCCATCATCCGCAGCCCCCATCATTCGAATTTCCACAAATGAATCGTCCGGTGATGCTGCACCCAACTTCAGTAGCAGCTCGGAAGTCATGTCGACCAACTCAGCTTTTTCTGCCTGCAACCTGCTAACCAGCGCCTTCAGTTGCGGCACATCTTGTTTCACCGGATTGGAGCACGCCCCTTCAGAAGCCGAATCAGCTGTGATTCGTTTGGCCTCCTCGTGCAGACGGTTTGTGTGCTCCTGCTCCCTTTTCTTCCCCAGCTGCTTCTGTTGTCTTTCCAGATTCTCCCATTTGGTATCATAGAACTTTTTCATTGCTTTCATCTCTTGCTCGAGACGGCAATTCAATTGTTCTAATTGCTGTCGTAATCTGAAATAAGTTTGCGTTCGAGCTCGATGTTCCTCAGTAATATATATGTCTGTAACTTGAACAGACTCAGAATTCTCTGTCAAGCTATGTTGTTGTTGTTCAGAGGAATTCTGTTCTGAAGCTTTGTTCTCCTCTGGAGCATAAGCCTTTATGCCCACATTCGTTCTACCAACCTTAGTCAGCAAGTTCATTTTAGACTTGTCTTTCATGCTTGGGCTGGTCTTATCGTCATCCGTTTCAGAGTCTGAGCTGATTGTTTGCCCCGAGTCCTCACTCATTATTGCTTTGAGGTAGTGCCATTCCATGTCTATTTTCTTGATCCACTCCCGCCCTAGAAGTGGTGGTCCTCCCTCAGGTAGTATGTATAAGTCCATTCCGGGGTGTTCTTTGCCCCTGTCTCTCACCTTGACTCTTATCTTTCCCATGGGGTATACTTTATGCCCCGTGTATGTCTGCAATACGAACTTGGTATCTCTCAAGGGTATATGTGAGAATAGCCGGTTGTAATCCCTTCGATTTATGACTGATAGGGCTGATCCAGTGTCCAATTCCATTCTCACTTGGACTCCGGCTATTTTTAGCATGACCCAGATAGTTTGTAGGTCAGCTTCCTTACTCACATTATGAATTCTCAGACTACCCAGTTCCTGGCCGCTTGGGTCTGAATCCGAATTCTGTTCATCTGAACTCTTCTCAACCACCTTGTGTACTTTGTTGTACTTTTCCTGTGATGGCTTTTTTTTTTGGTTGTTGGTCTTCTTCCCTGACCGGCATACTTTGGCTATGTGACCCAGTTTGCCACATTTCCTACAGTCCTGGTTTTTAAACCAGCATTGGTTCTGGTCGTGTGTTGTCTTCCCACAACGATAACATTTCGTTGCACCCGAAGTAATTTGATCCACACTGAGGACCGCTGCCTTCAGCTGCATTTCTGCAGTTCCTTTCACTGCGGCTTCGTGTGATGCTGCAATAAGGACAGCCCTATCCAGTGTAAGGTCGTTCTCTTCGAGCAGTCGCTTTTGCGTTCCTTCCTTCGACAACCCGCACACGAACTTGTCTCGCAATGCCTCTGTCAGATTTCCTCCAAACTGGCAGTATTTCGCTAGCCTACGCAGTTCGACCAAGTATTCCGCGTTGCTTTCCTCTTTCCGTTGCGTTCTCGCATAAAATTTGAATCGTTCCGCCAACATCAGCGGTGTGGGGTTCAAGTGATCCTTCAGAACAGCAACAATATTATCGAAGGTTTGATCCGCCGGTTTAACTGGTGCTAGAAGATGCTTCAATAGCCCGTATGTCTTCGCCCCCATCGAGTTTAGCAAGGTTATAGCTTTATCATCATCCTCTATTTTATTGGCCTCACAATATATCTCAATGCGTTCTACATACGTGGCCCAATCTTCTACCTCGGAATCGAAATCGTTGATGTTACCACGCTTAGGCATCTTCACCTCCCTGATAAACAACAACGAAATATTTCTTTAACTCTTTTTTTTTCCAAGATGGCGGTTTCCCCGCGCTTATCTTCTTTCCCCGCCCCTTTCAAAATGGCGGTTCCCGCTTCTGTCTTTTTCTCCGCCTACTGGCGGCTTCCCGCGGTTTCCCGCGCTTATCTTCTTTCCCCGCCCACTTTCAAGATGGCGGTTCCCGCTTTTCTTCCCCTGGCAGGAGGGGTAAGCTTTTCCCTCGGGCGACGGCCACTGGCTTTCGGGGTTCGCAGCCTGCGCTTCGGCTTCAGCGCGTTCCCTTCTCTCGGCCGGGCAACCGGCTCTGGGTACAACCCGTTGACGGCGAACGGTCTCAGCCGCTGGCTGGATCTCGCTCAGTCTCCCTCGCTCGGGCTCTGTCTCTCCAGTGCTGGGTACAACCCGTTGACGGCGAACAGTTTCAGCCGCTGGGCTGGATCTCGCTCAGTCTTCCTCGGGCTCTGTCTCTCCCGCTCGCGCGGCTCTCGCTCGCTCTCTCTCGGGCTCTGTCTCTCCCGTTCGCGCGGCTCTCGCTCGGGCTCTGTCTCTCCCGCTCGCGCGGCTCTCAATCACGCCTCCCAGCCCTCTCGCCGTCCGGTGCTTTCCTCCCCGGCTGCGGCTGAGTTCTCCGTGGCTTATTTATGTTTATATCTTCCCGCGCCTTACGATCCCGGTCGCAGCGCCTCGTGGTCGCGGTATTTGTCCGGCCTTTTTCGCCGCCGCAGTCTAGTCGTCTCACGACGCTCCCCAGCCCGCTTGTACCGTGGCTTCTGCTCCACGCTGCCCCAGTCTCAGCGCCTCTGGGCCTGGCTTCTGTCCGGCTCCTTTCCCCCTCGACCGTGTTCGAGTGCACCGCCCTTATCCTCCGTTTATTTGTTTCTATTTTCCCTTTACTCACAGTCACCGTGGCCGACTTGCTTCTCGTGTTGATCGGCTCACTCACCACCGTGGCAGAAGGGACAATCCGTGCCTGTTGCTGATGGAAGACTTCATGTTTGAATCTTCCTCCTTTCTTGGTCTGCAGACTCGAGTTTTCTCTCAGCAAAACGACGAGGGCGGGTGCCTCTTTTCGACGCTCGTTTACTTCTTCAGAAGTATTGTTGCCGCAGGGTAAGATCGAACTCGTCGCCACTGTAAAGTCTGTGGGTTGTATAGCGAAGTAATACACAGACTACAAGAGTAACTTAAACAGGACTTCACTATTCGAAGGTCAGGGCGAATCTGCCCAATAAATTCCGCCACAGCACTTATATACCGGTGTGGTCACCGTCGGTATTACAGTATACAGCAGCCAGGATAAAGTAGTGCCACACCTAAAATAGTTCTCTTAAAGGTGGATGGTTACATACAATAGTTCTCTTAAAGGTAGAACAGTTACATACACTACACCCTACCTCCCAGCGATGGGTTTTACTGGGCTCGAGCAGCATTTTATTTCCCTGATGCTGCCTCCCATGTTACCTGCGGCTCCCTCATAAATCCATTGGAGGCGTTCAAGGAGCGTGCGGGCAAATTTGTCCCAATTCACCTCCCTTAGCTGCCCCTCCATTAGGACTGGGGCCAGGACATGAGTGGGGGTTCTCATGACCCTGCCGGTCATGAGCTCATGTGGAGAGTACCCCGTACTCTTTGATTGGCTGGCGTGGACCCCCATGAGGATAAGAGGCAGGACTTCGGCCCACCTTTGGGGCGAACCCATTATCTCCTTCCTTATTTTCTCTTTTAAGGTGCGGTTCATCCGCTCCACAATCCCAGATGACTGGGGATTGTAGGCAACGTGCCATTTCCCTTGAATGCCCAGCAGCATCAGGGTATTCTGCATGACTTGGCCGGTGAACTGGCTTCCCTGATCGCATTCCACGAACTGGGGCAGTCCCCATCTCGAGAACACCTCCCGCACCAAGATTCTTGCAGTTCCTAACACTGTGGCTGTTCGGCAGGGGAAGGCTTCAACCCATTTAGAGAACACGTCCACCAGAACGAGGCAATACTTATAGCCTCCCTGGGTGGCGGGTAAGGGTCCGATATAGTCAATTTGGATTGACTGCCATGGTCCCTCTACCCTTCTAACGTGTCCCATTGGCACCTTCCTCCTGTGCGGGTCGGGGTTATTTGCCGCGCACACAAGACAGTTCGCGCAAAACTCCCGGATGTCCTCCTGGAGTCCTGGCCACCATCCTGCCCGCTCTACCCGCTGCCAAGTGACCTCAGGCCCGGGGTGCCCTGCTCCCGGCCCCTCATGGGCCAGTTGAAGGAATTCCCTCCGGTGCTGCTGAGGCACCACCCACTGCTCTTCTTTAAACAGCATCCCCTCTCTTATGGACAGGGATGCTGCACCATACGGGCCTTCTATATTCTTCCCCTCGCTAACCGCGTTAAATACCCCTCTCAGGGCAGGGTCCTGAGATTGGACCGATTTGAGGTCCGGGGCTAGTGCTACCCCTACACTCTTCTGAATCCCATCCCTGCCTTTTACAGCTGCCACTGGTCCAGGCCCGTAGGGGTCCCAGAGAATGCCAGACATGGCACCCTCTCTCGCCAGTGCGTCAGCTCGCTGGTTTCCCTGACCGCGAGGCTCTGTGGAGGAGTGAGCCTTCACTTTGTGGATGAAGACCTCACCCTTCTCCCCCACGGCTGCCAGGATCTTTTCCAGCAGGGGCTTGACCACCAAGGGTCTCCCATCCGCAGAAGTGAATCCATGACGGGACCAGATGGCCAGGTACTCAGTACACGAATTGCATGTGAACATGCTGTCCGAGCAAATCGTGTACGGGGTAGGGAAGACTTCGGGGTGGGTGACCACACACGCCACAGCGGACAGTTCTGCCTGCTGGGCGCTCATGGCGCTGGGGAGTTTAATTGCCAACGCAATGTTTGCCGTCGGGTCATAAACTCCGCACCCCGTGAGCCGTTTTCCAGCAGATACCATGCTGGAACCATCCACGTAGATCTCACGGCTGGTGGGATGTATCCCAGCCCGGAGACCCATGTCGACCTCCCATACCCCTTCTACAGAACACTGATGGGCTGTCCCAGGGTAAGCCAGGTTGGCGGCTAATCTGGACTCACACAGGCCTTTTACCCGCAGATCCATTTGGGAGAGGAGTAGGGTCCAGTGCGCAATGCGGGCACTGCTCACGGTCCCATCCTTGATCCTCCCATCCAACAGCATCTTGGTAGGCGTGTGGTGTGTGAGGAGGGTGATGGGGGAGGTGCCCGTGAAGATTGCGGATCTCTTCACGGCCCAGTGTGTGGCCAAGAGGTGCCGCTCGCAGACCGAGTAGCTCCTCTCCACATCGGTGAGCACCCTGGAGGAGTAAACAACGGGTCTCAGCCTACCATGCCGCTCCTGGAGCAACACAGCGCTGAGGCTGTCCCCGCTGGCCGCCACCTCCAGGAAGAACTCCCTTCCCCCATCTATCGCTCCCAGGGCCGGTGCGGTCTGCAGCTTCCTTTTTAGGAGCTCAAACGCGGCCTGGCATCCTTCATCCCACGACCACTCCACTCCCTTGTGCAGGAGTCGGAGTAGCGGGACTGCCATGGCCGCATAGTCCTCCATGAAGTCTCGGCAGTACCCGGTTAGCCCTAGAAACGACCTCACACCCTTTATAGTGACGGGGACTGGTAACTCCTGTACCGCCTCCCTCCTAGCCCTATCGATGGCCCTTTCTCCGGCGCGGATGGTCAGCCCCAGGAACTTGACTTCCTTCTGACCGATCTGCACCTTCTTTGGGTTAACCTTAAACCCCTTTCGGGTCAGCAGCTCCAACAATTCAGCCAGCAGTGGGCCGTGCTCTCCGACCGTGTCGGTAAACAGGAGCAGGTCGTCCACATACTGCACTAACTGAAGGGGCTGACTGAACTCCCTCAGGCTGTCTGCCATGCATTGGTGGAAAATGCTGGGACTATTGTGGAAGCCTTGTGGCAAGCAGTTCCAAGTATATTGTTGCCCCTTAAAAGTAAAGGCAAATTTATACTGGTCCTCCCTCCGCACAGGGATTGACCAGAACCCATTAGAAATATCCAGCACCGTGAACGTGGTCGCGGATGCGGGAATACTCCCAATGAGGTCGGCCACTGCTGCCACTGTAGGGGCACATGCGGGGATGTTGCTGTTCAACACCCGATAGTCCACCGTGGCTCTCCAGGAATTGTCCGGTTTCTTAACCGGCCAAAGCGGAGAGTTCACATGGGTGGCTATAGGCCTTAGCACCCCCTGCTGTACCAGCGCTGATATGGCCACCTCCATATCAGCCTCTGCCTCCTTTGGGAAGTTGTACTGCTTTTGGGGCCGGGCCATGGGATCCCCATCTACCCTGACCTCAAAGCTGACGACTCTCCCACAGTCGTGTTTGTGCGTGGCGAACGCACCTAACTGAGCCTGCACTTCGGCCCTAAATACTACCGGGATACCCTCCATCATTTCACCGAGGTCGTAACTCCCTTTCAGCTTCATGGTACACAGGGTTCCCTTCCCATCCTTTCCCGGGATTACTACTACTCCACTTTCCTTGGGGTATTGGCCCCCCAAAGGCAATGGTTCCTGAGGTCTACGAGGATCCCATGGCCCACGATGAAGTCGGCCCATAGGATCCCTTTACCTCCCTCCGCGTCCCATCTCGCCAGGACACATGTCCACTTTGTGTGTAGTGTGCCCAAGCGGATCGAGAGTGGCCTGGAGAATGCACCCGTCTGCTCTGCCCCTGTGAACCCCGATAAGACGTATGGAACCCCGCTAGACAGAGGTGAGGCGGTGGGATTCTCCATATGAATCATGGTGCAGGAAGCCCCCGTATCCAACAGATAAGTCCCCGTACCCTTCTCTACCTCCATCTGCACGAGCGGTCTCTTCCATCCGTCATACCGGAGTGCACACAGATAGACGGGCTGCGCGGGTTCCAGTCATTGCGGGCCACCTTGGGAAGGGGTTGGGGGAACCACTGGACCGGTGGTGGCTGCTATCTTACCCTTTGTGAGGACCAATGATCTCACTGAAGCTAGCAGCATGTCCAGCAGCTCTTGAGGAGCATTTGGCTCCGTTTCCTTTTCTGGGGCAGAGGTCGGGGTTGTAGCCGGGGCTTGGGCTGGGGCTGTTGGGACCTTCTCCCTATTATCCTTCCAAGGATTTTTGCAGTCCCTGCGCCAATGCCCTTCCTTTCCGCAACCGTAGCAAGTTTGCCTGCTTTGGTTGGGACGGCTCCCTTCCTGGCGCCACTCCTTACGGGGCTGGTCACCAGGCCTGACCTCACAAACCTTCCCATTTTTCAGGGGGGGGTTTCAGTATCTCTACCATTTCTAAAAGTGACTGTGAGTTGACGGATTACCGTCGCCTCCGTGGTCAGAGGGTTTCAGGGGTCGAACCAAGCCATTGACTGCATTCGAACGCGGGGCAGGGAGTTATTCATAAGGCACCTTAGCCAGTGAACTAACGGTTCCTCGTCCAGGTGCGCTCGCGCCGGCATTCCCGGGCACGCATCCTGGTAGACTGGCCACAGCCTGTCCGCGAACGCCTGCGGGAATTCCCCGGGGAGCTGGACTGTTCTCTCTACCCGGGAGAACGGACTCCCCTCGTTCATCCCCATGGCCTCCAGGATCTCTTCCTTGAGCTTGCCATAATTCTCCTGACCCCTCTTACACTCATCAGGTAGCGTCTGGAGGAGATCGCTACCCAGGGAGAACAGCATCATTTTGGCCTTTTCTGCCTCGTCGCAGTCATTCACACAGGCCGCCTGCTCTATCTCCCTAAAGTGCAGGGAAGGGTCCCCCCTCATGGTGAGCTTGGGGATGTAGCTCACCATGGAACGCAATTGTTGCGTACCGTGTGGAATCTGGAATTGGTTCTGGATGTCCCCAGTTTCCCCGTCGTTACCGGGTGGTCCGTACCTCCGCTGTATAATGGGGTACACCGGTCCCGGTCCCTGACTCTCTCTTGGGCTAGCCTGGTCTACCTGGAGTTCTTCATCCCCCACCTGCTCCTGTTCCCAGACCTCTGGAAAACTAGGGGCTAGGGGTGGTGGCTGTGCAACCTCAGGTTCCCTAACCCGTTTAGTTCTAGGGGCTGCCTGCGGGACTGCCCTGACTGGGTTGCCGTTAAATTCGGCCTGGCCGATTTTTGGGCTAATGAGACATATCATCCCCTTTGCTTTGGCCAACTCCATACGTAGGCTTTCAATTTCCTGCCTACAGGGGCCGTGGTCTGCTTCCTCAAACCCCTGAGCGCAAGCCACCTTATAAGCTGCTTTTACCTCGGCTACTTTCTCCTCCTGTGCCTTAAGTTCCCCTGTGAGACTGCTAATTTCCGCCTTTAACTTCCTTTCTCTTTCCCTAGATTCTCTTGCTTGGTACTCAACATGTTCTACCCTAAAACTAGCACTCCCCTCTAACTCAGCTATCTTGCCCTTTAGCCTTTCTACCCTGGCTTGGTGCTCACGCTGTACTTCAGCGGCCTGGCTTTCCATGTGCTCTACTTTCCCCCGATGATCCCGGACCATCGCTGCCCTCTCTTGGCTTATTGCCTCCAGGGCCACTAGCACTTTCCCTTCTGCTGCAACCTTTTCCTGCAGCTCTTGGGACAAATGCCTAATCTTAGATTCTTTACTGGCCACCGCGTGGTCCAGTACCAGAACCTGCTTTTTATAACACATGAGCCATACCGCTTTCTCAATGCCCTTGCGGTGCTTTTTACTAGCCGTCCACTGAGCGGCTGCCTTTAGGGGACGCTCGGCTCCTAACATGTCATACACCCATTTTTTCGCTACATTGACTTTCCCACACATGTAGGAAGCTAACTTATCTTCCATCACATCTGTCTCACCCGAGTCTTTGTCCACCACACAAGGTTTCTGTAGCCAGTGTCCTGCCGCGGTCGCCATTCTGTAAGGAGTCGTTTTAACGAGCTTATGGTGTGCTAAATCGGTTTTGATTTTCGCACTACTCGTGAGCAGTTTTGAAGCGCTCCCCCCTCACGGTTCTAGACACTGGGCTTATTGCCAGACAACCTTTGTGTGTTGGCCCAACTCGTGACTTGGAAGACAAATGGTCAGATGAGACAGATTGAGTTTTAAATCAAAACGATCTTTATTTTTGAAAGAGAATGTACACAGAGAAAAATGGCAAGAATAAATGCAGACGAAAAATAATGTTTCTCACAGAGGACTAAATTATACACTGAGAAAAATAACTTTAAAGCATATAAACAGTTCTAAAATAGCGATAAGCTAAAAGCGGGGGTGAGGGAAGCGCACGGACACATCGAGGGATAAATCACACTCCTGACTTACAAATACCCCTAACGTTACAAACCCTCCCGTTACTGAATATACCTCAATTATGTCAGTTAGGTAGAGTTACTAGGGTCTTTTCTGGTGTAGCAGGGACTGTTGGTAGACTATACAAGTGCCTTAGAGATATCTTTAATTGGTGATAGTAAATTAATTTAAATTAAGTAAAGGGAAGGTCATGCCAGGAGAGCCCAGCCCCGTGATATGCTCCTCTTGCTTTATGTGGGAATTCAGGGACACTGCCGGTGCCCCTGATGACCACGTGTGCCAGAGATGCATCCATCTGCAGCTACTAGCAGACCGCATTGAGGCGCTGGAGCTGCGGGTGGATGGGTTGTTGAGCATTCACGATGCTGAGAGGGTCATGGATAACACGTTTAGTGAGTTGGTCACACCGCAGGTAAGGGCTGCACAGGAAGATAGGAAATTGGTGACCACCAGGCGGAGCAATAGAAGCAGGCAGGTAGTGCAGGGGACCCCTGTGACCATTCCCCTCTCAAACAGGTATACCGATTTGGATACTGTTGAGGGGGATGACTCACCAGGGGAAGGCAGCAGCAGCCAACTTCCTGGCACTGGGGGTGCTCCTGCTGCCCAGGAAGGGAGGAAAAAGAGTGGGAGAGCAATAGTGGTAGGGGATTCTATAGTTAGGGGAACAGATAGGCGTTTCTGTGGCCGTAGACGTGAATCCAGGATGGTTTGTTGCCTCCCTGGTGCCAGGGTCAAGGATGTCACTGAGCGGCTGCAGGGCATTCTGGAGAGGGAGGGTGAACAGCCAGAGGTCGTGGTCCACATTGGTACCAACGACATAGGTAAAAAGAGGGATGAGGTCCTGCAGCAAGAATTTAGGGAGCTAGATGGAAGATTAAAGAGCAGGACCTCAAGGGTTGTAATCTCTGGATTACTCCCGGTGCCACGTGCTAGTAAGTATAGGAATAGGAAGATAGAACAGATGAATGCATGGCTAAAGGGATGGTGCAGGAGGGAGGGCTTTAGTTTCCTGGATCACTGGGTCTGCTTCTGGGAAAGGTGGGACTTGTACAAGTCGGACGGTTTACACCTGAACCAGAGGGGAACCAATATCCTTGCGGGGAGGTTTGCTAGCACTGCTGGGTGGGGTTTAAACTAACCTGGCAGGGGGATGGGGTACAGAGTGGAACTATAGTAGGGGGTGATTTACAGCCAAATACGGAGGAAAAAACAAGTCAGCTGGGAAGGCAGAGCAAATATGTGAAGGCAAAAGGGAATATGGCAGGGCTGGAAGGCATTTATTTTAATGCAAGGAGTCTTGCAAATAAGGTGGATTAACTGAAGTTGTTGTTGAACACATGGGAGTACAATATTGTTGCTATCACGGAGACATGGTTGAGGGAGGGTCAGGACTGGCAGCTCAATATTCCGGGGTATAGAATCTTCAGGCGAGACAGAGGGGGGTGTAAAAGGGGAGGGGGTGTTGCAACATTAATTAAGGAGTCAATTACTGCTGTAAGGAGGGATGATATATTAGCGGGTTCCTCTAATGAGGCCATATGGGTAGAACTTAAAAACAAAAAGGGGGCAAGCACGTTGCTGGGAGTGTACTATAGGCCCCCAAACAGTCAGGGGGAGATAGAGGAACAGATATGTAGGCAAATCTCAGAGAAGTGCGAAAATAATAGGGTAATAATAGTGGGGGATTTCAACTTCCCCAATATAAATTGGGATAGTCAGAGTGTGAAAGGCTTAGAGGGTGCAGAATTCTTAAAGTGCATCCAGGAGAGCTTTTTGAGCCAACATGTAGAAAGTCCTACAAGAGAGGGGGCGGTACTGGACCTAATTCTGGGGAATGTAGCCGGGCAAGTGGTGGAAGTGTCAGTAGGAGAGCATTTTGGCGACAGTGACCATAATTCGGTGAGATTTAAGGCGGTCATGGAAAAAGACAAAGACGGCCCGGAAATAAGGGTTCTAAATTGGGGGAAGGCCGATTTTAATACGATAAGGCAGGATCTGGCCAAAGTGGACTGGGAGCAGCTACTTATAGGAAAATCCACATCAAAACAGTGGGAGACTTTCAGAAGGGAAATAGAGAGAGTACAACGCCAACATGTTCCTGTAAAGGTCAAGGGTGGGACCAACAAGCAAAGGGAACCTTGGATGACAAGGGATATACAAAAATGCATTAGGAAAAAAAGGGGGGCTTTTGGCAGTTACAAAAGACTAAAGACGGAAGAAGCCCTAGAGGAGTATAAAAAGTGCAGGGGCATATTTAAAAAATAAATTAGGAGGGCGAGGAGGGGCCATGAAATAACACTGGCGAGCAAAATAAAGGAAAATCCTAAGATGTTTTATAAGTATATTAAGGGCAAGAGGATAACCAGGGAAAGGGTAGGGCCCATTAGGGACCAAAGTGGCAATCTGTGTGTGGAGCCAGATGATGTAGGCGGGGTTTTAAATGAATTTTTTGCATCTGTGTTCACTATGGAGAAAGACGATGTAGACATAGAAATTGGGCAAGGGGACTGTGACATACTTGAACATATTAGCATCGAGAGGGAGGAGGTGCTGGCGGTTTTAGCAGGCCAAAAAGTGGATAAATCCCCAGGCCTGGACGAGATGTATCCCAGGCTGCTGTGGGAGGCAAAGGAGGAGATTGCAGGGGCTCTGACACAAATTTTCAGAACCTCTCTGGCCACAGGGGATGTACCAGAGGACTGGAGAACAGCTAACGTAGTACCATTATACAAGAAGGGTAGCAGGGATAAACCAGGGAATTACAGGCCAGTGAGCCTAACATCTGTGGTAGGGAAATTATTGGAAAAAATTCTGAGGGACAAAATTAGTCTCCACTTGGAGAGGCAAGGATTAATCGGGGATAGTCAGCATGGCTTTGTCAAGGGTAAATCATGTCTGACAAATCTGATTGAATTTTTCGAGGGGGTGACTAGGTGTGTGGATGAGGGAAATGCTGTGGATGTGGTTTACATGGACTTCAGTAAAGCTTTTGACAAAGTCCCGCATAGGAGACTGGTCAAGAAGATAAGAGCCCATGGGATCCAGGGTGCCTTGGCGCGTTGGATCCTAAACTGGCTGAGTGGCAGGAGGCAGAGGGTGATGGTCGAAGGTTGCTTTTGTGACTGGAAGCCTGTGTCCAGTGGGGTACCTCAGGGATCGGTGCTGGGTCCCTTGTTGTTTGTGATCTACATAAATGATTTGGATGAGAATGTAAAAGGTATGATCAGTAAGTTCGCAGATGACACGAAAATTGGTGGGGTGGTAAATTGCGAGGAGGAAAGCCTCAGGCTACAGGACGATATAAACGGGTTGGTCAGATGGGCGGAACAGTGGCAAATGGAATTTAACCCTGAAAAGTGCGAGGTGATGCATTTTGGATGGACAAATAAGGCAAGGGAATACACAATGAGTGGTAGGACCCTAGGAAGTACAGAGGGTCAGAGGGACCTTGGTGTACATGTACATAGATCCCTGAAGGCAGCGGAACAGGTAGACAAGGTGGTTAAAAAGACATATGGGATACTTGCCTTCATTAGCCGAGGCATAGAATATAAGAGCAGGGAGGTTATGATGGAGCTGTACAAAACGCTGGTGAGGCCACAGCTGGAGTACTGTGTGCAGTTCTGGTCGCCTCACTATAGGAAGGATGTGATTGCTTTGGAGAGGGTGCAGAGAAGATTCACCAGGATGTTACCTGGGATGGAGCGCCTCAGCTATGAAGAAAGACTAAACAGGCTGGGGTTGTTTTCCTTGGAACAAAGAAGACTGAGGGGGGACCTGATTGAGGTGTACAAAATGATGAGGGGCATAGATAGGGTAGATAAAGAGGAACTTTTCCCCTTAGTAGGGGGGTCAATAACAAGGGGGCATAGATTCAGGGTAAGGGGCAGGAGATTTAGAGGGGATTTGAGGAGGAACTTTTTCACCCAGAGGGTGGTTGGAATCTGGAACTCACTGCCTGAAAGGGTGGTAGAGGCAGGAACCCTCACAACATTCAAGAAGCATTTGGATGAGCACTTGAAATGCCACTGCATACAAGGCTATGGACCAAATGCTGGAAAATGGGATTAGACTGGACAGGGATTGATGGATGGCGCAGACGCGATGGGCCGAAGGGCCTCTTTCTGTGCTGTATAACTCTATGACTCTATGAGTTGGGCCTTTATGCTCACCAGAATTTCAAAACCCTTCTGGACCTTGGTACTTCTTGTACGTCTGGAATTTCCGTTCTTCCTTATGGGACCGGCTCCTGGACCCTGTTACTTGGTGTCGTCCCGGACCTCCGACCTTCCTTATGGGACCGGCTCCTGGACTCGCTCTCCTGTACAAACTTTGGAAGTCCTCCGAAATCCTCAAGCCGTTTTCTGTTCCGCACGGTCCTCGAACTCCTGATGGTAACTGGACTTGGACTTCACGGTGTGAACCGTCTCCGGAGGAGTCTTCCTTACTTTGGTCGAATCTTAGACTGACTTGCTGACGATTTACCTGAACGGTTATACTCTTTTCTGGCCCTAATCTTGGCGCCAAATCAACCATTTTCCTTTGTTAAGGTTGCTTTAACAAAAGCAAGCACATTAATTTTAACTGCTTGCAAATCGAACTAATGGGAATCCGATTAGTGTCCCTTCGTTTGTGTGTGCTCAGCAGTTTCTGAGATCGGTTACCGCTTTGCCATAATGGGAATCCATTTAGTGTCCCTCCGTTTGTGTGTGCTCAGCGGTTTCTGAGATCGGTTACCGCTCTGCCAGCGACTAGCGCACCTCCAGGTGCTAATAGTTTTGTTTACTGCTGTAACCACATTAAAATATAAGGTTCTGGATTCTTCTAATCGATGATGACTCAGACTGCTGTTAGGTACTGTGTGTGTGTCCTTTTGAACTGGGCCATGAGAACTGCCAACTCCATTCTGTGTTCTCACAATGTGGCCACTTCAGGGGCCCTACCCGTATACTGTATTTCATGGATTTTTGTGAATCCTACAGTAGGATGGATTGGGGAATGTTACTTAAAGGGTTGACGGTGGATAGGCAATGGCAAACATTCAAAGATCGCATGGATGAACTACAGAATTTGTTCATCCCTGTTTGGCATAAAAATAAAACAAAAAAGGTGACTCAACCGTAGCTAACAAGGGAAATTAGGGATAGCATAAGATCCAAGGAGAGGACATATAAATTGGCCAGAAAAAGCAGCAAATCTGAGGATTGGGAGCAGTTTAGGATTCAGCAAAGGAGGACAAAGGGATTAATTAAGAGGGGGGAAATAGATTATGAGAGTAAGCTTGCAGGGAACATAAAAACTGACTGTAAAAGCTTCTATAGATATGTGAAGAGAAAAAGATTGGTGAAGTCAACTGTAGGTCCCTTGGAGTCAGAATCAGGGGAATTTATAATGGGGAACAAAGAAATGGCTGACCAATTAAATACATACTTTGGTTCTGTCTTCACAAAGGAGGACACAAATAACCTTCCAGAGATGTCGGGGAACATAGGGTCTAATGAGAGGGAGGAACTGAATGAAATCAGTATTTGTAGGGAAATGGTGTTGGGGAAATTGACAGGGTGGAAGGCCGATAAATCCCCAGGGCCTGATAATCTACATCCTAGGGTACTTAAGGAAGTGGCCCTAGAAATAGTAGATGCATTGCTGGTCATCTTCCAAAATTCTATAGATTCTGGAACAGTTCCCATGGATTGGAGGGTAGCTAATGTTACCCCACTATTCAAAAAAGGTGGTAGAGAGAAAACGGGGAATTATAGCCTGACATCGGTAGTGGGGAAAATGCTAGAGTCCATTATAAAAGATGTAATAGCAGAGCACTTGGAAAACAGTGACAGGATCGGATGAAGTCAACATGGATTTACAAAAGGTAAATCGTGCTTGACTAATCTACTGGAATTTTTTGAGGATGTAACTGGTAGAATATTAAGGGAGAACCAGTGGATGTGGTGTATTTGGACTTTCAGAAGGCTTTCGATAAGGTCCCGCATAAGAGAGTAACGTGTAAAGTTAAGGCACATGGGATTGGGGGCAAGGTACTGACTTAGATAGAGAACTGTCTGGCAGACAGGAAGCAAAGAGTTGGAATAAACGGCTCTTTTTCCAAGTGGCAGGCAGTGACTCGTGGGGTACCGCAGGGATCAGTGCTAGGACCCCAGCTATTCACAATATATATTAATGATCTAGATGAGGGAACTAGATGTAATATCTCGAAGTTTGCAGATGACTCAAAGCTGGGTGGGCGTGTGTGCTGTGAGGAGGATGCCGAGAAACTCCAGTATGATTTGGACAGGTTGCGTGATTGGGCAGATGTATGGCAGATGCAGTATAATGTGGATAAATGCGAGGTTATCCACTTTGGTGGCAAAAACAGTAAGGCAGATTATTATCTGAACAGCAATAGCTTGGGAGAAGGGGAAGTGCAACGAGACCTGGGTGTCCTTGTGCACCAGTCGCTGAAGGTAAGCATGCAGGTGCAGCAGACGGTTAAGAAGTGTAAGGGGTGTGGCGGGTGTGGCACGTGCGCCCAGTCAGTTATGCCCCTGACTGTTTGTAAGCAGTTCGAATCGCTCCCACGCCCTTGGGTTCTAGTCGCCGGACTTAGGTACAGGCGGTGATACAAAAAACTCGAGTAGACAGGTGGTTTGGATGTAAGAAAACCAAGATTTTATTAAAACAGAAAATAACAGTCTTACGAGAAGTTACCAGTATAAAATTACAGGCAAATACAAAATAACTATACTTATACAGGGAATGGGGAACACACGGCACATCGAGGGAAAACAAACTATATTAACAATCCCCTTATCCTTATCCCACCCCCTATACCTGACTAGATTAAGCTATGAGGGGCCAGAATTCATGCTCACCAATCCAAAGCAAAGCCAACTGTTAACGAGTGCAGGTTTTTGAGGTTTGGTTCTCTGTCCTCTTTGGTACCCTGTTGCCACGTGGTCTTCAGGGGCGCGGTGCTGGATCTGCTGCTGCGACACACCTTCTTCCCCTCCGCTGCCGTCGTCGTCTCATCGCGATGGGTTCTCCTCTTCTTCTCCCTCGGGCGGTCGTCGGCGGCAACGTTGTGCCTATAGGGCAGTTGGCTGTCTTAACTGCCTAGATTTTCCTACCCAAGCGTAAGAATGCCAGTATATTCGTCGTGGCGTGGACACCTGCGTTTTCACAGTGCTCACCGGGAATGTTCGTCTCACCAAGCACCAGCTTATAACTAGACACTTGGCCTCATTAATACGTTTTTCGCTGCCCTGCTCTGCTCTTATCAAGTTGTTACCGTCTTCTTCGTCTCTTTTCGTCTCGTCTCGTTCGGTTACTATACAAGTCCTGGACTGCCTACTCACTTTGGTCTCGCCCCTTGTTGCGGCCTGGGCGTCCTGGATGGCTATGGACTTGGGTCCCGTTCACCTCCCCTGCAATTGGTATGGTGTCCTTAGTTATTGAAACTCTGCTACGGGGAGCGAGGAGAGAACCCGCCACGAGGCCAGGGCACGAGTACGAGCGGCGGCAGCCCAAGAGGCCAGAGCCATGAGAGCAGGAGCAAGGGCAAGAGCAAGAGAGCAAGAGAGCGATTGCTACCTGGGGCCTGCAGTTATACTCCTTTCGAAGCCCCTTATCTGCGCGCCACATCAGGTTAGTTCATTGTTCCAATTTTGGCGGGCTGGTTTAAATGATTGTAGCAATCTAAAGTAACTGTTTTTAGATGGCCGTTTATCGCACCTAATGGCCTGATGTCCGAGCTGTTTTGTTACTAATGCATCCTAATCGGCCTGTCCAGCCTCGATGGCTTCCTTAAGCTGTTTCAGATTATTTATGCAGACAACTTGATGGCCTCAAGTATAGGCCTAACTAGTTCTGATCTGTCTACGATCTGGCTTAATGCATATTCAATGTTTGCTGTCTGCTTTTCAAAATACAAAGTCCTTTTTCACAGAAACTGCATTTTAGGTTTCGATTTCCCCAAAAGCTGCTTGTGCTGCCGCAGAGTCCAAGCTTTTAAAATCTTGCAGGCTTTTGGTCACGAGGTGCGGACACCATCTTTTGGGTACCCTTTTTCTTAAAATGTCCATGCAGGGTCCCTTTTATTAATAACTTTGGGGAAAATGTGGGAATTTTGCGAATCTTAAAGAAAGCAAATGGTATGTTGGCCTTCGTAGCGAGAGGGTTTGAGTACAGGAACAAAGATGTCTTGCTGCAGTTGTACAGAGCTTGATGAGACCACACCTTGAGTATTGTGTGCAGTTGTGGTCGCCTTATCTGAGGAAGGATGTTCTTGCCATGGAGGGAGTGCAGCGAAGATTTACCAGACTGATACCTGGGATGGCAGGCATGACGTATGAGGTTAGATTGTGTCGATTGGGCTTCTACTCACTGGAGTTTAGAAGAATGAGAGGGGATCTCATTGAAACTTATAAAATTCTAACAGGACTAGACAGACTAGAAGCAGGAAGGATGTTCCCGATGGCGGGGGAGTCCAGAACCAGGGGTCACAGTCTAAAGATAAGGGGTAAGCCATTTTGGACAGAGATGTGGAGGAATTTCTTCACCCAAGAGTGGTGAACCTGTGGAATTCTCTATCACAGAAGACAGTTGAGGCCAATTCATTAAATATATTCAAGAAGGAGTTAGATATATTTCTTAAGGCTAAAGGGATCAAGGGATATGGGGAGAAGGCAGGGACAGGGTACTGAATTTGAATGATCGACCATGATCTCATTGAATGGCGGAGCAGGCTCGAGGGGCCTAATGGCCTACTCCTGCTCCTATCTTCTATGTTTCTATAACCCTGTCTCATTGCACAGTACTAGATCTAAAATAACTAATTCCCTTGTAGGTTCCTTGACATACTGATCTAGAAAACTATCTTGAATGCATTCTATGAACTCCTAGAAACATAGAAGATAGGAGCAGGAGTAGGCCATTCGGCCCCTCGAGCCATTTCTTTGTTCCCCATTATAAATTCCCCCGATGCTGACTGCAAGGGACCTACACTTGACTTCACCAATCTTTTTCTCTTCACATATCTATAAAAGCTTTTACAGTCAGTTTTTATGTTCCCTGAAAGCTTACTCTCATACTCTATTTCCCCCCTCTTAATTAATCCCTTTGTCCTCCTTTGTTGAATCGTAAACTGCTCCCAATCCTCAGGTTTACTGCTTTTTCTGGCCAATTTATATGTCCTCTCCTTGGATCTTATGCTATCCCTAAGTTCCCTTGTTAGCTACGTTTAAGTCACCTTTTTTGTTTTATTTTATATGCCAAACTGGGATGAACAAATTCTGTTGTTCATCCATGCGGTCTTTGAATGTTTGCCATTGCCTATTTACCGTCAACCCTTTGAGTGACATTCCCCAATCAATCCTACCCAACTCACGCCTCATACCATCATAGTTTCCTTTATTTAAATTCAAGACCCTAGTCTCTGAGTCAACTACTTCACTCTCCATCTTAATGAAGAATTCCTGCATATTATGATCGCTCCACCCCAAGGGGCCTCGTACAACAAGATTGCTAATTAATCTTCCTCTGCACTATATCTGCAAATTGGTTTGCCCAGTCTAAAGGAAAGGTAAAGTTCCCCATATGTACTGTATTACCCTTGTTACATGCATCTCTAATTTCCTGATTTATACTCTGCCCGACACTAGGGGGCCTATAGACTACTCCCACTAATGTTTTCTGCCCCGTATTGTTTCTTAGCTCCACCCAAACTGATTCTATATTTTGTTTTTCTGAGCCAAGATCCTTTCTCTCTACTGTCTTTATTCCCTCCTTTATTATCAGAGCTACCCCTCCTCCTTTTCCATTCCACTTGTCTCTTCTAAAAGTCAAATATCCTGGAATATTTAGTTCCCAACCTTGGTCACTCTGCAAACACACCTCTGTAATGATTATTAAATCAAACCCATTTATTTCTATCTGCGCTATTAATTCATCTATTTTGTCGTGAATGCTTCATGCATTCAGCTATAGTACCTTTAGCTTTAACTTTTTTCTATTTTTGCTGAATGTCACTTTAGCCACTAATGCCCTATTACCTTTATTAATCTTTCTGTCCCTTCCTGCCCCACTCTACTTATCTTTTACCCAGATCACTACTCTGCTCTACATTTCTTGACATTTCTCTTATGCTTTTAAATTTACCCTTTCCTGAATCCTCCCACTCCCCCTCTGAACATTGCACAAATGTCGACCATTTTGAAAATGAACGCGAACGTGAAGCAACCACTGCACAAACAACTTTTGCTTAGAATGTCAAAATTAGTTTATGTTTTACCTTTGTGAGACTTCACTCTTAATGCGGAGCCTTGTTACACGCGGGATCGGGTGGAACGCTGGTTTTACACTCAATAGCATTGACTTCAGAGGAGAGTAAAATCGGGCGGGATGTAAAAGCCAACATTGCACCCAATCCCGTGAGTTACCCAATGGGCAGGTTAGACTCAAATTTCCCCCCAAACCTCCAATCTTCTGACTTGTGTTTGCCACTAGTGAAGCTCTGTACCAGAATTATCCCCAAAATGTCAAAGATGGAAATTATAGACGGACATTCAAGCCAATCATAGCACAATCAGAATCACTAACAAAGGGCAAATTATATTGTGAGATTGAGCTTCACCTTCGGCTGTGTTGAAGGATACCCCTTTTTATAGGGCTATGGACTACCTTGCTACGTTACAACTGCAGTAATGTCATTTGCTGTTGCAACTTAGTTTTATGCATCTGGGGACAGTTCATGACATGTGCAATCATGCTCTTTGTAATATTTTAGAAAATCAACCATTCAGATCATTTTTAAAATCAAATTGTTCTCAGAATTTTGTATCAATTTGATCTAGCCCTTATTATTGCTTTCTAATAAAAGATTTGAGATTAATTTTGCAGCACCGGATAACTGATATTTAGAAGTCACTGGCTAATGGTGGTGATAATTAAAGAGGGCAGGATATCAGTGGTAATAGTAACAGTGTCTAGACTCGTTAAAGCCATCCCTTCAGATTTATCACCCATGTTAAAACAGGGCCGATTGCTTGATCCCACGGGATCTTTAGATCTGCACACTGTGCTACACAATGTTGCAAACATCTGTTTGGGTGGAGATAAGAAATAGTAAGAGTAAGAAGTCACTGGTGGTAGTAGTCTTAAGGCCCCCTTACAGTAGCTACACTGTAGGACAGAGTATAAATCAAGAAATAATGGAGGCTTGTAGGAAAGGTACTGCAATAAGCATGGGCAATTTTAATCTTCATATAGATTGGGCAAATCAAATTGGCAAAGGTAGCCTTGAGGACGAGTTCATAGAGTGTATTAGGGATGTTTTCTTAGAGCAATACATTGAGCAACCAACCAGGGAGCAGGCTATTTTAGATCTGGTATTGTGTAATGAGATAGGATTAATTAATGATCCTCTAGGGAAGAGTGATCATAGCATGTTAGAATTTCAAATTCAGTTTGAGGGTGAGAAACTTGGGTCTGAAACTAGTGTCCTAAACTTAAATAAAGGCAATTACAAAGGTATGAAGACAGAGTTGGCTAAAGTGGACTGGGAAAATAGATTAAAGGGTAAGACGGTAGATAAGCAGTGGCAGACAATTAAGGAGATATTTCTTAACTCTCAGCAAAGATATATTCCAGTGAAAAAGAAAGACTCTAAGAGAAGGATGAACCATCCGTGGCTAACTAAGGAAGTTTAGGATGGTATCAAATTGAAAACAAAGGCATACAATGTTGTGAAGATTAGTGGTAAGCCAGAGGATTGGGAATTTTTTAGAAACCAGCAAAGGATGACTAAAAAAATAATAGAGGGAGAAGATAGATTATGAGAGTAAACTAGCAAGAAATATAAAAATAGACATTAAGAGCTTCTACAGGTATATAAAAAGGAAGAGAGTAACTAAAGTAAACATAGGTCCCTTAGAGGATGAGACTGGGGAATTAATAATGGGAAACAGGGAAATGGCAGAGACTTTGAACAAATATTTTGTATCGGTCTTCATGGTAGAAGACACTAAAAGCATCCCAATAATGGATAATCAAGGGGCTATTGGGGTGGGGGCAGAAACTTAAAACAATGACTATCACTAGAGAAAAAGTACTAGGCAAACTAATGGGACTAAAGGTGGACAAGTTCCCTTGATTGATGGCCTGCATCCTCGGGTCTTGAAAGAAGTGGCTGCAGAGATAGTGGATGCATTGGTTGTAATCTACCAAAATTCCCTGGATTCTGGAGAGGTCCCAGCGGATTGGAAAACTGCAAATGTAATGCCCCTATTCAAGAAAGGAGGGAGACAGAAAGCAGGAAACTATAGACCAGTTAGCCTAACATCTGTCATTGGAAAATGCTGGAGTCCATTATTAAGGAAGTAATAGCAGGACATTTAGAAAATCATAATAAAATCATGGTTTTATGAAAGGGAAATCATGTTTGACAAATTTGCTAGAGCTCTTTGAGGATGTAACAAGCAGGGTGGATAAAGGGGAACCAGCAGATGTAGTGTATTTGGATTTCCAGAAGGCATTCGATAAGGTGCCACATAAAAGGTTACTGCACAAGATAAGAGCTCATGGGGTTGGGGGTAGTATATTAGCTTGGATAGAGGATTGGCTAACTAACATAAAACAGAGAGTCGGGATAAATGGGTCATTTTCAGGTTGGCAAACTGTAACTAGTGAGGTGCCACAGGGATCAGTGCTAGGGCCTCAACTATTTACAATCTATATTAATGACTTGGCTGAAGGGACCGGTGTACTGTAGCCAAATTTGTTGATGATACAAAGATAGGTGGGAAAGAAAGTTGTGAGGAGGACACAAATAATCTGCAAAAGGATATAGACAGGCTAAGTGAGTGGGCAAAAATTTGGCAGATGGAGAATAATGTGGGAAAATGTGAGGTTATCCACTTTGGTAGGAAGAATAAAAATGCAAATTATTATTTAAATGGAGAGAGACTACAAAATGCTGCGGTAAAGAAGGATCTGGGGGCCCTTGTACATGAAAAACAAAAAGTTAGCATGCAAGTACTTAGGAAGGCAAATGGAATGTTGGCCTTTATTGCAAGGGGGATGGAGTATAAGTGTAGGGAAGTCTTGCTACAACTGTACAGGGCATTGGTGAGACCACACCTGGAGTACTGCGTACAATTTTGGTCTTCTTATTTAAGGAGGGATATACTTGCATTGGAGGCAGTTCAGAGAAGGTTCACTAGGTTGATTCCTGAGATGAGGGGGTTGACTTATGAGGAAAGGTTGAGCAGGTTGGGCCTATACTGATTGGAGTTTAAAAGAATGGGAGGTGATCTTATTGAAACATATAAGATTCTGAGGGGGCTTGACAGGGTAGATGCAGAGAGGATGTTTCCACTCGTGGGAGAATCTAGAACTAAGGGGCATAGTTTCAGAATAAGGGGTCGCCCATTTAAAACGGAGATGAGGAGGAATTTCTTCTCTCAGAGGGTAGTGAATCTTTGGAATTCTGTACCCCAGAGAGCTGTGGAGGCAGAGCCATTGAATTGAATATATTTAAGGTGAAGATAGACAGATTTTTGAACTATAGGGGAGTCAAGGGTTATGGGGAGCGGGCAGAAAAGTGGAGTTGAGGCCAAGATCAGATCAGTCATGTTCTTATTGAATGGCAGAGCCGGCTCGAGGGACCAAATGGCCTACTCCAGCTCCTATTTCTTATGTTCTTATGTATGATGTCTTAGGTACCTACACGACATCTCTCATACTATTTATCACCTCCTCACCAATTAATACACAAGAATACAATCAAGCTCAGGTCAAGCTACTCATGAAAACAGACAGCAATTCAACATCTTCCGCAAGCAAAGGAAATTACTAAACTCCTTAAACAATCAGTCCGCTGTGTATCTGAATTGAGCAGTGATACTGGGGCTCCTATTTAATCAGATTAATGTTGTTACAGATTGTCCTTCGCGACCTGTCTGCAGCCTTTGACAAGGTTGACCACACCATTCTCCTACAACGCCTCTGCACTGTCATCCAGCTGGGTGGGAATGAACTCGCCTGGTTCCATTCTTATCTATCCAGTCATAGCCAAGGAATCACCTGCAATGGTTTCTCTTCCCGCTCCTGCACCATTACCTCTTGGCCCCCTTCTATTTCTCATCTACATGCTTCCCCTCGATGACATTATCTGAAAACACATTGTCAAGTTCCACATGTACGCTGACAATACCCAGCTCTACCTCACCATCACCTCTCTCGACCCCTCCACTGTCTCTAAATTGCCTGACTGCTTGTCTGACATCCAGTACTGCATGAGCAGAAATTTCCACCAACTAAATATTGGGAAGACCAAAGCCATTGTTTTTGGTCTCCGCCACAAACTCCGTTCCCTAGCCACCGACTCCATCCCTCTCCCTGGTAACTGCCTGAGGCTGAACCAGACTGTTCACAACCTCAGATTCGTATTTGACCCCAAGATGAGCTTCCGACCACATATCCGCACCATCACTAAGACCACCTATTTCCACCTCAGTAACATTGCCCGACTCCACCCCTACCTCAGTTCAGCTGCTGCTGAAACCCTCATCCATGCCTTTGTTACCTCTAGACTTGACTACTCCAATGCACTCCCATCTTCCACTCTTCATAAAATTAAGGTCATCCAAAACTCTGCTGCCCGTGTCCTAACTCGCACCAAGTCCCGTTCACCCACCACCCCTGTGCTCGCTGACCTACATTGGCTGCCGGTTAAGCAACGCCTTTAAAATTCCCATCCTTTTTTTGAAATCCCTCCGTGGCCTCGCCTCTCCCTATCTGTGTAACCTTCTCCAGCCCCACAACCCTCCGAGATATCTGAGCTCCTCCAAGTCTGACCTCTTGAGCTTCCCCGATTTTAATCGCTCAACCATTGGTGGCCGTCTCTCTTGCCTCCTTTACGACGCTCCTTAAAGCCTACCTCTTTGACCAAGCTTTTGGTCACCTGCCCTGATATCTCTTTATGTGACTCGGTGTCAAATTTTGTTTTATAACGCTCCTGTGAAGCACCTTGGGACTTTTTACTGTGCTAAAGGCACTATATGAATGCAAGTTGTTGTTGTAAAACATACTTCCCTTTCTTTCTATTTAATTTTCAGGTAACTCCTCCCCCCTACCTCTTATACCTGCACATGCACCATGGCACCAGATTCTTCTGTAGACAGCTGGCCTCTATAGGGTGCTGCCCACTTCGAGTTGTTTGAGACTTGCCAGAGGAGGTTCAGCCTATGATTTTCCCTCCTTATTCCTGGGCAAGTATCCAGTCTCCAGCCAATGCCGCCTGCTGTTGCTGTAGCTGAGGCTGAGAATTCATTATGCGGAGGATCTTGCCCTCCCCTACTCGGCACCAAAACTTTTTAATTGTTTTTTTACAAATAATACTACTACAAGTTGAAGGATATTCCTCTTTCTAGCTATTGTTCTGGAATAATGTGACTTTTTAATTAGCTGTTATTCTTGCAAATCATTTTTAAAGCATCGTTAAAAGATGCAGTTTGAAATAAACGAATTGCAATTTAAAGAGAGCTTAATGGATTGTTTTATTTCAATTTCTTGGACGGACTCTCAAGCATCATTTACTTTCATCACTACATTTTAATAAGTGAAATTTAAAATGATTACAGTACAGTGCTGGACTTACCGGACTGAAAAGGTTCAAGTGTAATCTTGAAAGTTCTGACGTTAACTCTGTTTCTCTCTCCACAGATGCTGCCTGACCTGCTGAGCATTTTCCAGCATTTGACTGTTTTTATTGCAGCTGTCAGACATGGTTTCACTGCATGCTACTGAATTTCAGTGCCAAAACTACACAATGCCAATGCTGCTAAAGTCTCTGGAGCTGGCAGAACAAACTCTCTGAACAGGGGCTTTATTCCACTGCACAGGAATTACAGGAGCTCGCCATCACCCTCCCCGTGAGTCTCAAGAATTTGCTGCATTTGCGCTGTTCAAACAAATTAAACTCGCCGCAGCAAGTTAGGGCTGGTACTTAAAAATAACTAATTTGGCAGGGGGATGGGCACCAGGGTGCAGCATTAGAAAGGAGAAACAAAGTGCACAAAGGATTGGGAGAGACAGATAGCACTAGAGTAAGGAATAGTACGGTGTTAGGTGGGGTCAGACTAAGAGAGAACGCAAGAAGGTCTGAGATAGGTTTATAGAGCATGGCCTAGAAATTGAGTGCCCTTAGCGCCGATTTTGCGGCGCTAGAGGGCCTAGCGCTGCATTTGGCGCCGGCGCCAAAATTGCCTGGGGCCCTTACGCCGCGGTAGACCGGTAGCGCTGCGCCGGCACCGATGACGTCATCGGTGTGCGCAGCGTCCCGGTTGCCATGCCGACGGGCCCCAGCGCCGAAATTCAGTTGCGGCCGCCTCGCCCGTGACAGCCGCAACTAAGACTCTGGCAACAGAGTCTTACGAGTCTTTGCGCCGGCGCATTAAAGGCCCCGCGGCGGCCGGCCGCTTTCCCGCCGGCCGCCTGGCCGCAGCTCCCTCCCCAGACTTCCCCCCCCCCCCCACCCCCGGAACAGAAGCAAGCCCGGCACTTGTCCGAGGTGCCGGGCTCATTTTTTAAAAGATTTTCGCGGGCCGCGGCCGGGTGCAGGCAGCTCCTCCTTAAGGGAAGGAGGAGGCCTGCACTTCCCGAGCCTGCCGCACCGCATCGGGTGCCGCAGCGCCGGAATTGCGGCGCGAAACGGCAGTTAGCGCCGATTTACCGCCGCAAAGACCCTTCAGTAGCGCCGGCAGCCGTTTGGGCGCGGCCCTGCTGAATTTTTGGCGCGCGCAGGGGGACTTAGCGCCGGCACTAACTTCCGGCGCTAAAGCCCTGGCTAAGCCAAAACTCAATTTCTAGGCCCATGTGTGTAGACGCACAAAGCCTGGTAAATAAGGCAAGTGAGCTGCAGGCGCAAATAGCCACATGGGAATATGATGTCGTGGCGATAACGGAGACATAGATACATAGATACATAGAAGATAGGAGCAGGAGTAGGCCATTCGGCCCTTCGTGCCTGCTCCGCCATTCGATGAGATCATGGCTGATCCTTTAATTCAGTATCCCGTCCCCGCCTTCTCTCCGTAACCCTTAACCCCTTTTGCCCGTAGAAATATATCTAATTCCCTCTTAAATATATTTAATGAGCTGGCGTACACTGCCCTCTGTGGCAATGAGTTCCACAGGTTCACCACTCTCTGAGTGAAGAAATTCCCCCTCATCTCTGTCCTAAATGGTTTAGCCCTTATCCTTAAATTATGTCCTCTAGTTCTGTTCTCACCCGCCAAGGGAAACATTCCTTCTGCATCCAGTCTGTCTAGACCTGTCAGAATTTTATACACTTCTATGAGGTCCCCTCTCAATCTTCTAAACTCCAGTGTGTACATCCCTAAACTACATAGTCTCTCCTCATAGGTCATTCCCGCCATTCCTGGTATCAGCCTGGTGAATCGCCGCTGCACCCCCTCCATGGCAAGAACATCCTTCCTCAGATGAGGCGACCAAAACTGTACACAGTACTCGAGGTGTGGTCTCACCAGTGCCCTGTACAGCTGCAGCAAGGTATCCCTGTTCCTGTATTCTAACCCTTTTGCTATGAAGGCCAGCATACCGTTTGCCTTCTTGACTGCCTGTTGCACCTGCATGCTCGCCTTCAGTGACTGGTGTACAAGAACACCCAGGTCTCTCTGTACTTCCCCCTCTCCCAATCTATTGCCATTTAAATAATAATTTGCCCTCCCGTTCCTGCACCCAAGGTGGATAACTTCGCACTTGTCCACATTATAGTGCATCTGCCATTTATCCGCCCAATCGCCCAGTCTGTCCAAATCGCTCTGGAGCTTCCTGGTCTCTTCCTCTGAGCCCACCCCCCCTCCTAGTTTAGTGTCGTCTGCAAATTTGGAAATGCTGCATCCGACTCCCTGATCCAGGTCATTAATGTAAATTGTGAACAGCTGGGGGCCCAGGACAGATCCCTGTGGTACCCCACTTGTTACTGCCTGCCATTCAGAAAATGAGCCGTTTATTCCAACTCTCTGTTTTCTATCTGACAGCCAGTTCCCTATCCACGCCAAAACTTTCCCCTTTATCCCATGAGCCTCAATTTTCCATGCTAATCTTTTATGTGGGACCTTATCGAAGGCCTTTTGGAAGTCCAGGTACACCACATCTACTGGCTCTCCCCCATCTATTCTACCAGTTACTCCCTCAAAAAATTCCAATAGATTAGTCAAGCACGATTTACCCTTTGTAAATCCATGTTGACTCTGTCCTATCCTGTCCCCATTTGCTAAGTGCTCCGCTATTTCATCCTTAATGATGGACTCCAGCATTTTGCCCACAACTGATGTAAGGCTTACAGGTCTGTAATTACCTGCTTTTTCCCTACCCCCCTTTTTGAATAGTGGGGTAACGTTAGCTACCCTCCAATCCATCGGCACTGTTCCCGAGTCTAATGAATTCTGAAAAATCATCCTTAGTGCATCCGCTATCTCTAGGGCCACCTCCTTCAGTACCCTAGGATGCATGTTATCAGGCCCTGGGGATTTGTCCACCTTCAATCCCTTTAGCTTCCTTAACACCATATCCTTAGAGATATTGATTTGCGTCAGTTCCTCCTTTGCCAATGTCCCTATTTTTCCCGATATCCCAGGGAGGTTTTTTGTGTCTTCCTTCGTAAAGACTGACCCAAAGTATGCATTTAGTTGATCTGCCATTTCCTTATTTCCCATTATATATTCCCCCGTATCTGACTGCAATGGACCAACTTTGGTTTTCACCAGTCTTTTCCTTTTGATATATTTATAAAAGCTTTTGGAGTTAGTTTTTATATTTTCCGCCAGCTTGTTTTCGTAAGCTATTTTGCCCCTCTTGATCATGCCCTTTGCCCTCCTTTGCTCTATCTTAAACTGTTCCCAATCTTCCGCTCTGGCGCTTTTTTTGGCTATTTTATACACCCTATCTTTGGATTTTATGCTGTCTCTAATTTCCCCTGTTATCCACGGTTGAGTCACCTTTTTAGATTTCCTTTTATGCCAGATTGGTATAAACAATTTTTGCAATTTTGTCATTCTATCTTTAAATGTTTGCCATTGTTTATCTACCTCCAGTCCTCCCAGGAACGTTGTCCAATCAGACCTACTCAGTTCCCGTCTCATGGCATCATAATTCCCCTTGTTTAAATTCAGGACCTTAGTCTCTGAGTCAATTTCTTCGCTCTCCATTTCCTGGCTCAAAAAATGGCAGGATTGGGTACTAAATATTCCTGGATGTAAGGTGTTCAGGAAAGATAGGGAAGGAAAGAAAGGAGGTGGTGTGGCAGTATTGATTAAGGAGAATGTTACAGTGCTGGAGCGAGAGGATGTCCTGGAGGGGTCAAGGACAGAATCTATTTGGTTAGAGTTGAGAAACAATAGAGGTGCCATTACACTACTAGGTGTATTCTATAGGCCACCAACTAGTGGGAAAGATATAGAGGAGCAAATTTGCAGGGGAATTACAGAGAGGTGCAAGAACTATAGAGTATGGGGGACTTCAACTATCCTAATATAAACTAGGATAGTAATAGTGTGAAGGGCAGAGAGGGGTAAGAATTTATGTGTGTTGAGGAGAACTTTCTTGATCAGTACGTTTCCGATGGACCAACGAGGAAGGAGGCATTGCTGGATCTTGTTAGATCCGTGATTCTTCAAATAGGATGTTTCCCCAAGAACTACACGGATGCTGTAACTTAACAATCAACAGGTATTTACTGGAGTAGAGTAGTCTCAAGACTGAAGTACAGAAGCCTGCTCCGGCTTTATATACAGGTGTGGTCACTGCCGGTACTACAGTATACAGGAGCTGTAAAACAGTTCTCTCTTAAAGGTACCTACACAACAATTCCTCCCCTTTTAGATTAACAGTACCATAACATTCATTTAATAATTAACATTTTTAACATGCAACATTAACTGAAAATAGTCCATTTATAGATTCAGTCTTTGGGGCGGCTTCCTGATCCTTTCGGGATAGCGCCTTTCCTGAGGTTCTTGTTCTTGGTGCGGAGGCAATTCTGGCCCCTTTTCGTCGGTTAGTTCATCGGTTTCCACTGCTACTGGTTCGGAGGTAGATGCTACCGGTATGTCGGGTTCATCCCCAGGTACTCGAGACATGGGGTTGACTCGTTCCTGTGACGCTAAGATCTGATCAACGTGGCGTCTCACAATGTTCTCCCCGACATCCACTGTGTACATTAATGGCCCCTGCCTTGTGCATATCGTTCCGGGTTGCCATTTCTCTGTTCGGTAGTGAGGAAATCTACATGATATAAGGGGTTAATTTCAAGTGCTTGCTGGGTAAAAGTTTTCAGACTTGACACAGGTAAAGAGTCGATGTGTAACTAGAGCTATTGCACGTACCTGGATTACAGCCAAGAACAGATGTCTGCCCACCTAATGAGAATGTAGAAGTGAAACAATGGGTTTCGTTTCTGAAATACCCAGTGACCTAATAATTTGTTAGATCTAGTCTCCAGATACATGATTAAGATTAAGGAGGACCTCCGGTTACACGATTCATATCCTGTTATATCTTAACCGTTGACTTATGTGTCCAGGATCCTTCTGTCAATATGTCATAAGACCTAATGATTAATCTAAAATGTATCCTGATTGAGGAACAAAGGAATGTCAATTAAACTTGTTGGTTACACTGTATAAATATGGAACGCTTACGCTGTATCATTGGAATAGTAGCCTCACCCCTTGAGTAGAGGTGCTGATTCCCCTTGCAAGAGAAAATAAAAGGCCTGTCCGTCTGACGAATCCAAGTGTGTATTGAGTCATTACCCAGAGCTAAGAAGTAAGGCACTTCTACAGTAGTCACGGGCCAAGACTGGATGTCCTACCTTGAAGCTCCTTGTCGGCTTCTCATTGATGTGCTGGAATTGTTTATCCTCAACATTTCTTCGCACATTGGGTCTCAGCAAATCCAGACGAGATCTCAACCTTCGGTTAAAGAACATCATGGCCGGGGTCTGGTTGGTAACTGCATGTGTCGCATTTCTGTAGGCTAATAGGAAATTGTCCACCTTATGCTGTAGTGGAATTTCATCGTCGCACATGGCCTTTATCGCCTTTTTAAAGGTTTGTACGAACCTTTCAGCCAATATATTTGTGGCTGGATGATACGGGGCGGATGTGTAATGCCTTACCCCATTCCTTCTCTTAAATTTTCGAAACTCTTCGGGCACAAACTGTGGTCCATTATCAGAGCAAATCTGCTCTGACAAGCCGTTCCTGGCAAATATGGTCCGTAGGACTGCAATCGTTTTCTCTGTAGTGGTTGAGGACATTTTTATCACCTCAGGCCATTTCGAGTGAGCATCCACTGCCATTAAGAACATTGAGCCCATGAATGGACCAGCAAAATCAATATGCACCTGTTGCCATGGAGAGGAGGGCCACTCCCATGGGTGTAGAGGGGCATGTGGTGGTGCATTTTGGACCTTCTGGCATCCTGAGCAGCTCTTGGTTAGGTCCTCGATTTGTTGATCGATCCCCAGCCACCACACAAGCCCTAGCAAGGCTTTTCATTTTTCACCCCTCCCAGATGACCTTCATGAAGCTCATTTAGCACTCTCTCCCTTAACTTGGGTGGAATCACCACTCGGGATCCACACATCACTGTGCCCTGGCATACTGACAGCTGTTCTCTTCTGGATGAGAATGCTGGCAACAGTGAGTCGCCATGAGTTGGCCATCCCCTCACCGTCAAATCATATACCCGAGACAGTGTCGGATCATTGCGGGTCTCCTTCTCTATATCCGCGTTCGTTACTGGCAATCGTTCAATTATTGATGAATAAAATATCTCGATAGGGTCCACTGCTGGTGCTTCCTCCACGGTAGGCAGTGGCAGGCGTGATAGCCCATCAGCGTTTCCATGCTGTTTTGTGCCTTTATATTCTATTTCATATTGATTCGCCCCTAGAAACAGGGACCATCTTTGTAACCGTTGTGCAGTCATCACTGGAACGCCCTTCTTAGGATTAAAGATGGAGACAAGTGGTTGGTGGTCAGTCAGCAAGGTGAACTTCTGCCCATGCAGATAGTGGTTGAATTTTTTTACTCCCCATACTAGGCTGAGGGCCTCCCTGTCAATTTGGGCATAGTTGCGCTCGGCTGAGGTTAGTGACCGAGACGCAAAGGCTACTGGCCTCTCCAACCCGTCTGGGAATTTGTGCGACAGCACCGCTCCAATACCGTAGGGTGATGCATCACATGCCAAACGAATTGGTAGTGCTGGGTTGAAATGGGCCAACACCTCTTTTGATGTGATCAATTCTTTACACTTCTGGAAAGCTCGTCTACGTTCGTCATTCCACTTCCATGGCACCCCTGTTTGCAGTAGGGTGTTCAGTGGGTGTAATACCGTGGACAAATTTGGTAAGAACTTATGGTAGTAGTTTACCAGCCCGAGGAACGACCTCAGTTGTGACACATTTTCCGGTGCTGGAGCCTTGAATACTGCCTCAATCTTTTCAGGGGACTTATGTAACCCCTCTTCATCGATGACGTGGCCACAATACGAGATCTGCTTCTGGAAAAACTCGCACTTGTGGCGATTAGCTCGTAGCCCATATTCCTTTAATCTGGTGAGCACCTTCTTCAAGTTGGCGAGGTGATCACTGTCATTTTTGCCCGTGACCAGGATGTCGTCCAAATAACACTGGGTCCCTGGAATCCCTTGCAGGACTTGATCCATCGCCCTTTGCCAAATAGCCGGAGCCGATGCTACCCCGAACACCAGCCGGTTGTATTGATAGAGACCTTTATGAGTGTTGATCGTGAGGTATTGTTTCGAGGTTTCTTCCACCTCCATTTGCAAGTACGCCTGGGCTAGATCAATTTTGGTGAAGCGTTTACCTCCAGATAGCGAGGTGAAAATATCCTCAATTCGTGGAAGCGGATATTGTACCGTGTGAAGGACTGGGTTCACTGTCACCTTAAAATCCCCACAGATGCGGACCTTCTTTGGTTCCCCAGGCGTATTACTCAATGACCTCTTCATTACAGGAACGATGGGTGTAGCCCACTCGCTCCAGTCTACTTTGGACAGTACTCCTGAACATTCCAACCCGTCCAGCTCTGCTTCGACGGCTGGTCTGATCGCATAAGGCGCTGGTCTGATCGCATATGGCACTGGTCTGGCCTTAAGAAACTTTGGGCTTGCATTTTCCTCTATTTTAATCATTGCTGTTATGCCTTTTAGTGTTCCGAGTCCCTCCTGGAACACTTCTTTTGCGTCAGTTAGCATTTTTGACAGTCGTCCAGGTGTGACGTCGTCATCCTTTTTGGCCTCAACCTTCAGTGCCTGTATGGAATGCCAATCTAATTGTATCTTCTGGATCCATTCACATCCTAGCAGTGGTTGTCCTCCATCTGGCAATACATATAAGTCCATTTTAGGTATTTCCTGGCCTTTGTATATCACTTTCACCCTTATTTTTCCTTTGGGGTAGACTTTTTGCCCCGTGTACATCTTCAAGACAATCTCTGTAGCTTTCAAGGGTATATGTGAAAATAGCCGCTTGTAGTCCCTTTGGTTTATGACTGTTAGGGCTGATCCTGTTTCCAATTCCATTTTCACTTGGACTCCGCCTATCTTGAGTGTAACCCAGATAGTCTGGTGATCCTCCATTTTGGTTACCTTATGTAGTTTCAGACAACCCAGCTCCTTGCTTCCGGAGTCTGTGTCACTTTTCTGTTCGTCTGAACTACTGCCCATCGCCTTGTGTACCTTTTTGTACTTCTCCTGTGGAGATTTCTTGCTGTTAGTTTTCTTCCCAGACCTGCAGACTCTTGCTATGTGTCCTGCTTTTCCACACTGGCTGCGCACTTGGTCCTTGAACCAACAATCCTTCTGGTCGTGTGTTGTTCTGCCGCAGCGATAACACTTCCCTGTTCCATAGGACATTTCATTGGTGCCATATTCTTGCGGTCTCCATTGTATCTCTGCAGCGCCCCTTGCGGCTGCTTCGTGTGATACTGCCACACTGAAAGCCTTGTCCAGCGTAAGATCCTTTTCTGATAGAAGCCGTTTCTGGGTTCCTTCACTTTGAAGCCCACACACAAACTTGTCCCTTAACGTATCTGCTAGTCCCACTCCAAACTGGCAGTGTTTCGATAGCTTGCGCAGTTCCGTTAAGTACTCAGCATTGCTTTCGTCTTTGTGTTGGTCCCTTTTATGGAACTTAAATCATTCTGCTATCAGTAGCGGTGTGGGGTTTAAGTGGTCCTGTAGGATTTCTACTATGCTTTCGAAATTCTTATTCACAGGCTTCTCTGTGGTTATTAGGTTTTGCAGTAACCCATAAGTTTTTGCACCCATGGAATTTAACAAAACCAGTGCTTTCCTAGCATCTGGCACTTCATTCGCCCTGCAGTACACCTCAATACGTTTCACATATGTCGCCCAATCTTCGACTTCATTGTCGAACGTAGAGATACTGCCACTCTTCGGCATCCCTGGGTGTGATTTAACTGTCAAAAATGGCGTCTCCCGCGCTTTCCCTTCTTCTCCGCTGGCACAAAATGGCGTCTCCCGCGCTTTCCTTTCTTCCCGCGCTCGCCCTTCTTCTCCGCTGCGGCTTCTAAAAATGGCGTCTCCCGCGCTCTTCCTTCTTCTCCACGGCTCAATGGCGTCTCCCGCGCTCTCCCTTCTTCTCCCTGCAGACACTGTTCAGCCCTTGAGCCCTGGCTGTGCTCTGCACTTTTTTTTTTTTCTGTGCGCCTTTCCCGTTTCCGCTGCTCGGTCCTGAACCCGGCTGCTGCTTTACCCTCTCTCTCTCCATTTTGTTTTTCCTCGACGCCACTCGGTTTTCAACCCCCGGCTGCGCCCTGTGCGCCTCACCCTCTATCTTACCCCGTCGACGCTGCTCGGCTTTTTCTCTGCCGTCGGTTGGCTCCGGCCGCCGCTGTCCGGGAAGGGTCTGCGCTGTACCTGTCATCAGTCTGTTGCTGATCGTCGTGGCTGGGGAACCAAGCCCGGCTCTCCATAGACTCCCCTGCGATGTTCACTCTCTGCTGGACGACTGAGCGGTTGCTCGTGGTCGACGCCCGTGTTTCTGGCCTCGACTTTCTTCCACCGCCCTCCCGGAGCGAATCCTCGAAGGGAAATGCAGAGTTGCAGGTAGATTCGAATCGACACTCGTCGCCACTGTTAGATCCGTGATTCTTCAAATAGGATGTTTCCCCAAGAACTACACGGATGCTGTAACTTAACAATCAACAGGTATTTACTGGAGTAGAGTAGTCTCAAGACTGAAGTACAGAAGCCTGCTCCAGCTTTATATACAGGTGTGGTCACTGCCGGTACTACAGTATACAGGAGCTGTAAAACAGTTCTCTCTTAAAGGTACATACACAACAGATCTGGTTCTGGGGAATGAGGTGGGTCAAGTGGAGCAAGTGTCAGTAGGGGAGCATTTAGGGAATAGTGATCACAGTATCAAGGTTTAGATTAGCTATGGAAAAGGACAGGGAGCAAGCTAGAGTAAAAATATTTAATTGGAGGAAGGCCAATTTCAGTGGGTTGAGAATGGATCTGGCCCGGGTAAATTGGAATCAAAGATTGGCAGGTAAAACGGTAATCGAACAATGGGCTGCCTTTAAAGAGGAGATGGTTCTAGTACAGTCGAGGTACGTTCCCATGATGGAGACAGGTAGGGCAACCAAAGTCAGAGTTCCCTGGATGACGAGAGAGATAGAAAGTAAGATGAAGCAGAAAAAGGGGGCGTATGACAGATGTCAGGTTGAGAATACAAGTGAGAACCAGGCTGAGTATAGAAAGTTCAGAGGGGAAGTGAAAAAGGTAATAAGAGGGGCAAAGAGAGAGTATGAGAATAGAGTGGCAGCTAACATAAAAGGGAATCCAAAAGTCTCCTGTAGGCATATAAATAATAAACAGGTAGTAAGTGGGGGGGGCAATTAGGGACCAAAAAGGAGCCCTACGCATGGAGGCAGAGGGCATGGCTCAGATACTAAATGAGTACTTTGCATCTGTCTTTACCAAGGAAGAAGATGCTGCCAAAGTCATAGTGAAAGAGGAGGTAGTTGAGATACTGGATGAGATAAAAATTGATAAAGAGGTACTAGAAAGGCTGGCTGTACTTAAAGTAGATAAGTCACCAGGACCGGATGGGATGCATCCTAGGATGCTAAAGCAAGTAAAGGTGGAAATTGTGGAGGTACTGGCCATAATCTTCCAATCCTCCTTAGATACGGGGGTGGTGCCAGAGGACTGGAGAATTGCAAATGCTACACTTTTGTTCAAAAAAGGGTGTTAGGATAAACCCAGCAACTACAGGCCAGTCAGGTTAACCTTGGTAGTGGGGAAGCTTTTAGAAATGATCATCTGGAACAAAATTAACAGTCACTTGGACAAGTGTGGATTAATTAAGGAAAGCCAGCACAGATCTGTTAAAGACAAATCGTGTTTAACTAACTTGATTGAGTTTTTTGATGAGGTAACAGAAAGGGTTGATGAGGGCAATGCGGTTGATGTGGTGTACATGGACTTCCAAAAGGCGTTTGTTAAAGTGCCACATAATAGGCTTGCCAGCAAATTTGAAGCCCATGGAATAAAAGGGACAGTGGAAGCATGGTTACAAAATTGGCTAAGTGACAGGAAACAAAGAGTAGTGGTGTACTGGCCACGCTAGATGTGCTCCTATCTAGTTATCCAGCAAGTTAAACACGCTATTCAAAATAATTCTTCGTGAAGCTGTTTGCTGTTTGAAGCCTTTACTTGAACAAATTTGTGAAACTGTAAACAAAGACAAAGTATGTTTTGTACATAAACTGAGTACTATACATTCGATATTACATAAGATATAAACATATTTACAACAGTAGAATGGACTAATTGTATAACTATCAAATATTAACCTTTTATAAACATAGTATTATCAAAATATTACTCTGACAACGTTGCTATTATGCTAAGGAACAAAGATACTCACAGATATTGCGCTTGGCCTAACATATGAAATCAGATTACTTTGGATTGTGAATGGAACCTCTCATGGCAGATTCTCCATTACTCAAGTCAGGTTCTTCCTAGCAAAACTGCTTCCTGGGGTCAACAGGAAGAAAGGTAGGAAGGTCAAATGACCTCTCACAGGAAGAAAGGAACAAAGGTCAAATGACCTCACACAGGAAGAAAGATCAGATGACCTGATGTAAGAAAAAGGAGACTTACCATCAAGTAACTTTAAAGTAAGCTTTAAGTAACTTATAAACACACTATATACACAAGAGAGGTCTTTACCATGCCTCTGGTAGAAGCCTCTTACAATACTGAACAGACCAGTATTTATACCAGTCCAACAGGAAGTGACATATGACAGGAAGTGAGGTATGTACACAGTTCATAGTTCATAGTTCACAGGAAGTGATGACATAACTTCCCGGAAGTTATCATTTTTATCACATTCTTCCCTCCTGCAGGATTAGGAGGCTGTGGTCTACCTTTTGGTCCGCAGCCGCCGAACAAGGAAGAGTCGCACCCGTTTGGATTCCCATCGTAGAGGGTCGCTGGTCCGCTTACATGCGGTTGGCCATTGGTCAGAGTCTGTGTGGCCTGGATTGCCCTGTGAAGGGTCGGGGAGATCATGGCTTCGAGTACGAGCCCCAATAGGTTCAAAGTCGGACTGCCTCTGTTCAGAGGGAGGTGCAGAGCTGGTCTGTGGCGGATCAGTACTTTCATGCGCGGTACTGGGAGGGTCGCAACCTTGAGCACGGGGTTCTACCGGCACCAAGCTAGTTGGTGTCCGATCAGGATCCTGGAGAGGGGTACCCGATAGGTCCCAAGAGTTTCCTGGTGAAATGCCATCACCCGATGTCCCACTAGGTCCTGGTGGGCAGGGAGCCAGATCCCGTAATGATACGGTAGATTCTCGGCCGTCGGAATATCGTATGTTTGCATAGGTGGGGTTGGCATCGGTTAGTTCGACCTCGTCTACGAGAGGGTCATTTTTAGACGTCCGAACGTATCTTCGGAGTAATACAGGTCCAGGAGTAGTTAGCCATGACGGGAGTGATGTCCCATGAGATGAGCGACGCTGGAATCCAAAGAACCGCTCATGAGGTGTAGTATTTGTGGCTGTAGAAAGCAGGGACCGTATAGAGTGCAATGCATCCGGAAGCACTGTTTCCCATTGCTGGTCTGGTAGGCCCCGAGATCTTAAAGCGAGACGTACGGAATTCCAGATGATACCGTTATACCTCTCTACCTGCCCATTTCCGATGGGATGGTATGGTGTTGTTTTGCTTGTAGCAATTCCCCGTTCTGAGAGGTAGTCCTTGAGTTCCCTTGACATAAAGGATGGACCCCGATCTGAGTGAATATAAGCCGGCATGCCACAGAGAGAAAATACCTGCTCAAGGCAGCAGATTACTGTGGACGCCAGCATATTGGAGCAGGGGAAGGCAAACGGAAAAAGAGAATATTCGTCGATCATGGTGAGCAAATATGTGTTCTGAGTTGAAGAGGGCACTGGGCCCTTAAAATCGATGCTAAGTCGTTGCATCGGTTGGGTTGCATGTATGAGTATACCATCTGAGGGGCGGAAGAACTGAGGTTTTAATTCCGCACAAAGCCGGCATTCTGAGCATATTTTCTTTACATCTCCAGTGGAAAAAGGGAGATTCCGTGATCGTACGAAATGTAGCATGCGCGTAACGCCAGGATGACACAAACCATTGTGGACATCCATGAGAGTGGAGGATGACATAGTGGAGCAGAATGCCCGTGTGAGGGTGTCCGGGGCCACATTCTCCTTGCCAGGCCGATAGAGAATGGTATAACCAAAAGAGGCCAGTTCCATCCTCCAAAGTTGTATTTTATTATTCTTAATTTTGGTTCGTTTTCGATTATCGAGCATGAAGGCGACTGATCGTTGGTCCATGATCAATGTAAAGTGCTGGCGAGCTAGAAAATGGTTCCACTTCCGTACTGCCTCTATGATGGCTGTGGCTTCTTTCTCAACCGGAGGATAATGTAGCTCGGCACCTTGTAAGGTCCTGGACATAAATGCTACAGGACGACCTTCCTGATTCAGAGTAGCCGAGATCGCCACCTCCGAGGCATCACATTCAACCACGAAAGGGAGATTCTCATCAATGGAGTGAAGAGCCGCTTTCTCCAACTGTTTTTTGAGAAGTTTAAAGGCTGCAACAGCCGCTGTTCCCAGTGGAAATGATCTAGCATGCAGCAAGGGTTGGATTTTGTCCGAAAAATGAGGAATCCATTTAGCGTAGTATGCAAACAGACCGAGAGCCCGACGTAAAGAAGCCGGATTCTTAGGTGACGGGAGCTCTTGGAGCGGGCGAAGTCTTTCTGGGCCTGGCTTAATGATACCATTGCCTACGCAGTAGCCAAGGATGTTGATGGTCGGTTGCGACTCAACAGATTTGGATTCATTCAGGGTCAAATTACGGCGATGGAGGGCATCCCGAAATTTTTGGAGGTTGGAGTCGTGTTCCTGTTGATCGTGACCTGCAATGGTAATGTTATCAAGATAGGGAAAAGTGTCCCTTAGGTTTTCCTGCTTAACCAGGCCATCCATTGCCCGTTGAAAGACAGCCACTCCATTAGTAACCCCGAATGGGAGGCGACGAAATTGGTACAGCCGTCCATTAGCCTCAAAGGCTGTGTACTGCTTATCTGAGACCTTCAAGGGTAACTGATGATAGGCACTTTTTAAATCGTAAGTGGAGAACACTTTGTATTCGGCCAGTTTATTAACCATATCATCAATGCGTGGCAATGGGTAGGCGTCCAAGTCGGTATATTGATTGATGGTTTGCGAATAATCGATGCATAGTCGCTGTTTGTGAGGTTTTAGAGGGTTCTTGACAATGACGACTTGAGCCCGCTAGGGCGACGAACATAGTTCAATGATATCCTCTGCTAGAAGTCGAGAGATTTCAGCCGCAATAAAAGATTGGTCTTCCTGATTAAAGCGCCGCGATTTCGTTATTATCGGTTTGCATTGAGGCGGAATACTGGCAAATAATGAGGGTTCATCAAGTGAAGCTGCTGATAATGCACAAAATGGTCATTTAGACGGTATATTAGAAATAGTAAGTCCGGGTTTGGATCCACCAAACTCAATGGTGAGTTTCTTATGCTGTTTTTGGAAGTCCAGCCCTAAGAGGAGATCACTACATAAGTCCTTGAGCACCGAAAGTCGGGTGGAGGGATACATACGACCATGAAGTGTCATATCAACAACACAAAAGCCGGAGATTCTGGTATTAAGTGATGACTGGGCCATCGCAATTGCCTGGTCCGATGGGAAGACATGTAGTTTCAATTTCGCAACAATCTGTTCCTTAATGAAACTATCAGTACTTCCTGAGTCAATTAAGGCATCTAAGGTATGCCCTTTAATTGAAATTTTTGTGGCTGCATGAGACAGGTTCTGTGGGCAAGCAGCTATAATTGGTGTCGTTGCACAGAGAGTGGCTAAAACTCTCGGTGTGCTTCTTCGGGAGAGAGCTCGAGAGGAAGCTTGATAGGTCCTAGCTGGAGCATCTTGATAGGCCCTAATTGGGGCAGTTCGGTAGGCCTTAGCTGGATTGGCCCTCGTAGAGGCCCTTGATAGGCAAACTTTAGCAAAGTGTCCTTTTTTCCCGCAATAACTGCAGATTGCATTGCGAGCAGGGCAGGTTTTCCTAGGGTGAAAAGCATCTCCACAAAAGAAGCATTCCTTCCTAGATTGCCAAGAGGCTGCTAAAGTGGGGTCGTCCTCCTCTTCTTCATCAGAATCATCAGAATTAGATTCCCCCATGATAGGGTTCACCTGAGACCGCTTGAATTGTCTGGTTGCAGCTACAGCAGCAGATCGAGATCTGGGCAGCTGATAGAGGTCTGCATTTCTCTTTGCCAAATCCAGTGAACAAGCTAGGTCAAAAGCTTTTTGTAGCTCAAGTGTTTTACTTTCTAGTAGACGCTGGCATATAAATGGAGAGGCAATCCCGCAGATGAAAGCATCACGAATCATTTCTTGGTGGTACAGCTCAGCTGAGGCTGCCTGAAAGTTACAATCTACGCTGAGCCTGCGAAGTTCTTGCAGGAATTTGTCAATTGATTCCCCTGGCCCTTGTCGGGCTGTGGCCAGTAGATGTCTAGCATAGACCTCATTTGGGGTCTTCGCATACAGTTTCTTAAGTGCCCGAATCACCTCTTCGTAATTATCCCATTCATCAACATATTCGAACACTTTTGGGGTCACATAATTGACAAGTATCTTCAATTTAGCAGGAGCATCCGCTTTACATTCATCCAGAAAATTCTCAAAAGTACGATACCAATGCTTCCATACCCTGCCAGCTGCTGGTGTATTCGGGTCCAAGTCCAGACGAATAGGTCTAAGGATTTTCTCCATGATGGGTGGTTCCCTGGATCCTTAACTTCCGAGTTTGTCTGAAGGTCTAGTATTTGTCAGTGTAAATATTAAGTTACTTAAATTGATGTAAGAAAAAGGAGACTTACCATCAAGTAACTTTAAAGTAAGCTTTAAGTAACTTATAAACACACTATATACAAGAGAGGTCTTTACCATGCCTCTGGTAGAAGCCTCTTACAATACTGAACAGACCAGTATTTATACCAGTCCAACAGGAAGTGACATATGACAGGAAGTGAGGCATGTACACAGTTCATAGTTCATAGTTCACAGGAAGTGATGACATAACTTCCCGGAAGTTATCGTTTTTATCACATGACCTTTCCAGCATACAAACTGTTAACACAATAACCGCCACCAGAGGGTGCTATCTGCACACATAAAATGTTCATTGGTCCAGAACAAGTGGTGAACGGTTGTTTTTCAGACTGGAGGAAGGTACACAGTGGTGTTCACCAGTGGTCAGTACTAGGACCACTGCTTTTCTTGATATATATTAATGACTTAGACTTGGGAGTACAGGGCACAATTTCAAAATTTGCAGATGACACAAAACTTGGAAAGTATAGTGAACAGTGAGGAGGATAGTGATAGACTTCAAGAAGACATAGACAGGCTGGTGAAATGGGCGGACACGTGGCAGAGAAGTGCGAAGTGATACTTTTCGGTAGGAAGAATGAGGAGAGTACATATAAACTAAAGGGTACAATTCTGAAGAGAGAGACCTGGGGGTATATGTGCACAAATCATCGAAGGTGACAGGGCAGGTTGAGAAAGCGGTTAAAAAAGCATACGGGATCCTGGGCTTCATAAATCGAGGCATAGAGTACAAAAGCAAGGAAGTTATGATGAACCTTTGTAAAACACTGGTTCGGCCTCAACTGGAGTATTGTGTCTAATTCTGGGCATCGCACTTTAGGAAGGATGTGAAGGTCTTAGAGAGGGTGCAGAAAAGATTTGCAAGAATGGTTCCAGGGATGAGGGACTTCAGTTACGTGGATAGACTGGAGAAACTGGGGTTGTTCTCCTTAGAGCAGAGAAGGTTGAGAGGAGATTTGATGGAGGTGTTCAAAATCATGAGGGGTCTTGTAGGAGTTTCGCAAAATTCCCCTGAAAACAAGAGAAACATTGGTCCACATCGTGGATGAAGAGTTATGTGTTTTGAATTGCCTCTGGGTCGGATCAATGTTTTAAAGCATGCTCAGAACCACGAAAGACTGCTGAGCTGGGCTGAGCTGGACTACAACGGAATCGAGGAAATTCGTGGAAGTATTCACACACATTGAGAAAGAACATCTTGATTAAAACTTGTGCTTTTGAGCCCGGTCAAACACAGAGGTTTACAGCTTGTAATGTGTTTGTGTGAAAGACCTGTCAATCAAACCAGGGAGGTCAGGAGTTGCCCACTTGACCCGAGGCCACAGAGACAGGTTGTTATGGCTGGCTATGTTCAGCAACCAATCACAGTCAGCTAAGCAGCTTGTAATGTGTTTGTGTGAAAGACCTGTCAATCAAACCAGGGAGGTCAGGAGTTGCCCACTTAACCCGAGGCCACAGAGACAGGTTGTTATGGCTGGCTATGATTCAGCAACCAATCACAGTCCTTTGTTTGTGTACTGGAACTTTAGGCGGGAATTTTTCCAGACAGAACGGCAGCAGCACACAAGTATAAAGATAGCTACTGAGAAGCTATCTGCCCTCTTTTTACTTCGCTGGACCACAGGTGAGCAGAGTGTTCTGACTCCTCAACAAGACATCCTAGCAAGGAGTTTGGGGTGGTGATTTAAGGGAATTGCTAAGATTGTTTAAGTAACATTGTAGCCATTGTATCCCTCGTTTTTGCCGTCTGTACCCCCTTGTTATATACTTTTACTGCATTTACTGTGTTCGTGTGGTACAGTTTATATTTGATTATGGTTCTTTAGTTTAATAAATTTTGACTTTGCTCAGATCCAAACCAATTGTCCGCTTTAACATCATTAATTGTAAGTCCTCCAGTCAGAACTGAAAGGTGGGGTAGCGATTTGGAACCACTGTTAAAATTGATTTACAGTGCAGCAGGCAAAAAGGCTGCTGGCCAGGTATGTTACCATAAACCAGGTAATAGGTGCCCCCCTACAGTCTAGACAGGGTAGATAGAGAGAAACTGTTCCCATTGGCGGAAGGGTTGAGAACCAGATGACACAGATTCAAGGTGATTGGCAGAAGAACCAAAGGCCACATGAGGAAAAACTTTTTTACGCAGCGAGTGGTTAGGGTCTGGAATGCACTGCCTGAAAGGGTGGTGGAGGCAGACTCAATTGTGGCTTTCAAAAGGGAATTGGATAATTACCTGAGGGGGAAAAATGTTTGCAGGGCTATGGGGAAGGGGCGGGGGAGTGGGAGTAGCTGAAGTGCTCTTGCAGAGAGCTGGCATGGGCTCGAAGGGCCAAATGGCCTCCTTCTGTGTTGTAATCATTCTAAGATTCAATGTAAGGACCCTTTTAATGTTGAGATGAATGTGTAATGTATGTACCTTTAAGGGGAGAACTACTTTTTACAGCTCCTGTATACTGTAGTACCAGCAGTGACCACACCTGTATATAAACCCTGAGTAGCGACCTGTACAGTTAGTTCTAGAGTAACCCTCATTCAGTAAACACCTGTTGAATCGTTCCCTGCAGTCTGTTGTCTGATTATTGAAGGACACAACATTAAGATACACGGATCTAACAGTGGCGACGAGCAAGTTCGAACCTGCCTGCAACTCTGCATCACCTCCCAGGGATTCGCACCTGGAGAACAGTGGAAGAAGGTCGAGTCCAGAAGCATGGGCGTCGACCACGGGCAACCGCCCAGTCATCCAGCGGAGATTTGAGCATCGCAGGGGAGTCTGTCGAGAGCCAGGCTTGGCTTTCCAGTCACGGTGGTCCAGCGAAACGGGCTGGCAACAGGTACTGCGCAGACCCTTCCCAGACAGCGACAGGCTAGAGCCCGACCGAGCGGCACAGAAAAAGGCCGAGCAGCGTCGACGGGGGAGAGAGGGCAGAGCGCACAGGGCGCAGCCAGTGTTCAGGACCGAGCGGCGTCAACGGGGGAGAGAGATGAGAGAGAGCAGAGCACAGCCGGTGTTCAAGGGCCGAGCAGCATCAACGGGGGAGAGAGACGAGAGAGAACAGAGCGCAGCCGGTGTTCAAGGGCCGAGCAGCGTCAATGGGGGAGAGAGGCACGCAGGAAAACGCGAGGCGCTGCCATTTGCCACGAGGACCGCCGAGAGCGGCGTTGGCAGCAGCGCGGGAGACGCCATTTTAAGCCGCAGCGGGGAAGAAAGGAAAGCGCGGGAGACGTCATTTTAAGCCAGTCTAACCACACCCAAAAATGCCGAAGAGTGGCAGTATCACAGCGTTCGACAATGAAGTCGAAGATTGGATGACATATGTCGAACGCATAGAAGTATACTGCAAGGCGAATGAAGTGCCAGATGACAAGAAAGCGCTGGTATTGTTGAATTCAATGGGTGCAAAAATGTATGGCTTACTACGAAACCTAGCAACCCCAGAGAAGCCAGTAGAAAAGGATTTTGAAAACATAGTGTCAATCCTACAGGACCACTTAAACCCCACACCGCTGCTGATAGCAGAAAGATTTAAGTTTCACAAAAGGAACCAGCATAAAGATGAAAGTAATGCTGAGTATTTAACGGAACTGCGCAAGCTATCGAAACACTGCCAGTTTGGAACGGGACTAGCAGATACTTTAAGGGACAAGTTTGTGTGTGGGCTTCAAGTGAAGGAACCCAGAAACGGCTTCTATCAGAAAAGGATCTTACGCTGGACAAGGCTTTCAGCATTGCAGTATCACACGAAGCAGCAGCACGGGACGCTGCAGAGATACAACGGAGACCGCAAGAATATGGCACAAATGAAATGTCATATGGAACAGTGAAGTGCTATCGCTGCAGCAGAACAACACACGACCATAATGATTGCTGGTTCAAGGACAAAGTGTGCAGATAGTGTGGAAAAGTAGGACACATAGCAAGAGTCTGCAGGTCGAGAAAGAAAACCAGCAGCAAGAAATCTCCACAGGAGAAGTACAAGAAGGTACATAAGGTGACGGAGAGTAGTTCAGACGAACAGAAGAGTGATACAGGCTCCGGAAGCAAGGAGCTGGGTTGTCTGAAACTACATAATGTGATCAAAACGGAAGATCACCAAACTATCTGGGTCACGCTCAAGATAGCAGGAGTCCAAGTGAAAATGGATTTGGACACAGGATCAGCCCTAACAGTCATAAACCGAAGGGACTACAAGCGGCTATTCTCACATATACCCTTGAGAGATACAAAGATTGTCTTGAAGACGTACACGGGGCAAAAAGTCTACCCCAAAGGAAAAATAAGGGTGAACGTTCTATATAATGGCAAGGAAACATCAAAAATGGACCTATATGTATTGCCAGATGGAGGACCACCACTACTAAGACGTGAATGGATCCGGAAGATACAGCTAGATTGGCATTCCATACAGGCACTGACTGTGGCTGACAAAAAGGATGACGAGGTCACACCTGGGCGACTGTCCAAGATCCTAACTGACGTGAAAGAAGTGTTCCAGCAAGGACTCGGAACACTAAAAGGCATGACAGCGATGATTAAAATTGAAGAAAACGCAAGCCCAAAATTTTTTAAGGCCTGACCGGTACCTTATGCGATCCGTCCAGCCGTCGAAGCAGAGCTGGAGAGTCTGGAACGTTCAGGTGTACTGTCCAAGGTAGACTGGAGCGAGTGGGCAACACCCATCGTCCCTGTGATGAAAAAGTTGTTGAGCAGCACGCCTGGGGAACCAAGGAAGGTTCGCATCTGTGGGGACTTTAAGGTAACAGTGAACCCGGTCCTTCACACCGTACAATATCCACTTCCGCGGATTGAAGATATTTTCGCCTCGCTATCTGGAGGGAAACACTTCACTAAGATTGATCTGGCTCAGGCGTATCTGCAAATGGAGGTAGAAGAAGCATCAAAAAAAGACCTCACAATCAACACCCATAAAGGCCTCTACCAACACAACCGGCTGGTATTCGGGGTAACATCAGCTCCGGCTATTTGGCAGAGGGCAATGGAACAAGTCCTGCAAAGGATCCCAGGGACCCAGTGTTATTTGGACGACATCCTTGTCACGGGCGAAAATGACAGTGATCACCTTGCCAACCTGGAGCAGGTGCTCACTAGATTGCAGGAATATGGGCTCCGAGCTAACCGCCCCAAATGCAAGTTTTTTAGAAAACAGATCTCATATTGTGGCCACGTTATCGATAAAGAGGGGTTACATAAGTCCCCAGAGAAGATTGAGGCAGTAGTCAAGGCTCCAGCACCGGAAAATGTGTCACAACTGAGGTCGTTCCTCGGGCTGGTAAACTACTACCATAAGTTCTTGCCAAATTTGTCTACAATACTACACCCACTGAACACCCTACTGCAAACTGGGGTGCCATGGAAGTGGAGTGATGAATGTAGACGAGCTTTCCAGAAGAGCAAAACACTAATCACATCGAAAGAGGTATTGGCCCATTACAACCCGGCACTACCAATTCGGTTGGCATGTAATGCGCCACCCTACGGCATTGGAGCGGTGCTGCCGCACAAATTCTCGGACGGCTCAGAGAGGCCAATAGCCTTTGCGTCACGATCACTAACCTCAGCCGAGCGTAACTACGTCCAGATTGACAGGGAGGCCCTCAGCCTAGTGTGGGGAGTGAAAAAGTTCAATCACTATCTGCACGGGCAGAAGTTCACCTTGCTGGCTGACCACCAACCACTTGTCTCCATCTTTAATCCGAAGAAGGGCGTTCCGGTGATGACTGCGCAACGGCTACAAAGATGGTCCCTTTTTCTAGGGGCGCACCAATATGAAATCGAGTATAAGGGCACGAAACAGCATGGAAATGCTGATGGGCTATCACGCCTGCCAGTGCCTACTGCGGAGGAAGCACCAGCAGTGGATCCTGTCGAAATATTTAATTTGACTATAATTGAATGCTTGCCAGTAACTAACGCTGGTATAGAGAAGGAGACCCGAAATGACCCGACACTTTCTCGGGTATATGATTTGATGGTGAAGGGATGGCCAGCACATGGCGACTCACTGTTGCCAGCATTCTCATCCAGAAGAGAACAGCTGTCAGTATGCCAGGGGACCTTGATGTGTGGATCCCGAGTGGTAATTCTACCCAAGTTAAGGGAGAGAGTGCTCAATGAGCTTCACGAAGGTCATCTGGGAGGGGTGAAAATGAAAAGCCTTGCCAGGGCTTATGTGTGGTGGCCAGGGATCGATCAGCAAATCGAGGACCTGACAAAGAGCTGCTCAGGATGCCAGAAGGTCCAAAATGCACCACCACATGCCCCTCTACACCCATGGGAGTGGCCCTCATCTCCATGGCAATGGGTGCATATTGATTTTGCTGGTCCATTCATGGACTCAATGTTTTTAATAGCCGTGGATGCGCACTCGAAATGGCCTGAGGTGATCAAAATGTCCTCCACCACCACGGAGAAAACTATTGCAGTCCTACGGACCATTTTTGCCAGGAACGGCTTGCCAGAGCAGATTTGCTCTGATAACGGACCACAGTTTGTGTCCGAAGAGTTTCGAAGATTTATGAAAAGGAATGGGGTAAGGCATTATACAGCCGCCCCGTATCATCCAGCCACAAATGGATTGGCTGAGAGGTTCGTACAAACCTTTAAGAAGGCAATAAAGGCTATGTACAATGACAACATTCCGCTGCAGCACAAGGTGGACAATTTCCTGTTCGCCTACCGGAATGCGACACATGCAGTCACCAACCAGGCCCCAGCCATGATGTTCTTTAACCGAAGGTTAAGATCTCGCCTAGATTTGCTCAGACCAAACGTACGAAGAGATGTTGAGAGTAAGCAATTCCAGCACATCCATGAGAAGCCAACAAGGAGCTTCAAATGTAGGGCAACCAGTCTTGGCCCGCGACTACTGAACAGAAAAATGGCAGCCAGGAACGATATGTACACGGCAGGGCCCACTAATGTACACAGTGGACGTTGGGGAGAGCATCGTGAGACGCCATGCTGACCAGATCCTAGAGTCACAGGAACAAGTCAACCCCATGCCTCGCCCGTACATACCTGGTGATGAACCCGACGTACAGGTATCATCTACCCCAGAAACAGTAGCATCGGAAGCTGATGAACCAACCGACGACAGGGGGCCAGAATCGCCTCCGCACCAAGAGCAAGACACTCAGGAAAGGCGCTATCCAGAAAGGATCAGGAAGCCTCCCCAAAGACTGAATTTATAAATAGACTATTTTCAGCTAATGTTGCATGTTAAAAGTGTTAATTGCAATTAGTTGATATTGGCATAGTGGTTAGCACTGTTGCCTCACAGCGCCAGGGACCCGGGTTCGAATCCGGCCTCGGGCGACTGTCTGTGTGGAGTTTGCACATTCTCCCCGTGTTTGCGTGGGTTTCCTCCGGGTGCTCCGGTTTCCTCCCACAGTCCAAAGATGTGCGGGTTAGGTTGATTGGCTATGATAAATTGACCCTTAGTGTTAGGGGGATTAAATACGTGGGGTTACGGGGATAGGGTGGGATATGTGTTGGTGTAGGGGTTACGGGGATTGGGTGGGATATGTGTCGGTGCAGGCTCGATGGGCTGAAATGGCCTCTATCTGCACTGTGGGGTTTCTGTGATTCTGTGATTCTGTGATATTTAATTGTTAAATGAGTGTTATGGTACTGTTAATCTAAAAGGGGAGGAATTGTAATGTATATACTTTTAAGGGGAGAACTACTTTTTACAGCTCCTGTATACTGTAGTACCGGCAGTGACCACACCTGTATATAAACCCTGAGTAGTGATCTGTATAATTAGTTCTAGAGTAACCCTCATTCAGTAAACACCTGTTGAATCGTTCCCTGCAGTCTGTTGTCTGATTATTGAAGGACACAACATTAAGATACACGGACCTAACAGAATGTTCCTGCAATCCAACTCAACCTCTCTGGCCCAGAAAGGGAACAATAAAACTGTGCAGTCTCACTCCTGAGGCTTTTAAAATGCAAAATTATGATTTCTTTCTTACTTTTCCTTCCTGTCTCTTTTTTCCTCTCTCTCTTAATCCAATCTTTTATTCCCTCTCTTCATTTATCTTTCTGTACCTAATTTGACTCTAATTCATCCTATTTCTTTCTGTCGTTCCTGCTTCTTTCTCAATCCATAAATCTCATTGGTAAGGAGATAGACCGTTAGCCCCGTCATTCACCAAGGCCCCAAATGCCCCGTTATCAGCTCGCACTTCCAGCAATTTGTGGCGCAGAAATTTTGTCGAGCTGCAGGGTGAGGGGAAAGGTCGAACTAACGGGGCACATTATGAGATGTCCCACTCCAGTAACTTCTCGGTCCATCTCATACAGCGGCGGCAAACTTTAAAAAGCTGCTTCAACTTCATTCGTAATCATTATAATATTAGCAAAAAACTGAAGGGACCATTGGGCTTAAATTTAACCAGGGTTCAGATTCTGGGCAAGGAGAGCTCAATATGCAAACACACAAGTGCAGAATCTGTTTTGCCTGTCAATGTGACTCATTGAATAACTCCAGCTTGCCAGTGAACATCGATATTAAACGGTGGCAGGTTCGGTCCTGTAGCATAACGATGCCTTAAATATTTATTGCAAAGCCTTCTTCTTGTTTTTGATTAGTTCCTAAATGTTTTGTTTTGGTCAGTTAGGCATCTCACACTCACAAAAGCCCTTCACCTTGCTTAAGAGTCTCTAAACCAAACCAATGAAAAATCCACATCAGTATCGTTTCTGTTTGTCCAGCCCACACTCGCAGTGGGGACACACACATTTACATGAGTCTCAAGAGCTTAGGCGCAGGTTGGCAAGAGCCAAGACCTGGGGAGCCCGCAATAACTGCACAAGTAGTTCACAAAATACTCATTCTCTTTTTGTAACCTGGTTCCCTGTTTCCTATCTTTGTCTTCCACTTTCCGTAGTTCTGGGTGTTATTTTTCCGTCACTCACTATATCAAGGTCTGGAGCATTGCTGATTATATTACTGCCTCCAAAAGCAGGTACGACACGCTGACTTAATAATTGTGTTCAATGGAAAAAAGAAAGAAAAAGTAGGACTTGCATTTCTATAGCACCTTTCATGACCACCAGATGTCCCAAAGCGCTTTACAGCCAATGAAGTACTTTTTGAAGTGTAGTCAATGTAGGAAAAGAAGGAAGCTGAGTCAAAAATATAAATTTCAAAGGAATTAAACATTTCTGTGCTGTTAATGCTAAATTCAAACATTAGATGCGTCCTATTTTAGCCAAGCTTAAGGCAAGTTATGCGTGAGGTGACCTATCAACGAATAAGAGATGAATGTGGTGCAGATGGAGGAGATGCGCCTTTGTTTTATTTTAGGTTAAGGAATCACACAGTTCATAGTGGGCTGGTTGGTCCTGATTATTAAGGAGTACAGTTGTGTCTAGAGGTGGCGAGCAAACTGACCACCCACTGCAGTCTCACAGACAATCAATTGGCCACTGGCTGCTCGGGAACAAAATCCACTCCTTAATATGCATTGCGCTGAAAATCCACCAGGTGGCAGTGTCTCCTGATAGTTCTGCAAACTGATTGTTGATGCACACTTTTAACTAAAGACACATGAAAATATACCATGATAGAATTTAAAAGCCAATTAAATATGAACTGAAGTCAGGGAGACCCAGTGAACCTGACAGGTATTTTCTATTTATTAACTTAAACCAATATGGTTTAGGGTTTTGCCAACCTATGACTAGAACTGAGGGTAACTATTTAGTAATGGTCAGTGTTCCATCTATAATGGTGTAGAAAGAACTTATTTAAATAACTTCATCTCACTTTTCTCCATTTAAAAAATTATAAGATGCTTATGCAATTTTCTTTTAAGAAATTAATGTTTTTCTTTTCCTCTTTTTCCCTTCTTTTCTCAATTAAATTTGTAAGAACATAAGAATTAGGAGCAGGAGTTGGCCATACTCCGTCATTCAATAAGATCATGGCTGATCTTCACCCTCAACTCCACTTTCCCGCACTATCCCCATATCCCTTGATTCCCCTGGAGACCAAAAATCTAACTAGCTCAGATTATCCATATTATGCTACCAATAGTTGGCACATAAGAGAGCAAGGAATAGAAGGATATGGTGATAGGGTGCTGTAGTGTATGTGCCTTTAAGGCAGAACTACTTTTACAGCTCCTGTATACTGTAGTACCGGCAGTGACCACACCGGTATATAAGCTTTGCGCATGCCTCTGTACCCCCAGTCTAGAGATTACCCTCCTCCAGTAAAGACCTGTTATTTGTTAATGTACAGCATCCGTGTGATTATTTAATAATAGCATATCCACTGAACCACGGATCCAACAGGTGCGATGTGGGATGGGAGGAGGCGCGTGTGGAGCATAGACTCCAGCATTGACCAGTTGGGCCGAATGGCCTGTTTCTGTGCAATAAATGTTATGTAATTCTATGTAATACCTACGATTAGTAACCAGGTTAATCCAATCTGAGACACCTCTACACATTTCGTGAATGTCCCTCTTTAGCTCCTTTGCTAAGAGACATGTTTGAGCAATGTAGGAAGTACCCCCTCCCTGCCGATCCCCATAACTACATCTGGTTTCTACTCCCAGATGACCTGACCCACGTTGGTGGAAAACCCCAGTGCAAATATCAGGCGAGGCAGGGATTCACAATAAAGTCTGTGGTACCTCAGCTTTCTTTGTGATTGAGAGAGTAAAAGCATCATGTGGAATGGTACAGAGGAGTTACAGGCAGCAAGGTTCCAGGTGCCATCCTTGGTCTGTGCTGACTCATAGAATCATAGACTAGTTACAGCACAGAAGGAGGCCATTCGGCCCGTCGAGCCCGTGCTGGCTCTCTGCAAGAGCACCTCAGCTAGTCCCACTCCCCCACCCTTTCCCTGTAGCCCTGCAAAAATTTTTCCTTCAAGTACTTCTCCAACTCCCTTTTGAAAGCCGTGATTGAATCTGCCTCCACCACCCTTTCAGGCAGTGCATTCCAGATCATAACCACTCGCTGCATAAAAAAGCTTCTCCTCATGTGGCCTTTGGTTCTTCTGCCAATCACCTTAAATCTGTGTCCTCTGGTTCTCGACCCGTCCGTCAATGGGAACAGTTTCTCTCTATCTAGTCTGTCTAGGCCCCTCATGATTTTGAACACCTCTATCAAATCTCCACTCGACCTTCTCTGCTCTAAGGAGAACAACTCCAATTAGAACAATTAGCTTATCTCATTTGGGAAGGCGGTGCTTTGCTATAATTAACCAAAGCATTCCTGGGCTGAGGAAGGATAAAATCAGACTGGATTCCCCGTCCTGTTCTTTAGTCAAAAGCTGAAAATCCGCAGGCGGGCACATTCCAAAGTAAGCGGCAAATTCTCTGTGGCTAACTTGGTGCCTGACTCAATGGCCCCGATAGTTACTCGGGGCTGTGAAGAGAGTGGAGGGAGGATTTCTGGACGGGGAACCCGGAAGTGAGGGTTTCCCGGGAGGTCCTGCAGAAATGAACCGCAGGGCGTCTTTTAAATTTCTCCAGCCGGGTTCCCGCCCGACAGCGAAGCCTGATTGACAGGCCAACCGCGGGGTGAGTAAAGAGGTCAGCTTGTTGAGCCTGGGGGGAAAACACTCTGGCCCACAAGCAGTGCTGTAAATGCCCTTACCTCATGGATCCAGCCCTTCGCGCCTCCTTTTACCACGGGTTAAAAATAAAAACCATGTTAAATTGGAGGCACGCAGCCTCCTTCTAAGCTTTTACCAATGGACCCAGCCACTGAGAGTGGATTGGTCGCCCCTGAACCCCCACCCGCACCCCTCCCCCCCCCCGACCCCGCACCCCTGACCCACCTCCATCAAAACTGTAAATGGGCAGGTTGGAGGCGGTTTGGGATTCAAATTTTTTTTACTTACCCCCAACCCACCTGTCCTTGAGGGGTAAAATCCCCCCCCCCCGCTCCCCCCACCATGAGATTCAACTCAGTTTTAGTGTGCCAGCGGAGGAACCCACACAGCCTCCTGCACAGGAGAGCAGGCCTCCGATAAGAGGTTAGGAACATGCAACACTACTTTCCTGGGTGCCCAGTGTAACATTTGCATATTGAATTATCATTGGCCCGCAGGCATCTGTAAGGAATACTTATTATATTCACATGTGATCACATGCTGAGTTGTCATTGGCCTGCAGGCATCTGTAAGGACTACTATTGTTTTGAAGACCCAGGCTAGGGGTCCTAATGCCATGCTTTTCCCCACTGGTGCCGCTATGAGTAAGATCACAGACCTAATGCTTAATAAAAGAGTTTAAACTGTAATACTCCATTGTCCTGCAATTTATTATTTTTGTACAAAGTGTGCAAAACAAGACATGGTGTCAGAACAGGGATTTGAAATGGACGTCGTTGGAGCTCCCTTGCCTCGAATGGATTGGGGATCTTTGAATGTACATAGAGAATGGCGCAAGTTCAAGCAACACGTGGAGTTGATGTTCTCGGGTCTGCTGAAAAGCAAAGGGGAGGAAGAAAGATGCAGCTACCTACTCCTGTGGATCGGAGAAAAAGGGAGAGACATTTTTAACACATGGTCTCTCACCGCGGATGAAGCAAAGGTACTGAAAAGTTATTTTGACCATTTTGAATCATATGTGATGCCCAAGACAAATACGATATTCGCTAGGTACAAGTTTCAGGAGAAAGTACAAGGAGCTAGTGAGTCGTTTGAACAGTTTGTGACGGAGTTAAAACTGCTGGTAAAAGACTGTGCATATGCAGCTAAAGATGAGATGGTCAGAGACTGCATCGTGTTTGGAATACATTCAGCTAAAGTGAGAAACTTTTGAATGTTGGGTCCGGGCTAACGCTGGACAAAGCTATGGACATAGCTAGATCGCACGAGATAGCCCAAGCACAGTTGAAAACCATAACCGGCGCCACGAGCAGCTCGCGTGAACAGACAGTGCATGCAGTTAATAGACACACACCAAAGAACACCGCCCAGAGAGCGTGTTTCAGAACAGAAAGAACAGAGAGAGTTCTAAAAATGAGCGACACAGACATAAAACGCTTCAAAAACTGTGGATGTTGTGGAAACAAGGTGCATGGGGAAAAGGAGCACTGCCCTGCCAAAGGAAGGCAATGTGCTAAATGTGGTAAACGGAACCACTTTGCTAAAGTTTGCAGGACTGTTTTCGGAGAAGTAGTACACACAGTGAGTGACAGCCAAATGCCAGATAGAGAGCCAAATGCAGAGGAACTGTTTATTGATTCTGTGTCACAGAAAAAACAGATTTTAGAGACTGAGCAAGCCTTTGCAGATATTAAGATAGGAAAAAAGGGCACAGAGCTTAAGTTTAAACTAGACACTGGAGCTCAGGTTAATGTAATTCCTCTGAGTGAGTATCGCAGCTTGAAGGATGAGTGTGAGCTACAGCCCACCTCATGCAGACTGACCAGCTATGGGGGTGAGCAGCTCATTGTAAAAGGCACATGCGTGATGAAATGCAAGTACAAAGAAAGCGACATGGTGTTGGACTTTTACATTGTTGACACTCGAGCACCTCCAGTGCTAGGTCTAAAGGCATGTTTAGACATGGACCTCGTCAAGCTAGTGCTATCATTGACAGCATCAGTTGAGAAGCAGACAGTCATGGAGGAGTTTGCTGACATTTTCAAAGGAATCGGACTATTCCCAGGTGAATGCACTATTCACCTTGACCCAGCAGCAACCCCTGTGGTTTGCCCACCGAGAAGGATACCCCTTGCTCTATGTAGTTGCCTGAAGGAGGAGCTGCAGAGCATGGAGAATACAGAAATCATCGTCCAGGAAACAGAACCGACAGAGTGGGTCAACGCGTTAGTAGTGGTTGAGAAACCACGTACAGGCAAGCTCAGAGTCTGTCTCAACCCCAGAGATTTGAACAAGGCTATCAAACGCCCTCACTACCCTCTACCAACGCTAGATGACATCACACCCAAGCTAGTGGGAGCACATTACTTCAGTGTAATGGACGCACGATCAGGATACTGGACTATCAAGCTCACGGAAGAGTCATCTAAGCTAACAACGTTCAACACACCATTTGGACGCTACTGATTTCTGCGTTTAATATTTGGTCTTATCTCAGCTCAGGATGAATTCCAGCGGAAGATCAACAAAACCTATGAAGGCCTCGACGGAGTAGTCACAATCGTAGACGACATCCTCGTCTATGGCAGGAATAGAGAGGAACATGACAGGAACCTCCGTGCGATGCTACAAAGATCACGGGAGAAAGGTATCCGGCTCAATCCTGAGAAAAGCATAATCGGATCCACCGAGATCAGTTATTTCGGGCATCGCCTCTCAACTGATGGCATTAAGCAGGATCCAGAGAAAATCTCCGCCATCAAGAAGATGGAGCTGCCGAAGAACCGCGCAGAGCTCGAGACAGTACTAGGCATGGTTAACTACTTAGCCAAGTTTGCCCCGAGCCTCTCCGAAATCAACGCACCCATGCGTCAGTTGCTCAAACAATCCAATGAGTTCCTGTGGGACAAACAACATAACACAGCATTTCAGAAAATGAAAGACCTAATCACCAGAGAACCAGGACCAGTTCTTGCCTACTTCGACCCCAACAAAGAGCTCAGACTACAAGTGGATGCATCAAAGTATGGACTAGGTGCAGTATTACTGCAAGAAGGAAAGCCCATCGGCTACGCTTCCAGATCTCTCACAGACAGTGAAATCAACTATGCTCAAATCAAGAAAGAGCTATATGCAATTCTGTTTGGATGTAAGCGTTTCCACCAGTACGTCTATGGCCGACAAGCCCCTCGAGTCAATCATGAGGAAACCACTAGCCGCAGCCCCACCAAGGCTACAGAGAATGATCTTTCAGCTACAGAAGTACGACTTCACAATCATTCACCGTCCAGGCAGAGACATTCCTGTCGCAGACACGCTCTCCAGAAAGTCTCTTAGCTACCAGGACAGCAGCCTCAGTGAAGGCATGGATGTGCAGGTGCACATGATGTACAATAGCTTACCTGTGAGTAACTCAAAACTGAAGGAGATCCGAGCAGCAACAACTCACACTGCTGAGCAAAGTCATACATGAAGGATGGCCTGAGGAAAGGAGGAAATGCCTTCAGAGCATATCTGAATTCTGGAACCACAGAGACAAACTGTCACAAATCAACAGAATCATCTTCAAAGGGGAGAAAATCATCATTCCTACCAGTCTCAGAGAAGAGATGTTGACAAAAATTCATGCTGGACATATGGGCATGGAAAAATGCAAACAAAGAGCATGTGACATTATGTTTTGGCCCGGAATGTGCAAACACATTGAGGACATTGTCGGAAAATGTTCCATTTGTCTAGAACGCCGCCCATCAAATGTCAAAGAGCCCATGATACCTCACCGTATCCCAGACAGGCCCTGGCAGGTCATGGCAACGGATCTGTTCACATGGAACAATGAGGACTACATAGTGACTGTTGATTACTACAGCAGATTTTTTGAACTGGACAATCTTCACAGCACCACATCTGCAGCTGTGATCCACAAGCTAAAGGCAGCCTTTGCCAGGCATGGCATGGTAGAGACTTTAGTCTCAGACAATGGCCCCCAATACAAATCAAAAGAGTTCGAGTCGTTTGCCAAGGCATGGGATTTCACACATGTCACATCAAGCCCACATTACCCTCAAAGTAATGGCCTTGCTGAAAAAACTGTCCAGATTGCAAAAACACTCATAGACAAAGCCAAAGCGGACAAACAAGACCCCTACATCAGTCTCCTTGAGTACCGCAACACTCCGGTTGACAACTTCAAGTCACCAGCAAAGCTGTTGATGAGCTGCAGACTTCGCTCAATCCTTCCAAGCACCAACTAGCAGCTGCAGCCAGAGGTTGTCAGCTGCAAGCAAGTGCATGCAAAACGTGTACAGAGACAGCAACACCAAAAGAGATACTATGACAGGTCAGCTAGACTACTGCCGCCGCTGCACAATGGAGAATCCGTCAGAATCCTAGAAGTAAAGGGAATTAAGGGTTACGGGGAGCGGGCAGGAATTTGGACATGAGTCTAGGTTCGGATCGGTCATGGCCCTGTGGGTAGCGGAGCAGGCCCAGGGGCTGTGTAGCCTGATCCTGCTCCTATTTCGTGTGTCTAATTCTGTTAGATTCAGGAGATGGTTCTGTGATAGTGGATTGGCAGTTAGGATCAGATCAGCCATGATCTTATTGAATGGCGGAGCAGGCTCGAGGGGCCGATTGGCCTACTCCTGCTCCTATTTCTTATGTTCTTATAATCCAAGAGCATGACTACTGGAAGCCAGCAGTCGTCATCCAGCCAGCTGACACTGAGCGATCATATCACGTCCGCAACCCAGAAGGACAGGTGTACCGCCGCAATCGCAGGCACCTCCTGAACACCAAGGAACAACACCATCATTCCGGTGAGAGGATCAGTTCAACAGAGTGTGATGAACAGAGCAATACACAAAACACATCATACTTACCTGAACCTAAACCTGAACCTGATTTGTTGACCGATTCAGGAGCATGCTCAGTTCCATACCACACAAGGTTGGGATGAGAAGTCAAGCCTTGAGTTATCCTTGACTTGTGAACTGTCAAAGGGTGTAGGCAGATCGCTACCCTAAAAAAAAACTGTACATTGTTATTGAAACGTTGAGGTGTTTTCAGTGCTAGTTAAATGCTGAGTTTACTTATATGTTTATGCTAACGACAACATTATGTAGAAGAAAGGTTTAAAAGTAATGCATAACATTTTTCTTTTAAAAGAAAGGGAATGTAACATTTGCATATTGAATTATCATTGGCCCGCAGGCATCTGTAAGGAATACCTATTATATTCACATGTGATCACATGCTGAGTTGTCATTGGCCTGCAGGCATCTGTAAGGACTACTATTGTTTTGAAGACCCAGGCTAGGGGTCCTATTGCCATGCTATTCCCCACTGGAGCTGCTATGAGTAAGATCACAGACCTAATGCTTAATAAAAGAGTTAAACTGTGGCGGAGACCACATAGGGACAATAACACAATTCACAACATATAGCCAATGTTGTTATATGTACCTAAACACAATTCACTATGTATAGCCAATGTTGTTATATGTACGTACTGGGTTGGGTTATCGGGGCAGGGTCCCTTTAAGAGGTAGCATGATGACGTCATGCGTCGGGAGCATGATGACGTCATAGCCCTGCAACGAGGCTGAGACCCTCAGTCCTCATGGAGAGTGAATAAAGTAACACGCGTTTTGCCTTTGCTGCAACAAAAGTCTCAGAGCCTGTTGATTTCTAGCGACTCCAACATTGGTGACCCCGCTGCTCTTTTGGACGATTCCAAAGACCTCATCCGAAATGGCGACGAATGCCGTTTCCATCAAACTACCCGAGTTTTGGGAACGACAGGCTGCCGTTGGTTCGTCCAGGCCGAGGCTCAATTTGCACTCCGGGACATCACCGCGGACGACATGAGGTACTACTACATCGTCTCTGCTCTCGGCAGCTCCACCGCGGCTAGAGTCGTGAGCCTGCTCGAGAACCCCCCGGAGCTCAACAAATTCGAAACGCTGAAAACGCACCTCTTAGAAACTTTTGGACTCACCGAAGCCGAGCGCGCATGTCGGCTTCTCTCTCTACCCGGGCTTGGCGACTCCAAGCCCTCGGAGCTGATGGACCACATGCTAGCCCTCCTGGGCACACACAGGCCATGCTTCCTCTTCAAGGAACTGTTCCTTCAACAGCTGCCAGGTAAGGTACGGTCGGCTTTAGCCAACTCTTCCAGTACCGATTTCCGCGACCTGGCCAAGGAGGCCGACAAATTTTTCTCCACCGGGCAACAGTACTGCGTGGCCACGCAGAGCCCTGCCCCCACTGATACAGCCCAACGGCGGCAGCCCCCAAGCTTCTGCTTCTACCACACGCAGTTCGGCCCCAAAGCCAGGAAGTGCCGCCCCCCGTGCAGTTTTCCCGCATCGAAACAAACGGAAGACCACTCATCGGCTGCTATGGCTGTCGGCCATTCAGGCAGTTTGTTATTTATTACGGACACCGACTCCGGACATCGTTTTCTTTGCGACACGGGTGCCCAGGTGAGCGTCCTGCCCACGTCAACCATAGACATGCAAGGGGGGAACCACGGCCCCGTCCTCGAAGCTGCCAACGGCAGTTCCATCTGCACCTTCGGGAAACGGAGTGTAGCGCTTTGTTTTGGTGGGCAGCGGTTCACCTGGGACTTTGTCACGGCAAAAGTGTCCACACCCCTTCTCGGCGCTGACTTCCTCTGCGCCAATGGCCTTTTGGTGGACGTCAAGAACCGACGTCTCATCAACGCTGAGACTTTCAGCTCGCTCCTGTGTTCCCTCAACGGGTCCATCACGATGAAGTTGCCCAGCGCACTCTCGGCCTCCGACGAGTTTTCCCACCTCCTTGCCGAGTTCCCGGACCTCACGAAGCCCACGTTCTCATCCGCCGCCACCAAACACGGGGTAGAACACCACATCTCGACCACCGGTCCGCCCGTCTATGCCCGCGCTCGGCGCCTCGACCCGGGGAAACTCGCCATTCGCTAAAGCTGAGTTCGACACCATGGAGCGCCTTGGCATCATCCGCCGGTCGTGGGCCTCGCCCCTCCACAATGCTCCGAAGCCAGGCGGCGGGTGGCGCCCGTGTGGCGATTACCGGCGCCTCAACGATGCTACAACCCCCGACCGCTACCCGATTCCACACATCCAGGACTTTTCCGCCCGCCTGGCCGGGAAAGTGGTATTCTCGAAAGTGGACCTCGTCCAGGGTTACCACCAGGTCCCTGTCCGGCTGCAGGACGTCCCGAAAACCGCGGTGACCACCCCGTTCGGGCTGTTCGAATTCCTCCGCATGCCATTCGGCCTCAAAAACGCCGCCCAGGCTTTTCAACGCCTAATGGACACCGTGTTACGGGACCTGACATTCCTGTTCATATACCTGGATGACATCCTCATCACCAGTGCCTCCAGGACGGAGCACGTGTCGCACCTTCGGACTCTCTTCCAACGCCTCAGCCAGCACGGCCTAATCGTCAACCTGGCCAAGTGCCAGTTCGGGCTGTCCTCGATCAACTTTCTCAGGCACCGCATCACGAAGGACGGGGCGTTGCCGCTGCCATCCAAAGTGGAGGCCGTGATGGACTTCCCGCGACCCCTCACCGTGAAGGCCCTGCAGGAGTTTTTGGGCATGGTGAACTTTTACCATCGCTTCGTCCCCCGAGCAGCCCAGCTTAGCGGCCCCTTTACGAGGCCCTCAAAGGCAAGCCCGACAAGCTCGCCGTCGACTGGTCTGAGGAGATGGCCAATTCTTTCACGGACACGAAAAGGGCCCTGGCTAACGCGACCATGCTGGCGCATCCGTTACCTGATGCGCCGATCGCTGTCACCACCGATGCCTTGGACTATGCGGTCGGCGCCGTCCACAAACAGTGGGTCAATGGCACCTGGCAGCCGCTCGCCTTCTTCAGCCGGCAGCTCCGCCCCAACGAGCGGAAGTACAGCACCTTCGATCGTGAGCTTCTTGGCCTCTACCTCGCCGTCCGACACTTTTGTTTCCAACTGGAGGCTCGCCCGTTCACAGTGTTCGTGGACCACAAACCGTTGACCTTCGCCATGGCCAAAGCTTCCGAGCCGTGGTAGGCCTGTCAGCAACGCCAGCTGGCCTTCATCTCAGAGTTTACAATGGACATCCAGCATGTGGCTAGGAAAGACAACCCCATCGCCGACTGTCTCTCCCGAGCCGTCACCAGTGCCGTACACCTCGGCATCGACTACACCCGCATGGCGGCCGACCAGGCCTCCGACCCGGACGTCCAGGCCTACAGGACGGCGGTCACAGGCCTTCAACTAGCGGATGTCGATGTTCGATGATGCCGGCACCACACTCCTGTGTGACGTCTCCGTTGGGCAGCCACGTCCCATCGTGCCCGACAGGTGGAGACGGCAAGTTTTTGACGCCGTCCATAATCTTTCCCACCCGGGCAGGAAGCCGTCACAGAAGCTGGTGGCGGCTAAGTTCGTCTGGCATGGGCTCAGGAAAGACATTCGCGACTGGGCCAGCACCTGCGTGGTATGCCAACGCTCGAAAGTGCATCGCCATACTAAAGCCCCGTTGGCGCCTTTCGCGGTGCCCGAGAGGCGGTTCGACCATGTTAACATGGACCTGGTGGGGCCGCTGCCGCTCTCCCGCGGGTTCACCCACCTCCTCAGTAGGGAATTCAGAAGAAACATCTTTACTCAGAGTGGTGAGAATGTGGAACTCGCTACCACAGGGAATGGTTGAAGCGAATAGTATAGATGCATTTAAGGGGAGGCTAGACAAGTATATGAGGGAAAAGGGAATAGAGGGTTATGCTGATAGATTTAGATGAGGAAAGACGGGAGGAGGCTCGAGTGGAGCATAAACTTTGGCATAGACTGGTTGGACCGAATGGCCTGTTTCTGTGCCGTATATCCTATGTAATCCTATGTAATCCTATGGAATTTCAAGTGTTGATCATTCTTTGCATGACACTGTTCTTCCTAACATCTGTCCTAAATCTTCCTTTATCCAGTTTTAACCTAGTTCTAATATCCTGTCACATCTTGAATAGTGTTGCAGATGCACTGTATTTATGCCATTTTATTTCTGGTATACTTTTGTAAAGTCCCTTCTTAGTCACAGTTAAAAATGTTGATTTAGCCTCTGCTCCAGGACTTTAGCACATAAAGGCACATTTCACAACTTCAGGATGTCCCGGAGCGCTTCACAATCAATGAATTACTCTTGAAATCACAGAATCACAGAAACGCCACAGTGCAGATAGAGGCCATTTCGGCCCATCGAGCCTGCACCGACACATATCCCACCCGATCCCCGTAACCCCTACGCCAACACATATCCCACCCTATCCCCGTAACCCCACGTATTTAATCCCCCTAACACTAAGGGTCAATTTATCATAGCCAATCAACCTAACCCGCACATCTTTGGACTGTGGGAGGAAACCGGAGCACCTGGAGGAAACCCACGCAAACACGGGGAGAATGTGCAAACTCCACACAGACAGTCACCCGAGGCCGGATTCGAACCCGGGTTTCTGGCACTGTGAGGCAACAGTGCTAACCACTATGCCACCGTGCTGCCCCTGTTGTCACTGAAATGTAGTCACTGTTGTTAGGGAGGCAAAGGCATCAGTCAGCTGGTGCACAGCAAGCTCCCACAAGCAGCAGTGAGATAGATGATTGGTTTTACTGCTGATGGTAGAGGGCAGGATAGCAAAGCTTGAACCTACTGCCATGTAACAGCAGAGTTACTGCTCCACTTCATGTTGCTTTAGTAAACTGCAGTAATATCCAATAGCTGCTCTTTTAAAAAAAAAAGAAAGACTTGCATTTATATAGCAACTTTCACAACCACCGGACATCTCAGCCAATGAAGTAAGTCACTGTTGTAATGTGGGCAACGTGGCAGCCAAATTATGCACAGCAAGCTCCCACAAACAGCAATGTGATGATGACCAGATAATCTGTTTTTGTTATGCTGGTTGAGGGATAAATATTGGGCAGGACACCGGGGATAACTCTCCTGCTCTTCTTTGAAATAGTGCCATGGGATCTTTTACATCCACCTGAGAGAGCAGACGGGGCCTTGGTTTAACATCTCATCCAAAAGAAGCGCCTCCGACAGAGCAGCACTCCCTCAGCACTGCACTGGAGTGTCAGCCTAGCTTTATATTCTGAAGTCCCGAGTGGGACTTAAACCCACAACCTTCTGACTCAGAGGCAAGTGTGCTACCCACTGAGCCACGGCCGACACTAAGCAGTGTATCTTAATGATCAACAACAATTCAGCACATACTGTGCTTGGTATTATGTCCGTGTATAATTGAGACACGGACTGCAGGAGTTGATTATAACAAGTCTTTACTGAATGGAGACAACCTGGAAACTGAAACTACAGAAGCCTGCTAGGGCCTTTTATACAGGGGTGGTCACTGCCAGTACTGCAGTCTGAGACCAGTTATTCCCTTAAAGGTACATGCACAACAATTCCTCCCCTTTTAGATAAACAGTACATAACATTCATTTAACAACTAAATAATAACTAATTACAATTACAATTACGGTTGCTAGATACATTGGTTGAAGTTAAGCAATTATAAGTTCAGTCTTTGAGGAGGCTTCCTGATTCTGTCTGGATAACGCCTCTTTGGGATATCAGGTTCTTCTGGCAAGGTTGAGTCGGGATCAATGTCGTTGTTTGGTTCGTCTGCTTCCAATATCACCGATTCTGCGGTAGATGCAATTGGTTCTTCGGTTTCATCGTCAGGTGTATCAGATCGTGGTGTGGAGTTGACGTTTTCCAGTGACTCTAGAATCTGGTCAGCATGGCGTCTTACAATGCTCTCCCCAACGTCCACGGTATACATTAGAGGTCCTTGCCGTGTACAGATCGTTCCTGGCTGCCATTTCTCTGTGCGGTAGTCCCAGGCCAAAACTGGTTGACCTATCTTAAAACTCCTGGTCGGCCTTTCATTCTGAAACTGCCTGTTCTCCACATCTCTTCTGACGTTCGGCTTAACCAAATCCAAGCGGCATCGTAGTCTTCGATTGAAGAACATCATGGCTGGAGTTTGGTTGGTAACCATATGTGTCGCATTCCGTTAGGCAAACAAGAAGTTATCCACCTTGTGTTGTAGGGGTATCTCTTCATTACACATTGCCGTGATAGCCTTCTTGAATGTTTGAACAAACCTCTCGGCCAATCCATTAGTGGCTGGATGATATGGGGCGGATGTGTAATGCTTAACACCATTGTTCTTTAAGAACCTCCGGAACTCTTCAGACACAAGCTGTGGTCCATTGTCAGAGCAAATCTGTTCAGGCAGCCCATTCCTGGCGAATATGGTTCGTAAGACTGCGATAGTTTTTTCTGTGGTGGTTGTGGACATTTTTATTACCTCTGGCCACTTTGAATGTGCATCCACCGCAATTAAAAACATCGAGTCCATAAAGGGACCAGCAAAATCAATGTGCACCCTTTGCCATGGAGATGAGGGCCACTCCCATGGATGTAGAGGGGCTTGTGGTGGGGCGTTTTGGACCTTCTGGCATCCTGTACAGCTCTTGGTCATCTCTTCGATTTCTCTATCGATTCCCGGCCACCACACAAACGCTCTGGCTAAGTTCTTCATTTTTACCCCTCCCAGATGACCCTCATGAAGCTCATTGAGCACTCTATCCTTCAATTTGGGTGGAATTACTACTCTGGATCCACACATCAAGGTTCCTCTGCACACTGACAGCTGTTCACTTCTCAGCGAGAATGCTGGCAGCAGTGGTTCGCCATGTGCTGGCCATCCCTTCACCGTTAAATCATAGACCCAGGAGAGTGTCGGGTCATTTCGTGTTTCCTTTTCTATGTTTGCATTCATCACAGGGAGACATTCGACTATAGTCGAGTGGAATAACTCCACTGGATCCACTGCCAGTTCTTCTTCCACCGTCGGCAATGGTAGGCGTGACAATCCATCAGCATTCCCATGCTGTTTAGTTCCTTTGTACTCGATGTCATATTGGTGAGCCCCTAGGAAAAGGGACCACCTCTGTAGCCGTTGTGCCGTCATTATCGGTACGCCCTTCTGAGGGTTGAAAATGGAGACGAGAGGTTGATGATCAGTCAGTAGAGTAAATTTCTGACCGTGCAGGTAGTGATTGAACTTCTTCACCCCCCACACCAGGCTGAGGGCCTCTCTGTCAATCTGGGCGTAGTTACGCTCGGCTGAAGTTAACGAGCGTGACGCAAAAGCTATCGGCCTCTCTGAACCATCAAGGAATTTATGTGACAGTACCGCCCCAATGCCATAGGGAGACGCATCACACGCCAGTCTTATCGGTAGTGATGGGTTGTAGTGAGCCAATACTTCTCTTGAAGTGATTAGGTCCTTACTCTTCTGAAAGGCCTGCTTGCATTCATCGCTCCATTTCCATGCTACTCCCGTTCGTAGTAGGGCGTTCAGTGGATGCAGAATTGTGGACAAATTCGGCAAAAACTTATGGTAGTAATTCACCAATCCGAGGAATGACCTCAGTTGCGACACATTTTCAGGCGCTGGAGCCTTAACTACCGCTTCAATTTTGTCAGGGGACTTATGCAACCCCTCTTCATCAATCACGTGGCCACAATACGATATCTGTTTCTTAAAAAACTCGCACTTGGGGCGATTGGCTCGTAGCCCATGTTCACGTAGTCTAGTGAGCACCTGCTCTAGGTTGGCAAGGTGTTCACTGTCATCTTCATCTGTCACTAGGATGTCGTCCAAGTAACACTGAGTCCCCGGAATCCCTTGCAGGACTTGTTCCATTGCTCTTTGCCATATCGCCGGAGCTGATGCTACTCCGAATACCAGTCGATTATACTGGTAAAGACCTTTGTGAGTGTTTATCGTGAGATGCTTCCTAGAGGATTCTTCAACCTCCATCTGCAAATATGCTTGTGCTAGGTCAATTTTTGTAAAACGCTTCCCTCCAGATAGTGAGGTGAAGATATCTTCTATCCTTGGAAGAGGATATTGTACTGTGTGAAGGACTGGGTTCACCGTCACCTTGAAGTCCCCACAGATGCGAACCTTCCTTGGCTCCTCAGACTTATTGTTTAACGTTTTTTTCATGACAGGAACGATGGGTGTCGCCCACTCGCTCCAGTCTACCTTAGATAACACGCCTGCATTCTCTAGATTCTCCAGCTCTGCCTCGACGGCTGGGCAAATTGCATATGGTGCCGGTCTTGCTTTGAAAAACTTGGGAATTGCATTCTCCTCTATTTTTATCGAGGCGGTTACGCCTTTAAGAGTGCCCAGTTCTTGTTGAAATACCTCTTTGGCGCCAGCTAAGATTGTTGACAATCGTCATTGTCATCCTTTTTACCAGCCACCGTCAGTGCCTGAATGGAGTGCCAGTCTAAACTTATCTTTCTGATCCATTCACGTCCCAATAACGGTGGTCCACCATCTTGCAGAATGTAGAGATACAATTTCCGTATTTTCTTGCCGTTGTATTCGATAGGTACCCTTATTTTTCCTCTGGGGTATACTTTTTGCCCCGTATACATCCTCAAGACAATGGATGTCTCTCTCAAGGGCCTGCATATTTTGTCCTTGGACCAGCAGTCCTTCTGGTCATGGTTTGTTCTGCCGCAGCGATAACATTTTGCAAATCCCCGTGTCATTTCGTGGGTGCCGTATTCCTGTGGCTTTTGTTGTATTTCCGCAGCTCCCCTTGCTGCTGCTTCGTACGATACTGCCGTGCTGAAAGCCTTATCTAGCGTCAGCTCTTTCTCTGAGAGTAACCTCTTCTGGGTTCCTTCACTCAGGAGTCCACAGACAAATTTGTCCTGTAAGGTATCTGCCAGTCCTGCTCCGAACTGGCAGTGCTTTGATAGCTTGCGTAGTTCCGTAAGGTAATCAGCATTGCTCTCATCTTTATGCTGATTTCTCCTATGGAATTTAAATCTGTCTGCTATCAGCAGCGGTGTAGAATTTAGGTGTTCCTGTTGGATAGCAACAATTTCGTTAAAACGCTTCGCCTTCGGTTTGGCTGGAGTAATCAGGTCCCGCAATAGGCCGTACGTTCTTGCACCCATAAATTTAGCAATACCGATGCCTTTTTCTCATCGGCTATTTCGTTTGCCTCGCAATATACCTCGACTCTTTCCACATACGTGGTCCAGTCTTCTATTGCATTATCGAAGGCAGTGATATCGCCAGTCTTTGGCATCTTGAAAATCTAAGATGGCGCCTCCCACGCTTTTCCTTCTTCCCCGCCGAGTTTAGATGGCGCCTCCCGCGCTTTTCCTTCTTCCCCGCCGAGTTAAGATGGCGCCTCCCGCGCTTTCCTGCCGCTGCCGCTGCTGTCAACGCTGTTGCTGGTGATTATATTTATTTTACTATCCTGTAATGACGACGCCCTATGGTCTTCGCACCTCCCCGATCGCTGCTGCCAACGCCACTCTCCGCGGTATTTTATTTTTCTATCGCGCTTCAATATTTGCTCTGTTAATTGAAGAACCGCTCCTGTTGTGGAGCGGACCCTCTGGGACACTTCCCTCCCTCTTCTTAGGTCCGAACGCTGCCCGGCTTCGAAGCACCGGCCGCGCCCTGAGTGCTCCACCCTCTCTCTCTCTCTTTGCTTCCCGACTCGCTGCCCGGCCCCATTGCAGAGCCACCCGATCGAGCTCTAGCCCGCCGCAGCCCAGGAAGGATCAGTGCACTACCTGCCACCAGCCCGATTAGCTGGGAAACCACAGACTGAAGAACCAAGCCTGGCTCTCAACAGTCTCTCCTGCAATTTTTTCAATTCGATGATTTGGAGGGCGGTTGCCCACGGTCGACGCACGTTTCTCGAGTTTCCTTGGATTATTATTTTTTTTCTTTCTTCTGGCTCCGACCTTCAATAACGTCGTCTGAGGTGCTGCCGAGTTGCAGGTAAGTTCGTTTCTTACTCTTCGCCAGTATTATGTCCGTGTATAATTGAGACACGGACTGCAGGAGTTGATTATAACAAGTCTTTACTGAATGGAGACAACCTGGAAACTGAAACTACAGAAGCCTGCTAGGGCCTTTTATACAGGGGTGGTCACTGCCAGTACTGCAGTCTGAGACCAGTTATTCCCTTAAAGGTACATGCACAACAATTCCTCCCCTTTTAGATAAACAGTACATAACATTCATTTAACAACTAAATAATAACTAATTACAATTACAATTACGGTTGCTAGATACATTGGTTGAAGTTAAGCAATTATAAGTTCAGTCTTTGAGGAGGCTTCCTGATTCTGTCTGGATAACGCCTCTTTGGGATATCAGGTTCTTCTGGCAAGGTTGAGTCGGGATCAATGTCGTTGTTTGGTTCGTCTGCTTCCAATATCACCGATTCTGCGGTAGATGCAATTGGTTCTTCGGTTTCATCGTCAGGTGTATCAGATCGTGGTGTGGAGTTGACGTTTTCCAGTGACTCTAGAATCTGGTCAGCATGGCATCTTACAATGCTCTCCCCAACGTCCACGGTATACATTAGAGGTCCTTGCCGTGTACAGATCGTTCCTGGCTGCCATTTCTCTGTGCGGTAGTCCCAGGCCAAAACTGGTTGACCTATCTTAAAACTCCTGGTCGGCCTTTCATTCTGAAACTGCCTGTTCTCCACATCTCTTCTGACGTTCGGCTTAACCAAATCCAAGCGGCATCGTAGTCTTCGATTGAAGAACATCATGGCTGGAGTTTGGTTGGTAACCATATGTGTCGCATTCCGTTAGGCAAACAAGAAGTTATCCACCTTGTGTTGTAGGGGTATCTCTTCATTACACATTGCCTTGATAGCCTTCTTGAATGTTTGAACAAACCTCTCGGCCAATCCATTAGTGGCTGGATGATATGGGGCGGATGTGTAATGCTTAACACCATTGTTCTTTAAGAACCTCCGGAACTCTTCAGACACAAGCTGTGGTCCATTGTCAGAGCAAATCTGTTCAGGCAGCCCATTCCTGGCGAATATGGTTCGTAAGACTGCGATAGTTTTTTCTGTGGTGGTTGTGGACATTTTTATTACCTCTGGCCACTTTGAATGTGCATCCACCGCAATTAAAAACATCGAGTCCATAAAGGGACCAGCAAAATCAATGTGCACCCTTTGCCATGGAGATGAGGGCCACTCCCATGGATGTAGAGGGGCTTGTGGTGGGGCGTTTTGGACCTTCTGGCATCCTGTACAGCTCTTGGTCATCTCTTCGATTTCTCTATCGATTCCCGGCCACCACACAAACGCTCTGGCTAAGTTCTTCATTTTTACCCCTCCCAGATGACCCTCATGAAGCTCATTGAGCACTCTATCCTTCAATTTGGGTGGAATTACTACTCTGGATCCACACATCAAGGTTCCTCTGCACACTGACAGCTGTTCACTTCTCAGCGAGAATGCTGGCAGCAGTGGTTCGCCATGTGCTGGCCATCCCTTCACCGTTAAATCATAGACCCAGGAGAGTGTCGGGTCATTTCGTGTTTCCTTTTCTATGTTTGCATTCATCACAGGGAGACATTCGACTATAGTCGAGTGGAATAACTCCACTGGATCCACTGCCAGTTCTTCTTCCACCGTCGGCAATGGTAGGCGTGACAATCCATCAGCATTCCCATGCTGTTTAGTTCCTTTGTACTCGATGTCATATTGGTGAGCCCCTAGGAAAAGGGACCACCTCTGTAGCCGTTGTGCCGTCATTATCGGTACGCCCTTCTGAGGGTTGAAAATGGAGACGAGAGGTTGATGATCAGTCAGTAGAGTAAATTTCTGACCGTGCAGGTAGTGATTGAACTTCTTCACCCCCCACACCAGGCTGAGGGCCTCTCTGTCAATCTGGGCGTAGTTACGCTCGGCTGAAGTTAACGAGCGTGACGCAAAAGCTATCGGCCTCTCTGAACCATCAAGGAATTTATGTGACAGTACCGCCCCAATGCCATAGGGAGACGCATCACACGCCAGTCTTATCGGTAGTGATGGGTTGTAGTGAGCCAATACTTCTCTTGAAGTGATTAGGTCCTTACTCTTCTGAAAGGCCTGCTTGCATTCATCGCTCCATTTCCATGCTACTCCCGTTCGTAGTAGGGCGTTCAGTGGATGCAGAATTGTGGACAAATTCGGCAAAAACTTATGGTAGTAATTCACCAATCCGAGGAATGACCTCAGTTGCGACACATTTTCAGGCGCTGGAGCCTTAACTACCGCTTCAATTTTGTCAGGGGACTTATGCAACCCCTCTTCATCAATCACGTGGCCACAATACGATATCTGTTTCTTAAAAAACTCGCACTTGGGGCGATTGGCTCGTAGCCCATGTTCACGTAGTCTAGTGAGCACCTGCTCTAGGTTGGCAAGGTGTTCACTGTCATCTTCATCTGTCACTAGGATGTCGTCCAAGTAACACTGAGTCCCCGGAATCCCTTGCAGGACTTGTTCCATTGCTCTTTGCCATATCGCCGGAGCTGATGCTACTCCGAATACCAGTCGATTATACTGGTAAAGACCTTTGTGAGTGTTTATCGTGAGATGCTTCCTAGAGGATTCTTCAACCTCCATCTGCAAATATGCTTGTGCTAGGTCAATTTTTGTAAAACGCTTCCCTCCAGATAGTGAGGCGAAGATATCTTCTATCCTTGGAAGAGGATATTGTACTGTGTGAAGGACTGGGTTCACCGTCACCTTGAAGTCCCCACAGATGCGAACCTTCCTTGGCTCCTCAGACTTATTGTTTAACGTTTTTTTCATGACAGGAACGATGGGTGTCGCCCACTCGCTCCAGTCTACCTTAGATAACACGCCTGCATTCTCTAGATTCTCCAGCTCTGCCTCGACGGCTGGGCAAATTGCATATGGTGCCGGTCTTGCTTTGAAAAACTTGGGAATTGCATTCTCCTCTATTTTTATCGAGGCGGTTACGCCTTTAAGAGTGCCCAGTTCTTGTTGAAATACCTCTTTGGCGCCAGCTAAGATTGTTGACAATCGTCATTGTCATCCTTTTTACCAGCCACCGTCAGTGCCTGAATGGAGTGCCAGTCTAAACTTATCTTTCTGATCCATTCACGTCCCAATAACGGTGGTCCACCATCTTGCAGAATGTAGAGATACAATTTCCGTATTTTCTTGCCGTTGTATTCGATAGGTACCCTTATTTTTCCTCTGGGGTATACTTTTTGCCCCGTATACATCCTCAAGACAATGGATGTCTCTCTCAAGGGCCTGCATATTTTGTCCTTGGACCAGCAGTCCTTCTGGTCATGGTTTGTTCTGCCGCAGCGATAACATTTTGCAAATCCCCGTGTCATTTCGTGGGTGCCGTATTCCTGTGGCTTTTGTTGTATTTCCGCAGCTCCCCTTGCTGCTGCTTCGTACGATACTGCCGTGCTGAAAGCCTTATCTAGCGTCAGCTCTTTCTCTGAGAGTAACCTCTTCTGGGTTCCTTCACTCAGGAGTCCACAGACAAATTTGTCCTGTAAGGTATCTGCCAGTCCTGCTCCGAACTGGCAGTGCTTTGATAGCTTGCGTAGTTCCGTAAGGTAATCAGCATTGCTCTCATCTTTATGCTGATTTCTCCTATGGAATTTAAATCTGTCTGCTATCAGCAGCGGTGTAGAATTTAGGTGTTCCTGTTGGATAGCAACAATTTCGTTAAAACGCTTCGCCTTCGGTTTGGCTGGAGTAATCAGGTCCCGCAATAGGCCGTACGTTCTTGCACCCATAAATTTAGCAATACCGATGCCTTTTTCTCATCGGCTATTTCGTTTGCCTCGCAATATACCTCGACTCTTTCCACATACGTGGTCCAGTCTTCTATTGCATTATCGAAGGCAGTGATATCGCCAGTCTTTGGCATCTTGAAAATCTAAGATGGCGCCTCCCACGCTTTTCCTTCTTCCCCGCCGAGTTTAGATGGCGCCTCCCGCGCTTTTCCTTCTTCCCCGCCGAGTTAAGATGGCGCCTCCCGCACTTTCCTGCCGCTGCCGCTGCTGTCAACGCTGTTGCTGGTGATTATATTTATTTTACTATCCTGTAATGACGACGCCCTATGGTCTTCGCACCTCCCCGATCGCTGCTGCCAACGCCACTCTCCGCGGTATTTTATTTTTCTATCGCGCTTCAATATTTGCTCTGTTAATTGAAGAACCGCTCCTGTTGTGGAGCGGACCCTCTGGGACACTTCCCTCCCTCTTCTTAGGTCCGAACGCTGCCCGGCTTCGAAGCACCGGCCGCGCCCTGAGTGCTCCACCCTCTCTCTCTCTCTTTGCTTCCCGACTCGCTGCCCGGCCCCATTGCAGAGCCACCCGATCGAGCTCTAGCCCGCCGCAGCCCAGGAAGGATCAGTGCACTACCTGCCACCAGCCCGATTAGCTGGGAAACCACAGACTGGAGAACCAAGCCTGGCTCTCAACAGTCTCTCCTGCAATTTTTTCAATTCGATGATTTGGAGGGCGGTTGCCCACGGTCGACGCACGTTTCTCGAGTTTCCTTGGATTATTATTTTTTTTCTTTCTTCTGGCTCCGACCTTCAATAACGTCGTCTGAGGTGCTGCCGAGTTGCAGGTAAGTTCGTTTCTTACTCTTCGCCAGTATTATGTCCGTGTATAATTGAGACACGGACTGCAGGAGTTGATTATAACAAGTCTTTACTGAATGGAGACAACCTGGAAACTGAAACTACAGAAGCCTGCTAGGGCCTTTTATACAGGGGTGGTCACTGCCGGTACTGCAGTCTGAGACCAGTTATTCCCTTAAAGGTACATACACAACACTTGGGACTTTGCCCTTCTCACATCAGGCAAACAGTGACGTCATCTTTCCACATCAGCGAGTGAGTTAAACAATTTGATTAGACCGTTACATTCCCACCAATACGCACAAAGGGCTGTGTACATTAGCCACTAATCAGGAAACATGATTAATAGAAACGGAGCCAGACAAACAGGGCTGCTGACAATACTCGGGATTCAATCAGACACACGCAGGCTGGAGTGAACCCGCCCTTGTATTAGACAGGAACGGGTTCCCCCCCGATCGTTAAGAAGGAAAGTCACTCCAACAACAACTTTATTTCTGTAGAAGTCCTTGCATACAGGAAGATGTCTCAAAGCGCCTTTCCTGACACCGAGCAGGAGGGAGAAATGGAGGCAGAAAGTTGAGGTTGGGGGAGATGATGCAGGGTTTTAGGAAACGTTTGGAAGCTGGGAGAGAAGCGCCGTAGTGGAGTAATTTGGGGAAAGGGGGTGGATTGCCTCCCCCCAACAACTGAGGGGTATATCTGGGGAGAGTTCCTGGGCTTCCCCAGGAAATTCCACCCAGTGCACCACTTACAGTGCCACAGGTGTCAGCTGTGGCTCAGTGGGTAGCACTCCCACCTCTGATGTCAGAAGGTTGTGGGTTCAAGTCCCACTCCAGATCCAGACTGAAATACTGAGGGAGGAGGTGCTGTCTGGCCAATATTTATCCCTCAACCAACATCACTAAAACAGATAATCTGGTCATTATCACATTGTTGTTTGTGGGAGCTTGCTGTTTTCATACATTACAACAGTGACTACACGTCAAAAGTATTTCAGAGGCTGTGAAGTGTGTTGGGACATCCTGAGGTTGTGAAAGGCGCTCACATCCTTGAGTATTGTGTGCAGTTTTGGTCGCCTTATCTGAGGAAGGATGTTCTTGCCATGGAGGGAGTGCAGCGAAGATTCACCAGACTGATACCTGGGATGGCAGGAATGACGTATGAGGAGAGATTGGGTCGATTGGGCTTATATTCACTGGAGTTCAGAAGAATGAGAGGGGATCTCATTGAAACTTTTAAAATTCTAACAGACTAGATGCAGGAAGGATGTTCCCGATGGCGGCGGAGTCCAGATCCAGGGGTCACAGTCTAAGGATAAGGGGTAAGCCATTTAGGACAGAGATGAGGAGGAATTTCTTCACCCAGAGAGTGGTGAACCTATGGAATTCTCTACCACAGAAGGCGGTGGAGGCCAATTCATGAAATATATTCAAGGAGTTAGATATATTTCTTAAGGCTAAAGGGATCAAGGGATATGGGGAGAAAGCAGGGACAGGGTACTGAATTTGGATGATCAGCCATGATCTCATTAAATGGCGCAACAGGCTCGAGGAGCCGAATGGCCTACTCCTGCTCCTATCTTCTATGTTTCTATAAATGCAAGACTTTCTTTCTAATAGGACAAATAAAACTCCTGCCTGCAGGCAAAGGTTCCAAAAGGTGTAAGCTTCCCACCTCAAGTATGCAGATGGCCCCCATCCCTGAGATTTGGGACAGTTTTGGGCACGGGCGCACTTAAGGCCTGCTCTGCCTCACTTCTGCTGGCGCAATGGACTGATGAGACTCTCGGGCCCGAGGAGTTTTACGGTTTATGCTGCGTTATTTGTAATTCTGAAGCCCCACCGTGGGACCCGGTACCACCGTTTTCCCTAATGCATGGTGTAGAAATGGACACAAGAAGGAGGACCCGCACAGAAATGCGCCTGAACAAGCCAGAGGTGAACAGAGATGATGGATAGCTGGTTTAGAAATGATTGCCAAATTGGAATGAATGGTATCAAAATAATCAGGGGGTTTATTTTGTGTAATGTGAAGGAAAAACCGCCCCAGTTCAGTGAAAACAAATGTTTTAACTTTACACACAGGAGTTAAATGCTGGCGCTTTGGAATTCTGTTGTGTTAAATGAAGTAATGGCTGCAGCAATAGTTTGGCACAAGGTTGTACTGTGATTGAGGAGGACTCCAATCACGCCAAGTGCAAAAGTAAGCATCATAAAGTTACCTGAACCGTGGGATTATTTTACAGCCTTGTAATACACTTCACGTCAGCTGCTATATTTTACAGCATATATCAAAATTTTTCAGTTGACCGTTTAGTTTACTTCTTCTACCATCGTGTTTCTCATTTAGATTCATGTCTTGCAGTATTGTGTATGGGCTTTGTTCTGAAACTGTGCTGCTGATAGTGGAACTGTGAGGCGTGCATCCGGATAGACGGTTCATTTGTACCAGTTAATGGGGGCGTCCCAAAATCAGCTGAAAGCTGGGAAAAAAATGAATATATTGATGAGAGTGAGGAATGTTGGATGCTGCTGGAACCTGGAGCTGGAGCAGCACGATGCCGAGCTGTCATTGTAATATGAGAAAGCTGAAACAAGTTATTTCTAGCCTGCATTGCCAGAATGCTGCCTAGTTTATACATCACATAGGAACAAATGGATACTTGGGAGTGATTAGAAGGTGGTAATCTGATTGAGGAGCTCAGTTGATGCCAGACTTTTATGTAGTGCAGTTAACATTCTTGAACACATTTTATGAATGATAATATAATTTAAATGCTTTTTGAACTTCTACACTAAAAGCCTTATTAGGCAGATTTGTAGTATGTTAGAGGCATTATTATAAATAAGAATGGAGTATTTGCAATGGCCCAAAATGGAACAGTGTATTTAATGTTCTGACGAAGGGTCATCGACCTGAAACGTTAACTCTGTTTCTCTCTCCACAGATGCTGCCTGACCAGCTGAGCATTTCCAGCATTTTCTGTTTTTATTTCATATTTCCAGCACCCGCAGTATTTTGCTTTTGTAATGTGCACGAGAATAGTTCACCTGAACTGACCTTCAGGAGGGTGGTCTGATGTACTTGATTGGCTGCTGTGCCACTGTCATGGAATACAGGGCCATCTTCATAAATTTCCACATTCCTGATTGGAGGAGGAACTGAGCTTGGAGCAGCCCTAAACCAGGAAGAAGAATTTAATTCCTGCAGGTAGTTCAAAAGCAACAGCTTAGAGTGCCGCCACATGGTGAACTGTGGTAACTACAGATTTCAATCTTGCTCAGTTCATGACCCTACAGGAGCGCCGAGTTTGGCATGAATGATTCAAAACTACGCTGTGTGATATTAGTTAAGACCGTGTTAACCCGCTTGTGCGCAACTCCTCTGTCCTTCCTTTGACAAAGGTGGTTAAAATAAACAGAGCTTCCTGACATTGCAACACTTCAAAAGCATTTTGCTGTAAAGCGCTTCGGGACGTCCTAAGGCCATGAAAGGCGCTATATAAATGCAAGTCAGTCTTTTTTCTTTTTCTCTCTTTCTCTTTTTCTCTCTCTTTCTTTCTCTCTTTCTCTCTTTCTTTCTATTAGAGTAGTGGACAAAGGAATATAATGCTGTGTGCCGTGCAGTATGTTCAAAGCCAATTCTATACTTTTGTGGCAAAAGGGTCAACGCCAATGATATAAAAACATATTAATGGTAGGAAACATAAATGTAAACTTCATGGGGGCCAAGGGAAGGGAGGGTCAGGACTAGGGTCAGTGCACGTCTGTGAAGAATGTTTGTAAATTTCTGCTGATTCCCGTTAGTGAAATCTGTTGGGATATCTAATGAAATCAACCTGGACATATTACGTCTTATTAATAGTAAGAGATGCTTGGAGACAATGAAAACAAGCGCCTCATTCACTGTTAGACAACTAAGCTACACTTAAACTGCAACTTTAGCGCGGCGGTGAAGTGATTTCCACTTTGTCGCAATGCAAAAGTTGCCTTATGGCTCCAGAGTTGGGATCCGACTTGGCTTTGTGTGAGGGTCAGCTCAGGGCAAGCCGTCTCACGCTATGGGAGGTTGAGGCTGCAAGTAGCAGAAGTTCCTGTGAAGTGTCAAACCGGGTTTACAAAGTGTTCAGGCATATACTGGCCTCCTGGATAAATGTACCTGGAGCTGATTGGAATGTGTGGGTGATCCAGCCTGTGCTCTCATACAACAACAACAGCAGCCTGCATTTATATAGCACCTTCAATATAGTAAACGTCCCAAGGCGATTCACAGGAGCGATTATCAAACAAAGTTTGACACCGAGCCACTTAAGGAGATATTAGGACAGGCGGCCAAAAGCTTGGTCAAAGAGCTAGGTTTTAAGGAGCGTCTTAAAGGAGGAGAGAGAGGTGGAGAGGTTTAGGGAGGGAATTCCAGAGCTTAGGGCCTTGGCAGCTGAAGCACCTAAAGTGTAATAGCTGGGAGCGGAGCTCTGCATGTGAGAGTAAGCAGGCATATTTCGGATTTCCAACATCTGCAGTATTTTGCTATCGTAAAAACAAGTGCTTTTGGCTGTGAATAGAATATCGTAGCTACTGATCTCTGCTTAGCAACTGCGTCCTATAAGCTGCACAAACGCTTACATTTACCCAGTTTAATTCCTTCAGTGAAGTGTTTTGATGTCTTGATTAAATGTTAGTATTACAAGTTTCCCTATAAAAGCAGCCCCCGGGGTTGCTACTAAGCTGTACAGATCAGGATGGCCCCAGGTTTGTGCTGAGTTACCTGATCTCAGCCATAGCTGCATTAGAGGCGCTACAGGTGGCTTCACTCACTGGCCCTGGGCTGGGGGAGGAGAAAAATCATCCAGGCTTCTGCACCTGATCGCTATCCCTTAACTCTTGCTGGAAATTGTGCACATGTGACAGGGTGGAGACAGGCCCTTCTGTGATGTCTCCTAGAGTTGGATAGCCTACGGTTGCTCACAGTCTAGGTTTACACACAACAAGTGGCTATTTGACGAGGAGTGAGGGTTCCACTGCCACCTGTCGAATTTGAACTCGGCTCCTTCAGGGAAGGAGTGGTGAATATTGGAGAACAATATGTCAGTATCACCAGGGTGGAAAGTGCGTCCCATTGGAAGGGAGTGATGATTGGAGGATTAGGCAATCTGGATATCTCTGAACAAAGGGTGAGTAGGCTGTGGGTTACGAATCATAAAAGTAAGTACAGATGAGGGGGACCATTTAGCCCGTCCTTCTAGAGATACCTACGATCCCCCCCATCGTACATCTAACTCTATCTTGAGTTACTCCAGAGTGTTTCATTCACTGCCCTACCCAGGAGACCATTCAAGTTCCCCTCCAAGTCACACACCATCCTGACTTGGAAATATATCGCCGTTCCTTCATCATCGCTGGGTCAAAATCCTGGAACTCCCTCCCTAACAGCACTGGGGGAGTACCTTCACCACACAGACTGCAGCGGTTCAAGAAGGCGGCTCACCACCACCTTCTCAAGGGTAACTAGCCATGGGCAATAAATGCTGGCCTTGCCAGCGACGTCCAGATCCGAGGTACGAATAAAAAAAAGAGATCTTTCTTTGTGTGAAGAAATGCTTCTCAACATCAGTCCTGAACTTATCTTTTACCAATTTGTAACTATGTCCCTTGCCACAAAGTCATGGTTTGACTTGAAATTGTGCTCAGGATTAACCTTTTCTATCTTTCTTAATAACTTATATACCTCAATAAGATCCCCACGCATTGGCCTCCTTTCAAGACTGAATAGCCCAACTCAGTTCTGTGACAGTAGGAATCGGCATTACCTCCAGGGATTGGATGCTTCCCTTGCGGCTGGGAGACCAAAGTTGAATAGAGTATGCAAGGTGCAGCCTGACCAGAGCACTATACATCCATAACGGGCGCAATGATGTTACATTTCGACCCCTTTGTGAGCAGCTTATTTATAAAATATCCATTGATAAAGCCGCCCCTTAATAATTTTGCTTTGATGATTTTGGCACAAACAGATATGGCTACACTGTTTCAGATACAAAGGGCTGGGTTTTGTCAGTGTGGGCGGGCTGGGCCGTGTCAGGTGGAAATCGTGTCAGGACCCTGACTCCTAAGTGAAGCGTTGAAAAAGTGGGATTTTCCCCTAATTGGCCAATTGATTTCCTGCATGTGGGAACCACTGGCTCAATTAGTCTTTTCATACAGAAAGTCGCCTCCGATGATGTCATCAATGCTGTTGGATTTAAGGCCTGCAAGCAGCCTTGATTCTTCTGGAGACTGCAAAGGCTCTGCAATTTATATGAAGGAGTTGAATTGTGGAAAATGTCAACAATCAAGCAAAAGTGTGCTCCTCGGTTTGATGAGCCCTCCCTCCAAGCTCTGGTGTACGGAGCCAGCTGTAATAAGGAGGTGCTGTTCCCTTCCTCAGGGAGAAAAAAGCCACCCCAGCAGACAAAAGCTGTGTGGCTACAAGTGGCCCAGGTTGTCAACTCCATTTCAATGAGCCGCAGAACCTGGCTGCAATGCAGGAAGAGGTTTCATGACCTTCTCCGCACCAGAAAAGTGAGTATGACTTTCCCATCACTCTCAATCTGATCCCCATCGCCTCTCCTCACCAGCACTCTGCTTTGCCAACCTCTTCCTCCACATCCCACTTGACACTTACATCCCTGCAGCCTTACCCATTCCCTCTCTCTCTATGGTCACATTCACTTAACTATTTGACCATGCAGCCATCACACTTCCTATCACTGTGATGCCATGACAACAACTGCTTACAACACACAGGGTGGGTCCTTTGTATCCTTCTAAGCATCTATGCTATGCATTCACTACACTCACTCCTTCCATGGTCCATGGAGGAACTTAGCTGCAAGGGTATTGAAAACATGGTCATTGTTCAGAATAGAATGACATCTCTTGAGGAGCGATGGTCAGCTATTGGGCAAACAAAGCAGACCTTCTCCACTGGAGTAGGACTTCCAGTGCAGAAATGGGTCCTCATGGCCCCCCTGCAGTGCAGCAAGGTGCTGTCAAGCCACTTGCTACCTCTGAAGTGGGGCTGACCCATGAGGGGGATGTTGGTGGCAGACAACAAGGAAGTGGGGGGCTCCTCTCAAAGCGCTCACACGACCATGCCGCAGCAAAGCCCTCAGTCAGAGCCTCATCAGAGTCCTCGCCCAAATGAGATGGGCGTCTCAGCCCCTGCACAGCCGTAGGAGCAGCAGACTGTTGGCGAGCCCGCACAGGTTCGCCACCCCAGAGGATGCCCGCCAAAGGCGTCGAGACAGGAGCAGCAAGAGATCGAGCAAGGGGCCTCCACATCTGCTGAAGCCACAGGGGAAGCACCATGTAGGAGCACGCGTAAGAGGAAGATAAAGCACAAGTAGTCACAAAGGTAGTCACTTGGGTGCTGTGTTGTTTTGTTTTTGGACCAGCCATCATTGTGATTGTATTATAAAGTGTTTTGATGGCAAACTGTTGAACTTTGTGGCCTGTGTCATTTCGCAAATGGGACTTTCACATTGAGGGCTTATGGCGCCTTGCGATTATCAGAATGGTGGTCAGAGTGATAGGATTCCGTAGGTTCTTCTCCATTGTTGATGATCTGGTAAGAAGGAGCGAGACTAAAGTGTTTGATTGTGCAGGCTAAGCAAATCTGGCCAGGATGAGTGCGTGTCTTGCATCCCGGGCAGCAATATGGTGGCGCTCTGGCGCCTTCTGGCCTGTGCATCTTCAGGTGGGTGACTAGCAGCTTGGCGCTCCTGTTGATGCTCCTGCTATTGGTGCTGCTGTTGCTCATGGTACTGCTGCTGCCGCGGCTGGTCTTCATCCGAATCTGATGTCCAGGAGGAAAGGAATTAAATGGTCGCCATGCTTCTGGTATATGCCTCAGTTGAGGAAGCGCTTAGTCAAGGTGAGGAGAGGGGTTTCCAAGGAGGTCACACTGGAGATGGGTGTCAGGCTCCAAACTTCCACAACACTGAGTAGGCCTGCTAAAAGTTCCCCCAGACCTGAAACAACAAAGTTCTGCCACCTGCAAATGATCATCGGTGAAAACTCCTTTGTAATGGTGGAGCTGCAGCTGTTTGTAAGCAATCCACTGGTGAGGCCGCCAGGATTATCTGGCGTGTTCCAGAGGAGGCGTGTAGGATGGGGGAAATGTGTTAAAATCGGAAAGGCCTCTCAACATGGGATTATAGAGGCAATTAAGTGGTTCTTAAGGGCCTATCCCGCCTCTTGGAAGCGGGATGGAAAGCGTGTCAGAAAACACGTACTTGGGAAAATTACTCGGAGGCGGGATGGAGGCGGGAACGGGCCCGCCCGCCAGTTTTGGCGATATTAACAACTCGCACGCCTCCAAACCCGCCTCCTCGGGGCTGGGAAAATCAAGCCCATACAGCGCATCAGATTGTCTTGGGTAATGCTTTCTCTTATTATGGTCTCGCTAAGCTGTAATGCCCTTTGGGGTTGAATTACCGGCTGGCATTCACTGTCTAGGCTTACAATGGAGAATGACCATTTCGGTAAGGAACATAGGAACAGGAGGAGGTCATTCAGCCCCTTAAGCCTGTTCCGCCATTCAATCAGATCATGGCTGATCTGTATCTTAACTCCTTCTACCCGCCTTGGTTCCATAACCTTAATACCCTTGCCTAACAATAAAATTGTACGGGGCAGGGGGTGGGGGGAGGGGTGGCTGTTGGTGTCTGTGAGACAAAACCCCAGCTGGAATCAGAAGCTTCAGGAGAGATGTGGAGGAAATTGGGGGGAAAAAACCAGAATGAAATAGAAAGGAGGAGAAGTGGAAATAAAAATCAGTCCAACCCCCTGCAGGGGGCACTATCAGAGAAAGAAAATCCTCAGGACACTGAGACAACTCAACACTGGATGGATTTAAATAAGTGGTCTCAAAATATGTGATAGTAGGCAGAAAGTCAAGATATTATAATATATAAAAATGTTCAGGCATTGAAAATAATTACTCGACAGACTTGATTGGTAGGTTCACCGTCTACAAGATCGATATTTCACGCATGTCAAAACTCACAAAAGATAATTCCCAGGTGCAAAATAACACTTAATGGTCAACAACAGAGTTCATTTGAAGAGGACCTACAGAGTAAATCTCACTGCTGCCAGTGAGTTCCAGGCATTCTGTCAATAGTGTGAAAGACTGTCATAACTCACTGGTTCCTGAGTTATAAGTCTTCCCAGTTTCTGAGAAAAATACTGGAATGCGCCATCACTCGTGAAATATATTCCAGCATCGGTCGATCGGATACTTATGAGCTACCTCTGCTTAGAATCACAGAATTCTTTCTGCATCGAGAGAGTCTGTCAATCGTGCAGTTCATGTCAAACATATTTGTCTCAGGTTACTTTTAATAATGATAATGGAATATAAAAGAGCTTCAACTGTACCCAGACCTTCAATGTGTTTTCATTTGGCAGAGCTCGTAACTCCTCTAATATTAGCCCATTTAATCTTTTTTGTTTATTAAGGAGTGAATTGAAATCCATCCTGAAATAATTTCTCACTCATGAAATGAACAGTTTCCATTTTGTTCACAAACACCAACAGAACAAAATACATTGCCGTGATGAAACGGTGAAGGGACCTGTGGTTTAGAACGTCTGTAACAAGTGCTCTTGACATCATCTTTTTTCAAGAACCAACACAGGACATCGAGTTTTCCACTGAAAAGCTTTCAGCATAATTGTGACTTAGAACACTTAGGCTGTTTTGGCATATTATGCAATGAAAAGATATTTCTTCAGCAATATTGTTACTTGGTAAGGCTTTAGGAATATAAACATAATCTCCTGGAGTTTAGGCCTCACCCAAAATTGGCCAAACCAGTGTAAAAGATCGAGGAATTTCAAGAGCAAATTATAGCTAACGCAAATCGAGCTTCCGCCATCTTTTTAAAAACATTGCGCTGGAAGCCAGCCCTGCCCACAAAACTGGCCACGCCCCCCGATTGAATTAATCACCATGGCAGGTTTCCACTAATTGCGCCCATTTGCGGGTCTTTGAAGAGGCTCTTAAAATTAAGCTGTATTTTTTTAGGCGCAAGGGCACTAATAGGCACCTTTTAAAAGCTTAAATTTTTTAAAATTTATTAAGAAACTGACTTCTGTAAACCAATGAAACTAGTAAATGGTTCTGTCTAGTTTTTGAAAGTCATTTTCAGTTATTTAAAATCACAGGTAGTGGACTAGACACTCTGATTAAAAATGCTTATTCTTTGTGATAACCCCATTTTCAGCCGTATTAATAAAACTGCGCCAAGTTACCACTCTTAAATATATCAAGGAATATTTTTTAATGCAAAATTTTAAAAAAGCGTTTGTTCTAAAATGCTGCCGATTGCGCTGCTGCGTGGGAGATTTTACGTTCGGCGATATGCAAATTAGTTTGAGCAGAAACTTAAGCAAAAAATTCACTTCACAAAACTAGCGCAATTTTGAGCGCAATTTGCACCCAGAGTACTGATGGCGCCCAAAGTGGAAATTCTTGGTAATATATTATTCATGAAATAATCACATAGATTATTTATTGTAATTAAACTAATCCCCTGTGAAATAAGGGCCCCTGAGTGAACCAGAACTGCAGCATGCTCGCCAGTCAGTGCCAGGCCACAAAGCTGTTGTTAATTGTAAAATCATTAAAGTGCTATGTATTCTGTGCTACAGGCACAATCAGCTCTCACTCTCTATCAACTATGCACATTAAAGTTCATTATCTGACTACATGTGACCTACATTCTGGTCAGGGACCAAAACTCCATATATAAGAGTAGCCCCGAGATGACTTTTCTGCTGGTTTTCCTTCTTTCCTTGTGAGAAATAGTTGGCCTTCACTTGGTGCCTCATCACATAGGCACAAGTGAGAGCAAGGAGTATATGCAGAATTAATAGCAAAACCCATCTGTCATGGTTCTGTGGCACAGTGCATGGTCTTTGTGGGATAACAATTCTCTTTCCTCACTCAGTTCATGGACTGTTGCTAGCAAATGCCAATGTTGCAGTATTAGATGAATAAGAGAAAACCCAGTGATGTCGTGGGATACAAAACAATCCTTTCACATCTGCGACTGTAAGGGAATCAAGGGATATGGGGATCGGGCAGGAAAGTGGAGTTGAGGTCGAAGATCACACATGATCTTATTGACATAACAACAGACTGTAAAAGCTTCTATAGGTATGTAAAAAGGAAAAGATTAGCGAAAGTAAACATGAGTTCCCTACAGGCTGAGACAGGAGAAATTATAATGGGGAATAAGGAAATGACAGAGAAATTAAACAAATACTTTGGCCGCGATTTTATGCTTCGAGGTGGCTTGGGAGCGGGTTAACTGCCTTCCAGGTTCCAGTCCCGCCCCCAACTACATCCGGCCCACAGACGTAATTTTGCGTCAATTGGCCTTGTTAAGCCCACCCTGCGGGCTTGCCAGCCAATTAAGAGGAAGCCGGTGTCAGATGACATCATTTGATGACACATCACCTGCCAGCTTTCTTAAAGGGACCACGCACAATTTTTCTTGACAGTTGATTTTTCAGTGCTTGACAGCATTGAGGTGCTGCAAACACTGACAATCCCTGTTCACAGGTGAGTTCTTGCACCCAGGCTCTCCAGTGACTCCCTCCTTAGGCTAGAACAGATGGCAGCTGCAGGTGAGGTTACAGAAGTGATCTGTCACTGGTGAGAGAGGTTCTCCCAATGAAGTGGGGCTACACATACAATTCAAAACTTGTTACTTGCAGAAAAGTCTAAATGCATTAAAAATGAATTTCCCAACATTTTCTTACTTCTGAAACTCACCAGTGCACCACTGGATCCTTCACACCACTTCTGCAACTGCCATCAATGCATAAACATTACAGCAGACTCGCAACATGCCACACTTACCTGGCGTGGTGCCCGGACATCGGGAAGCCCACAGTAGAAGTGTCAAAATTGGAAAAAGCCTGTTAGCTGCCTGTTAACAACTTGTTAACAAGCAATTAAGTGGCTATAATCCTTTTCCCGCCGCTATGTGTCGGGTCTATGCGCAAATCGGGGACCCGACACGTGGGAAGATTGTCTGGAGGCGGGTTGACAGCGGGTTTCCAATCCGCTGTCAATCTTTCCAATTTTGCCAGATGTCCTGCCTCCAAACCCGCCCCCTGATCGCCAACATAATTCTGGCCTTTGTGTCTGTCTTCATGGAAAAAGACGGAAAAAACTTCCCGGAAATAGTGGAGAACCAAGGTTCTAGCGCGAATGAGAGGAGCTGAAAGAAATGAGTATTAGTAAAAAAATAGTACTGGAGAAATTAATGGGACTGAAAGCCGATAAATCCCCTGGACCTGATGGCCTACATCCTAGGGTTTTGAAAGAGGTGGCTATAGAGGTAGTGGATGCATTGGTTGTCATTTTTCAAAATTCCATAGATTCTAGAATAGTTCTCGTGGATTGGAAGATAGCAAATGTAACCCCACTATTTAAGAAAGGAGGGAGAGAGAAAACGGGGAACTACAGACCAGTTAACCTGACATCAGTAGTAGGGAAAATGCTAGAATCTATTATTAAAGATGTGGTAACAGGACACTTAGAAAATAATAATAGGATTGGGCAGAGTCAACATGGATTTATGAAAGGGAAATCGTGTTTGACGAATCTGTTCGAGTTTTTTAAGGATGCAACTAACAGAATAGATAAGGGGGAACCAGTGGATGTGGCGTATTTGGATTTTCAGAAGGCATTCGATAAGGTGCCACACAAAAGGTTATTAAACAAAATTAGGGCTCATGGGATTGAGGGTAATATACTAGTATGGATTGAGGATTGGTTAACGGACAGAAAACAGAGAGTAGGAATAAATGGATCATTTTTGGGTTGGCAGGCTGTAACTAGTGGGGTACCGCAAGGATCAGTTCTTGGGCCTCAGCTATTCACAATCTATATCAATGATTTGGATGAGGGGACCAAATGTAATATATCCAAGTTTGCTGATGATACAAAGCTGGATGGGAATGTAAGTTGTGAGGAGGATACAAAGAGTCTTCAAGGGGATATAGACAGGCTAAGTGAGTGGGCAAGAACATGGCAAATGGAATATAATGTGGAGAAATGTGAAGTTATTCACTTTGGTGGGAAAAATAGAAAAGCAGAGTATTTTTTAAATGGTGAGAGATTGGGAAATGTTAGTGTTCAGAGGGACCTGGGTGTCCTTGTACACGAATCACTGAAAGTTAACATGCAGGTACAGCAAGCAATTAAGAAAGCAAAATGTACATTGGCCTTTATTACAAGAGGATTTGAGTATAAGAGTAAAGACATCTTACTGAAATTATATAAGGCCCTGGTGAGACCACACCTGGAGTATTGTTGTTCTCCTTACCTAACAAAAGATATATTTGCCATAGAGGGAGTGCAACGAAGGTTCACCAGATTAATTCCTGGGATGGGGGGATTGTCCTATGAGGAGAGATTGCGATATTCTCTACAGTTTAGAAGAATGAGAGGTGATCTCATTGAAACATACAAAATTCTTACAGGGCTTGACAGGGTAGATGCAGGGAGGATGTTTCACCTGGCTGGGGAGTCTAGAACCAGGGGTCACAGTCTCAGAATAAGGGGTCGACCATTTAGGAATAAGATGAGGAGAAAGTTTTTCACTCAGACGGTGGTGAATCTTTGGAATTCTCTACCCCAGAGAGCTGTGGAGGCTCAGTCATTGAGTATATTCAAGGTATGGAGATGCCGGTGTTGGACTGTGGTGGACAAATGTAAGAAATCACACAACACCAGGTTATAGTCCAACAGTTTTATTTGAAATCACAAGCTTTCGGAGCGCTGCTCCTTCGTCAGGTGAAGTGGAGAGATGCATAAAGACACAGCTTATATAGTCAGAGAATAATGCCAGATGATTACAGGTAATCTTTCTAACTGCCATTTATCACACCTTGGCAGAGAGATAATCACAGCAATCAAAGGTGTGAATGGTGTCAAACAGGTCAGTCAGGAAAACATTACATCAAAGAACAATGAGGTGGGGTCACAAGGGGTCAAATGTTGCAGATGCTGGGGTCTGTATGAAAAACAAAAAACAGACAAAAAAACATTTTTTTTGCTGGAAATCACAGCAGGTCCGGGTGCATCTGTGTAGGGAGAACAAGCCAATGACGACTCGAGTCTGGATGACCCTACATCAGGTGGGGTTACATGTAGCATGACATGAACCCAAGATCCTGGTTGAGGCCGTCCTCATGAGTGCGGAACTTGGCTATCAGTTTCTGCTCTACGATTTTGCATTGTCGTGTGTCTCGAAGGCCGCCTTGGAGAATGCTTACCCAAAGATCGGAGGCTGAATGTCCTTGACTGCTGAAGTGTTCCCCAACTGGGAGGGAACACTCCTGCCTGGCGATTGTTGCGCGGTGTCCGTTCATCCGTTGTCGCAGTGTCTGCATGGTCTTGCCGATGTACCATGCTCCGGGGCATTCTTTCCTGCAACGTATGAGGTAGACAACGTTGGCCGAGTCACATGAGTATGTACCATGTACCTGGTGGATGGTGTCCTCACGTGTGATGATGGTATCTGTGTTGATGATCTGGCATGTCTTAGAGGTTGCCATGGCAGGGCTGTGTGGTGTCGTGGTCGCTGTTCTCCTGAAAGCTGGGTAATTTGCTGCGAACGATGGTTTGTTTGAGGTTAGGCGGCTGTTTGAAGGCAAGTAGTGGAGGTGTGGGGATGGCCTTAGCGAGGTGTTCATCATCATCGATGACATGTTGAAGGCTGCGAAGAACATGGCATAGTTTCTCCGCTCCGGGGAAGTACTGGATGACGAAGGGTACTCTGTTGGTTGTGTCCCATGTTTGTCTTCTGAGGAGGTCTATGCGATTTTTTGCTGTGGCCCGTCGGAACTGTCGATCGACGAGTCGAGCGTCATATCCCATTCTTACGAGGGCGTCTTTCAGCGTCTGTAGGTGTCCATCGTGTTCCTTCTCGTCTGAGCAGATCCTGTGTATTCGCAGGGCTTGTCCATAGGGGATGGCTTCTTTTAACGTGGTTAGGGTGGAAGCTGGAGAAGTGGAGCATCCTGAGGTTGTCCGTTGGCTTGCAGTAGAGTGAAGTGCTGAGGTGTCTGTCTTTGATGGAGATTCGTGTGTCCAAGAATGAAACCGATTCTGAGGAGTAGTCCATGGTGAGTTTGATGGTGGGATGGAACTTGTTGATGTTATCGTGTAGTCTTTTCAGTGATTCTTCGCCGTGGGTCCATAGGAAGAAAATGTCGTCGATGTATCTGGTGTATAGCGTTGGTTGGAAGTCCTGTGCAGCGAAGAAGTCTTGCTCGAACTTGTGCATGAAGATGTTGGCATATTGGGGTGCGAATTTGGTCCCCATGGCTGTTCCATGTGTTTGGGTAAAGAACTGGTTGTCGAAGGTGAAGACATTGTGGTCAAGGATGAAGCAGATGAGTTGTAGGATGGTGTCTGGAGATTGGCTGTTGTTGGTGTTGAGTACCGAGGCTGTCGCAGCGATGCCGTCATCGTGGGGGATACTGGTGTAGAGTGCCGAGACGTCCATCATGGCGAGGAGTGTTCCTGATTCAACTGGTCCGTGGGTGCTAAGTATATTCAAGACAGAGATCGATAGATTTTTGGATATTAAGGGAATCAAGGGATATGGGGATAGTGCAGGAAAGTGGAAATGAGGTAGAAGATCAGCCATGATCTTATTCAATGGTAGAGCAGGCTCAAGGGGCCAAATGGCCTACTCCTGCTCCTATTTCTTATGTTCTTATGTTCAAATGTAGCTTGATTGGATGAAGTTTATATTAATCAGTTGGAGCAACTTCAACTCAGTTAACATGAATTTTTAATTTTTTTTTAGTGCTGATCAAGGTGAAGGATGAAAGTCCTGGTGAAATGAACTCTTCCACTTCAGACATCTGGAACAGCATCAACCACTAACAGTCCCAGGTCAGCAGATGCAGCTCCGTCCAATCTGCCCCAACCCCAGCATTGTAAGAGCACTCCCTTTCTGCACCAGTGTGAGATTTTGTCCCATTTCCCATGCCAGGCATCCTGCCTCTCTGAGTGAGATTGCCAACTAGTGCTGGAGTCTGGACCATTTTGTGTTAGCCCCATGCCTAGTAGGAGCTGGATTGAGATTCCCCATGCTCACTTCACATAGGATCCTTACAGGCAGTAGACCGAGAACATTTGAAGCCAGGTCCCAGAGGTGAAAGGCCAGCCTGTAACCCACTGCCCCATTCGGTTCCCAACATGAATCCATTTAACAAAACCCTTCTCGATCTTACTTAGATGTCAGGGCTACGGGAACATTTGATGTGGGAAAGAGGAATGAAATGATGCTGTATAACTGCTCTTCTGAGAATGAGTTTAACACACATTGTTGGAACAATGTTGAGGTATCTTTGAAAGTAATCTGATCTGGTAGTACCTGATGCTGACGCTGTGTGCAAAATGTAGAATAAGAGCAGTTACACACAGATGCATCACACAAACACATGTAAAGAAAAAAGAAAGACTTGCATTTATATAGCACCTTTCACAACCTCAGGACATCCCTAAGCACTTTACAGCCAATGAAGTACTTTTGAAGTGTAGTCGCTGTTGTAATGTCGGAAATGTGGCAGCCAATTGTGCACAGCAAGCTCCCACAAACAGCAATCTGATAATGACCACATAATCTGTTTTTGTTATGTTGATTGAGGGGTAAATATTGGCCGGGACACGGGGGATAACTCCCCTGCTCTTCTTTGACATAGTGCCATGGGATCTTTTACGTCCGCCTGAGAGAGCAGACGGGGCCTCGGTTTAACGTCTCATCCGAAAAATGGCACCTCCGACAGTGCAGCACTCCCTCGGAGTGTCAGCCTAGATTTTTGTGCTCAAGTCTCTGGAGTGGGACTTTGAACCCAGAACCTTCTGACTCAGAGGCAAGAGTGCTGCCCACTGAATCACGGCCGACACAAGCACACAAAAGAGAAAACAGGCTAGGTCAGAATGCTATCACTGCTAATGCATTAATGGTAGGGAATCTCAGGTTCTCTTCTCACTTGAGTTAAAGCATCATTGGTGTAAGCTGATCTATTTGAATCTATTTGGGTTTCTAGGTTTGCCCCATGCTCACACGTACCAAAATAAGAAAATGTAAGAATTTAATAAAATCAACTGAAGTATTAAAATACCAGAAAAAGATACAGCAAGGGTGCTGTGATATTTACTCTACAATGTGTTCGTGCTGTAAAAGGTTAAGTTACTGCTGATTCTTCCCCTTTTATTTGACCACACATTGGTTCTAATTATTTCTAGCAGTGATATTATCAACCAGTTAAGAAGCGGTAAAATAATATTGGACAAGACTTTTACCATGTTCCTTGTATAGTGGTATTTCAGATATTCAAAACAGTGGTTAAAATGTTCATTATATGTTGCTAAGTTAGACACAACACATATTTCTTTGGCTCCATATGATCTTAAACCACTTGAGATTTCCAATTCATCCTGACAACTTCGAAAAAGATAACAATGTTGCACTGTTTTTCCTAAAACTGTAGTAAATGGTGTGTAATTAGTAAAAACATTGGGCCAGAAATTCCAGAACGGGGCTTGCAGCGCGTGCAAGCCCCGTATTTGCACTTACCCCGCGCTCCTGCCAATCAGCTCCAGGGACGCCTGCACTTCCAGAAACTGAAACAAGAATCCCGGGAAGCGTATGACGTCACGCCGCCCAGGAGTGCAGCCAGCGCGGACCCAGGAGCGTGCAGTGTAAGTGAGACACGCCCCTTGAGGTCTCAGTTTCACTGGACACGCCCCCAATGTTTCTGTCAAGCTGCTTTGCTTTTTTACATGCAAAGCAGCAGTTTAAATAGGTTTTTGGAAGTTTTTTCAAGATTTTGGTAACTTTTATAACATTTTAAAAATATTTACATTATTTTGAGTAATCTGAAGTAGTTTTAAAGAGAATTAAAGCAATTTAAAGACTTTTAAAAGCCCTAAAAGAATTTTTTTAATTCCATTTATTTATTTAGCAATGTCGTCGTCAAACGTGTCTTCACACTGTTCCCTTTGGGGAACTGTATGAAGTGGTGGAAGGATTTATGGCCGTGATTAACGCTCATTCCATGACCGTAACCATCTTTGAACCAGCCATTAGGGCGGTTAGTCCTATGGCGGGAGGGTTTTACGGGCTCCCACAAGCTATACAAGGAGGGGGGGCCACCCACACACGCAAATATCCCACTGGATGTCAACCCAGAATTTAGAGCCGGAGCTCCGAATCCACTTGCCGGGACTGTCTGGAGCGGGGTTCGAAACCCTACCCTGATCTGGCCCAGCGGCGGGGATCCTACCGCTATGACAAATGCCCAATCCGATTAGCAACGTGAAATGGCAGCATAGGGCTCCAGTCACGGGGAGGGAAAAGGTGCAGGAAACGTATGGGTGTCACCTTTTGTGTGGAGTGGGCCTTTTGCGTAGCAGTAAGCATCCCCTCCGCTGGGCCAGAAGGAGTAGGGTTTTGAACCCCACTCCAGACAGTCCCGGCAAGTGGAGCCGGAGCTCCAACTTTAAATTCTGGGTGGACATCCAGCGGGATACTTGCGTCCGTGGGTGTTGGTGGCCCCCCCCCCTCAGATGGGTTGTGGGAGCCCGTAAAACCCTCCCGCCATAGGACTAACCACCCTAATGGCTGGTTCAAAGATGGTTACGGTCACGGAATGAGCGTTAATCACGGCCATAAATCCTTCCACCACTTCATACAGTTCCCCAAAGGGAACAGTGTGAGGATACGTACGATGATGACCTCTTGCGCAATGCACCTCCTTGGACCCTCAGTCGCAGATGCGAGGGGCCAAGTCATGCAAGTGTTAAATTTTTTATTTTATTGACATGTAAAATGTTGGCCCAATAATTCCCTTCCAAATGCGCTAGTACGGTCGGGGTACTTACGCATCTGGCCGGATGAAATGCCGGTCTTCAGCATGCACAGTGCATGTGGGGAAAACCGGCATTTCCTGTCCTCTGAACGAAGGGGTTCAGAGGCAGAACGCGTGCGACTGCACATGCAGCGCGTGCGCAGTATAATTCGCCGCTTTCATTAATGCTTTCAGTGAGGTCCAGTCATTACAACTTACACATGAAAAAAGCATGGGTACAGTTGCTACAGAGGTTGCGGAGGAAGATATTTCTTATCGTGGAGCTTCTGCAAGTATGTATGTCTGTATATATTCCTTTGCGTGTTATGTATATATTCCTTTACTTATGTGTATGAATGTATTATTTAATTATGACTTTCAGAGAAAGTAACTTATTGGAAAATCATAATTAAAAACATACATTCATAGTAAAGGAATATAAAACATACATACATATACGTAAAGGAATATATGTGGACATACATACATAACTCATTCTCACATTCCATTCACACAGCCACAATTGCTCCTTCTACCTACCGTTCTGAAAACCCTTTAAAAAAAAAAAATTTTAACTTTAAAACTTACTTAAAATTTCTTAAAATAACTTCCCTCCCTTTCCCAAACAAAAATATTGCATTTCAAAAGCTCCACAATAAAATATATCTTCCTCCGCAGCCAATGAACCACTTTACACTTGCTTTTTTTCAGTGTAAGTTCTGAGGACTTACCCTCACGGATTTCATGAATGAAATCCACGAAGTTCACTGCGCAAGCGCTGCCTGTGCAGTCGCACGCGCTCGAGGTCTGGAAATGCTGGCGTTCCCCGCATGCGCTGTTCCTGCTGAACGCCGGCATTTCCAACGGCCAGAAGCGTGAGTACCCCGAGCGCACTCACGCTTCTGGCCTGGAATTTCTGGCCCATTATATAAATCCAGCTGGAAACTCTTCAACATCAAATCCTTTCTACTAAAAATCAAATCTATAATTAGAAGTAGGATTTTTAAATGATTGCTGTTTAAAATCTAGGCCTGCGTTTCCCGTAAGCTCCATTGGAGGCTTCCTGCGTGCGGATGCCTCCGATCGGAAAAAAATCTACGAACCTACCTGCGGGCTCCCGAGGTGCGTACACTTCCGATGCTGGGTCTCTCCACAGTCGAAATGCGCAGAGCCCACGTATCCCAGAGGCGCAGGCAGTTCGCAAGCGTCCCTGGGATCACGTGGGCCAGGCCAGCCAATAGCAGAAGGGAATCTCCCTTCATACTTTTGACAGATAGATTTGTCAAATATGCGAATGGGAATCACCCCAAAAAGACTCTAAAACAGTAAATAAATTTTAAAAAAAGAATCATGTTTTTAAAATGAGTTAAAATTACATTACATATTATAAACAGAAATTTAATTTTTTGAAAAAAATAATTAAAGTTTTTTACGGGGCTAAAAATAAACTTACTTTTTCTAAAAGTATTTTTAAATTATAAATGAGTGAAAAAAAATTATTTTTAAAAACTTTTTTCAACTCTTATGCTGGTAAAAGCAGGCCTTACACCTGCTTTTACCAGGTGTAAGATTCCTAAGGGTTTTCAGCGGGCGGAGGTTCTGCAGAAAGCGGAATCTCCACCCGCAGAGGCCCTTCTCCAGGGCAGGCGTCCGATCCGTCAAGAGCATTCTTGACAGATCGGAAATGCCGGTTTTCAGCGCGCGCACTTCGCATGCCTGAAACCGGCATTTCCGATGTCCCTGCAGGTGTGTACACACCTCGTACACACCCGTAGGGATCGGAAAATACAGGCCAATTTCAAGCATTTTGTGCAATTAAATTTATAAATTTCAATTTGAATTATTTTTCAACCCCATTCCTGAACTTCCCCAACTGATACTGCAATAGGATTATGCCCTGGTTGGGGTGGCATGACAGTGCGACCATACAAACCCACTGAGTGAGGAGCAAGTGTAGGTTTAATCTCTGCTCTGTTCAGTTCCCAATTGAGCTGTGCCAAGCAGAGGCGTCTCCTACAGAAGGAAGGGAAAATGAGGGGGCTGAGTCAGGACTTGGGGGGAGGGGAGGGTTGTATTTTAGAAGCTAGCTGTTGATGGCAAACTATCTGCCCTCCCAACTACAGAGATGTTGAGTGCAGGCTGTCTGAAGATGAAAGATAATTTATAAGAGCGTATTTAAAAAATGGATTATGCTGCCGTTAATAGAGATTTCGGTAATAGGTAAGAAAGATTATGGTCTTGAGATTATGCTATACTAATATTAGTGCACAATTAGCTTTCATATTCAATGATTCATTAGAAATGTAAGCCTTGAAATTATGCTCTATGAATATTAGTATTTTACATTCCTTTTGTTTGCTATTTTAAATTTAAAATAAATGGGTAAGCATTAAAATAGCAAACAAAGGAATTTCAAATGCTTACATAGGGAATTCAGAAGAAACTTCTTTACCCAAAGAGTGGTGAGAATGTGGAACTCGCTACCACAGGGAGTAGTGGAGGCAAATAGTATAAATGCATTTAAGGGGAGGTTAGATAACCATATGAGGGAGACGGGAATAGAGGGTTATGCTGATAGAGTTAGATGAGGAAAGATGAGAGGAGGCTCGAGTGGAGCATAAACATCGGCATGGACTGGTTGGGCCAAATGGCCTGTTTCTGTGCTGTATATCCTATGTGAGAATTCCCTTTAGTAGGTGTCAATTTGGTGTCATCCGCAAATTTAGAAATTGTGTTTTTGATTTCAAAGTCTAAATCATTAATATAAATTGTGAACAACAGTGGTCCCAGCACTGATCCTTGTGGAACACCACTACCCACCTTCTGCCACTCTGAAAAGCTACCCTTTACTCCTACTCTCTGCTTCCTGTCTTGAAGCCAGCCAGCAATCCATTCTGCTACTTGTCCTCTGACTCCGTATGCTCTGATCTTAGTCATTAGTCTATTATGGGGTACCTTATCGAGGGTCTTTTGAAAATCTAGATAAATTACATCTACTGCATTACCCTTGTCTATTCTCTCTGTTACCTCTTTAAAACATTCATTGAGGTTGGTCAAGCAAAATTTTCCCTTTTTGGTTTCTAGATGTTCTTCTATTTTCTCCTTTAGTAGGGGTTCCATTATTTTTCCTACCACTGATGTTAAGCTGACTGGTCTATAATTCCCTGGACATGTTCTATCTCCCTTTTTAAATATTGGTATTATGTTAGCTATCTGCCAGTCCTCTGGCACTACACCTTTTTCTAATGACTTATTAAATATGTGTAGTAATGCCTCTGCTATCTTTTCCCAAGATTCTTTTAAAATGTGTGGATATAATCCATCTGGACCAATGATCTTTTTCTCTTTGAGTTTGATTAGTTTATTTAATATATCTCCTCTTTTTTTTTAAAATGCAGTTATTTCATTACTAATCTCATGATCCAATGTCATGTCCACCTTTTCTATCTCCCTGGTAAATGCTGAAGCAAAGTAATTACTTAATATTTGTGCCATCTCTCTATTGCTGCCTGTGGTATTGTGCTGTCCATCCCTTAGTGGCCCTATTCCCATCCTGACCTTCCTTTTTTTATTGATGTGCCTGTAAAATATTTTACGATTTTGTTTTATGTTCCTTGATAATTAAATTTCATAGTTCTTCTTTGCCTTCCTAATTGTTTATTTGACTTGTCTCCTAATCTCTTTGTATTCTCCCTTGCTCTCTCCCCTGCTGTCCATGTACTTAATGTATGCCTCTTTCCTTACCCTCAATTTTTCCCTTATGACTTTAGCCATCCATGGTGTCTCATTAGTGTTTAGCTTGATCTTGTTTTTTAGTGGAATATATTTTTCTTGGACTCTGTTGAATGCCATTTTAAATGTTTCCCATTGCTGTTCTACGTCACTGTTTGCCAATATTGTTGTCCATTTTATTTTCCCAAATTTTTTTCTCAGCCCCTCAAAATCAGCTTTTCTCCAATCTATATTCTTCTTCTTAGGCAGTCCCTCGGAACCGAGGATGACTTGCTTCCACATTAAAAATGAGTTCTCAGGTGACTGATGAGTCCAATGCGGGACCTACAGTCTCTGTCATAGGTGGGGCAGACGGTGGTTGAAGGGGCGGGTGGGTGGAGTGCTTGGGTTGACGTGCGCTCCTTGCGCTGCCTGCGCTTGGCTTCCGCTTGCTCCCGGCGAAGAGACTTGAGGTGTTCGGCGCCTTCCCGGATGCTTCTCCTTCACTTTGTGCAGTCTTGGGCCAGGGATTCCCAGGTGTCGATGGGGATGTTACACTTTTTCAAGGAGGCTTTGAGGGTGCCCTTGAAGCGTTTCCTCTGCCCACCTGGGGCTCTCTTGCCGTGCCGGAGCTCCGAGTAGAGCGCTTGTTTTGGGAGTCTCGCATCGGGCATGCAGACAATGTGACCCATCCATCGGAGCTGATTGAGCGTGGTCAAAGCTTCGATGCTGGGGATGTTGGCCTGAGCAAGAACACTGACGTTGGTGCGCCTATCCTGCCAATGGCGCACCTATCCTCCCAGAGTCGCAATGCGGATTCCGCCCACTAAGGGGCACAATGGACATGATCTTCACCGCACATCAATTACAAGAGAAATGCAGGGAACATCACCAACCACTGTACATGGCCTTCTTTGATCTCACAAAGGCCTTCGACATTGTCAACCGTGAGGGATTATGGAGTGTCCTCCTCAAATTTGGCTGCCCTCAAAAATTTGTCACCATCCTCCGCCTGCTTCACGACGACATGCAAGCCGTGATCCTGACCAACGGTTCCACCACAGACCCAATTCATGTACGAACCAGGGTCAAACAAGGCTGTGTCATCGCACCAACGCTCTTCTCGCTCTTCCGTGCTGCAATGCTCTATCTCACCCTCAGTAAGCTCCCCACTGGAGTGGAGCTAATTTACAGAACAAACGGGAAACTGTTCAACCTCTATCGCCTCCAGTCCAGATCCAAGGTCGTCCCATCCTCTGTCGTCGAATTACAGTATGCAGATGACGCTTGAGTCTGCGCTCACTCGGAGGTCGAACTCCAAACCATCATCAACACCTTCACCAAAGCATACGAGAGCATGGACCTTACACTAAACATCCGTAAGACAAAGGTCCCCCACCAACCTGTCCCCGCCACACAGTACTGCCCTCCGATTATCAAAATCCACGACAAGGCCTTGGACAACGTGGACCACTTTCCATACCTCGGGAGCCTACTGTCAACAAGGGCAAACGTCGATGACGAAGTCCAACACCGCCTTCAGTGTGCCAGTGCAGCCTTCGGTCGCCTGAGGAAGAGAGTGTTTGAAGACCAGGACCTCAAACCCGGCACTAAGCTTATGGTCTACAAAGCAGCAGTGATACCCGCCCTGCTGTATGCCTCAGAGACATGGACCATGTACAGCAAATTGGCTGCCACATTTCCCACATTACAACAGTGACTCCACTTCATTGGCTGTAAAGCACTGGAGAGGTACCACCAACGCTGCCTCCGCAAGATCCTGCAAATCCATTGGCAATCTATATTACCCTGGTCTTCATCATACTTATGTCCTTCTCAATTATTATTTTAAAGCGTATTATATTATGGTCACTATTGCCTAGATGTTCCCCTACTTTTACTTCTCTTATCTGCTCTGGTTCACTCCCCATTACTAGGTCCAATAACGAATCCTCCTGCGTTGGGCTTTTTACATATTAGGTTAGAAAGGACTCCTGCACACATTGTAGGAACTCCATTCCCTTATCCCCTTTACCTACCTCTTCTGTCCAATTAATATCTGGGTATTTGAAATCCCCCATGATTATTATTCTATGCTTTTTACTCATTTCCCTAATTTGTTTGCATATTTCTTCCTCCACCTCCCTTCCACTATTAGGTGGCATGTAGACTACCCCTATTAGTGTGATTGATCCTTTATTATCTTTTATCTCTATCCACATGGATTCTATTTCTGTCTTGCTGATAGCTGCGTCACTTTTTTCTACTGCCATTATGTTATCCCTAACAAGTATAGCTACTCCACCTCCCCTTTTTCCCTCTCTATCTTTTCTAAATATGTTATACCCTGCAGTGTTTCATTCCCAGTCCTGATTTTTCTGTGGGTGGTTCAATCTGTTTCTCTTCTTATACTGATTATAGTGTAGACTTATATATATATATGTAAAACTCTTTCTACGGGTTAATCTTGCTAAAAACAAGACATTTATAATGAGGGTTCATTTCATTTGAATAATGATTAGTGCTCTCGATTACTATAGAATGAAGGATTCTGCAAATAATTGCTGTACACATTGTGTAAAATATGTATATATCATGCACACGCCATACAAGAGATGTACACGATTAGTACAGGAACATATGGTGTTCATGAGGGAGATATACGCCACTAACACAGCTGCTGTATCTGTCTATGATGTTAGACAAAATAGCATTGCTACCTCCATCAACAGCACAGCTTCTCCAGATCGTATACGTCAACCCTTCCGCTGTGATGGGTTTACAATGTAGCCAGTTTGCAGTTTACATGTATCAGAGTTGACATTATAAACGAAATAAGACAACAGCACCGGATGCTTATCCAGTGTTCACTGTGTCTTGGATTATAGTTTTTGCAAGTAAGTCATATACTGTATGACAGAATACAAGAAAAAGTGAATAAAGTCAGAATGAACACTTGTTTAATGATAACCAATGAGCTGTCAAATACTGACCATTGTGATCACCTTCAATCACGGGTGTTATCAAAGCAGAATGTCAGAATCAAGTTCAAGTGGTAAAATAATTTGCTTATCTTTTTAGCAGGTCTATAAGTAAGAGGATAGCAAAATACTGCGGATGCTGGAAATCCGAAATAACAACAGAAAACGCTGGAAAAACTCAGCAGGCCAGGCAGCATCCGTGGAGAGAGAAACAGAGTTAACATTTCAGATCGAAGACCTTTCGTCAGAACTATAAGTAAGAGGTGTCGCTTTAGAACCACTTCTGTAATACAAAGCGAGCACATCCTGTTTTTTCGAAGTCTACCTTGTTATATTCTGGGGTGGAATCCATGGCGACAAACAGCAAACAATTGTTTATGGCTGCAGGACTTTCCCAAAATCCTGAGAGCTTAGCTAACCAGGAAAATAGTTAGACAAAATGGCAGCTGGCATTGCTGGAAGCAATGTCTACGCTTATAGAGGGGAATTTTAACCCCAAAAAACAGGTGGGTTGGGGTCGGGTGGGTGGTTAAAGAATTAAGAATCTGAATCCCGGCCCCAACTCACCTCCAACCTGCCCACTTCTGGTTTTAACGGAGGCGGGATGGGTGGCGGGCAGCCAACCCACTCGTATGAGGCGGGTTGGCACTTTAAATATTATAATGAGGCTCCGCGCCTTATGGTGATCCACCATTTTAAATATAACTGTGGGTGAGTGGGTTTCCCGGGCCTCGGGGAACCCGCCAGCTAAAGGCAGGCGAGGACTGGTGGAGCCAGGAGGTAAGTGCCTTTCCACTTATCTGCTGGATCCAGCGTCCTTGCTTCCCCAACCCCCTTCCGATCACCCCCTGACCTCCGCCCCGAGGCCTCCGACTCCACCCCCTCAACAAGGCCTCTGATCTCCCTCCGGCCTTCTTGTTGTGTATGTACCTTTAAGGGAATAACTGGTCTCAGACTGCAGTACCGGCAGTGACCACCCCTGTATAAAAGGCCCTAGCAGGCTTCTGTAGTTTCAGTTTCCAGGTTGTCTCCATTCAGTAAAGACTTGTTATAATCAACTCCTGCAGTCCGTGTCTCAATTATACACGGACATAATACTGACGACGAGTAAGAAACGAACTTACCTGCAACTCGGCAGCACCTCAGACGACGTTATTGAAGGTCGAAGCCAGAAGAAAGAAAAAAAATAATCCAAAGAAACTCGAGAAACGGGCGTCGACCGTGGGCAACCGCCCTCCAAATCATCGAATTGAAAAGTGCAGGAGAGACTGTCGAGAGCCAGGCTTGGTTCTCCAGTCTGTGGTTTCCCAGCTAATCGGGCTGGTGGCAGGTAGTGCACTGATCCTTCCTGGGCTGCGGCGGGCTAGAGCTCGATCGGATGGCTCTGCAACGGGGCTGGGCAGCGAGTCAGGAAGCAAAGAGAGAGAGAGAGGGTGGAGCACTCAGGGCGCGGCCGCTGCTTCGAAGCCGGGCAGCGTTCGGATCTAAGAAGAGGGAGGGAAGTGTCCCAGAGGGTCCGCTCCACGACGGGAACGGTGCTTCAATTAACGGAGCAAATATTGAAGTGTGATAGAAAAATTAAAATACCGCAGAGAGCGGCGTTGGCAGCAGCGATCGGGGAGGCGCGAAGACCATAGGGCGTCGCCATTACAGGATAGTAAAATAAATATAATCGCCAGCAACAGCGTTGGCAGCAGCGGCAGTGGCGGGAAAGCGTGGGAGGCGCCATCTTAACTCGGCGGGGAAGAAGGATAAGCACGGGAGGTGCCATTTTGATCCATTGGGGACGAAGGCAAAGTGCGGGAGGCGCCATCTTAGATTTTCAAGACGCCAAAGACTGGTGATATCACTGCCTTCGATAATGCAATAGAAGACTGGACCACGTATGTGGAAAGAGTCGAGGTATATTGCGAGGCAAACGAAATAGCCGATGAGAAAAAGGCATCGGTATTGCTAAATTTAATGGGCGCAAGAACGTACGGCCTATTGCGGGACCTGATTACTCCAGCCAAACCGAAGGCGAAGAGTTTTAACGAAATTGTTGCTGTCCTACAGGAACACCTAAATCCTACACCGCTGCTGACAGCAGAAATATTTAAATTCCACAGGAGAAATCAGCATAAAAATGAGAGCAATGCTGATTACCTTACGGAACTACGCAAGTTATCAAAGCACTGCCAGTTCGGAGCAGGACTGGCAGATACCTTACGGGACAAATTTGTCTGTGGACTCCTGAGTGAAGGAACCCAGAAGAGGTTACTCTCAGAGAAAGAGCTGACGCTAGATAAGGCTTTCAGCGTGGCAGTATCGTATGAAGCAGCAGCAAGGGGAGCTGCGGAAATACAACAAAAGCCACAGGAATACAGCACCCACAAAATGACACGGGGATTTGCAAAATGTTATCGCTGCGGCAGAACAAACCATGACCAGAAGGGCTGCTGGTCCAAGGACAAAATATGCAGGCAATGCGGAAAGATGGGACACATTGCACGAGTTTGCAGGTCTGGGAAGAAGACCAATGACAACAAAAAGGCTACTAAGGAACCGTACAGGAAAGTACAAAAGATGACGGACAGTAGTTCCGAAGACCAGATGAGCGATAGTGAATCTGGGAACAAGAGACTAAGCTGTCTCAAACTTCACAACGTAATTGCAAAAGAGGATCACCGAACCATTTGGGTCACCCTCACGATAGCAGGGTCCCAAGTCAAAATGGAATTGGATACAGGATCAGCTCTAACCGTCATGAATCGACGAGATTACGAGCGGCTATTCTCACACATACCCTTGAGAGAGACATCCATTGTCTTGAGGACGTATACGGGGCAAAAAGTATACCCCAGAGGAAAAATAAGGGTGCCTGTCGAATACAACGGCAAGAAAATACGGAAATTGTATCTCTACATACAGGTTCGCATCTGTGGGGACTTCAAGGTGACGGTGAACCCAATCCTTCACACAGTACAATATCCTCTTCCAAGGATAGAAGATATCTTCGCCTCACTATCTGGAGGGAAGCGTTTTACAAAAATTGACCCAGCACAAGCATATTTGCAGATGGAGGTTGAAGAATCCTCTAGGAAGTATCTCACGATAAACACTCACAAAGGTCTTTACCAGTATAATCGACTGGTATTCGGAGTAGCATCAGCTCCGGCGATATGGCAAAGAGTGATGGAACAAGTCCTGCAAGGGATTCCGGGGACTCAGTGTTACTTGGACGACATCCTAGTGACAGGTAAAGATGACAGTGAACACCTTGCCAACCTAGAGCAGGTGCTCACTAGACTATGTGAACATGGGCTACGAGCCAATTGCCCGAAGTGCGAGTTTTTTAAGAAACAGATATCGTATTGTGGCCACGTGATTGATGAAGAGGGGTTGCATAAGTCCCCTGACAAAATTGAAGCGGTAGTTAAGGCTCCAGCGCCTGAAAATGTGTCGCAACTGAGGTCATTCCTCGGATTGGTGAATTACTACCATAAGTTTTTGCTGAATTTGTCCACAATTCTGCATCCACTGAACGCCCTACTACGAACGGGAGTAGCTTGGAAATGGAGCGATGAATGTAAGCGGGCCTTTCAGAAGAGTAAGGGCCTAATCACTTCAAGAGAAGTATTGGCTCACTACAACCCATCACTACCGATAAGACTGGCGTGTGATGCGTCTCCCTATGGCATTGGGGCGGTACTGTCACATAAATTCCTTGATGGTTCAGAGCGGCCGATAGCTTTTGCGTCACGCTTGTTAACTTCAGCTGAGCGTAACTACGCCCAGATTGACAGAGAGGCCCTCAGCCTGGTGTGGGGGGTGAAGAAGTTCAATCACTACCTGCACGGTCAGAAATTTACTCTACTAACTGATCATCAACCTCTCGTCTCCATTTTCAACCCTCAGAAGGGCGTACCGATAATGACGGCACAACGGCTACAGAGGTGGTCCCTTTTCCTAGGGGCACACCAATATGACATCGAGTACAAAGGAACTAAACAGCATGGGAATGCTGATGGATTGTCGCACCTACCGTTGCCGATGGTGGAAGAAGAACTGGCAGTGGATCCAGTGGAGTTATTCCACTCGACTATAGTCGAATGTCTCCCTGTGACGAATGCAAACATAGAAAAGGAAACACGAAATGACCCGACACTCTCCTGGGTCTATGATTTAACGGTGAAGGGATGGCCAGCACATGGCGAACCACTGCTGCCAGCATTCTCGCCGAGAAGAGAACAGCTGTCAGTGTGCAGAGGAACCTTGATGTGTGGATCCAGAGTAGTAATTCCACCCAAATTGAAGGATAGAGTGCTCAATGAGCTTCATGAGGGTCATCTGGGAGGGGTAAAAATGAAGAACTTAGCCAGAGCGTTTGTGTGGTGGCCGGGAATCGATAGAGAAATCAAAGAGATGACCAAGAGCTGTACAGGATGCCAGAAGGTCCAAAACGCCCCACCACAAGCCCCTCTACATCCATGGGAGTGGCCCTCATCTCCATGGCAAAGGGTGCACATTGATTTTGCTGGTCCCTTTATGGACTCGATGTTTTTAATTGCGGTGGATGCACATTCAAAGTGGCCAGAGGTAATAAAAATGTCCTCAACCACCACAGAAAAAACTATCACAGTCTTATGAACCATATTCACCAGGAATGGGCTGCCTGAACAGATTTGCTCTGACAATGGACCACAGTTTCTGTCTGAAGAGTTCCGGAGGTTCTGAAAGAACAATGGTGTTAAGCATTACACATCCGCCCCATATCATCCAGCCACTAATGGATTGGCCGAGAGGTTTGTTCAAACATTCAAGAAGGCTATCAAGGCAATGTGTAATGAAGATATACCCCTACAACACAAGGTGGATAAATTCTTGTTTGCCTACCGGAGTGCGACACATGCGGTTACCAACCAAACTCCAGCCATGATGTTCTTCAATCGAAGACTACGATGCCGCTTGGATTTGGTTAAGCCAAACGTCTGAAGAGATGTGGAGAACAGGCAGTTTCAGAATATGAATGAAAGGCCGACCAGGAGTTTTAAGATAGGTCAACCAGTTTTGGCCCGGGACTACCGCACAGAGAAATGGCAGCCAGGAACGATCTGTACACGGCAAGGACCTCTAATGTATACCGTGGACGTTGGAGAGAGCATTGTAAGACGCCATGCTGACCAGATTCTAGAGTCACTGGAAAATGGCAACTCCACACCACGATCTGATACACCTAGCGATGAAACCGAAGTACCAATTGCATCTACCGCAGAATCGGTGATATTGGAAGCAGACAAACCAAACAACGACATTGATCCTGACTCAACCTTGCCAGAAGAACCTGATATCCCAAAGAGGCATTATCCAGACAGAATCAGGAAGCCTCCTCAAAGACTGAACTTATAATTGCTTAACTTCAACCAATGTATCTAGCAATCGTAATTGTAATTGTAATTAGTTATTATTTAGTTGTTAAATGAATGTTATGTACTGTTTATCTAAAAGGGGAGGAATTGTTGTGTATGTACCTTTAAGGGAATAACTGGTCTCAGACTGCAGTACCGGCAGTGACCACCCCTGTATAAAAGGCCCTAGCAGGCTTCTGTAGTTTCAGTTTCCAGGTTGTCTCCATTCAGTAAAGACTTGTTATAATCAACTCCTGCAGTCCGTGTCTCAATTATACACGGACATAATACTTCTGACCTCTCCCCTCCGGCCCTTGATCACTTTCCGACCTCCCCCCTCCGGCTCCCGGATCTTCCTCCAGCCTTCCGACCTCCAGCCCCCGATACCCACTCCGGGCTTCTGAACTCTCCCCTCCAGCCGTTAATCACTTTCCGACTTCCCCCTCCGATCCCCCCACCCCTCCCCCGATACCCACCTGACAGCCAGCCAGCCTCTCCATCTGGCTGGCTGCAAGTGGGAAACAGTGATTCTAAATGCTAATCGGGCCCTCCCGTTAAATTTGGCAAGGCCTGCGGGTAACCTGTTCTCCCGGGTTTCCCGACCACTTTCCACGTTCTCTATCCGCCTCCAAATTAAAATTCCAGCCATAGAATCGAAGAATCATACAGCACAGAAGGAGGCCATTCTGCCCATCATGCCTGTGCCAGCTCTTTGAAAGAGCTATCCACCTACTGCTGGCGGTGCTGCTGTGTCTAGAGGCAGCAGGGAAAGACCTATTACCTCACCATCACTGGAGATAGCAGCATCATTTTGTTCACCTTACTGTGCGGCTCTTCAGTCTGCACTGTAATAGAAACATAGAAGATGGGAGCAGGAGTAGGCCATTTGGCCCCTCGAGCCCGCTCTGCCATTTAATGAGATCATGGCTGATCATCCAAATTCAGTAATTCAATTCAATTCAATTCAATTCAATTCAAATCGCTTTATTGGCATGACAAGGTACATCTTATGTTGCCAAAGCATCAAAAAACATTCATGGTTGAACACATAAATACAGATCTATCCCTACAGTGTATAAACAGATATATCCCTGAGTGTATAAATATACATTCACATATAATTTGTATATACTCTTTTCTTATATTTAGTGGTTGTCCCTCTGTTTATGGCAAGCTGTAACATAGTGTGCCGCCAAGGTTACACAATTTCTCTCTTCCCCTAGTAGATATGGGAGCTTTTGGTCGTCATTCAAATTTCTGAATTCCGGGCATATTTTTGTGAATTTTGGGTAGAAATTCTCCCTTGTGCCCTGATATTTTCTACAAGCTGTGAGGAAGTGCATCTCTGTCTCCACCACTCCCTGACTGCAGTGAGAGCATATCCTGTCCTCTCTTGGTAGACGGGTCTGCCTGTGTCTACCTTTTTCGATCGCCAGGCTATGTTCACTAAGTCTGTACATTGTCAAGGTTTTTCTCAGTTTGCTATCCTTTACCATGGTCAGGTAATCAGCCATGTTGTATTGTCTGTTTAGGGCCAAGTAGCAATTGAGTTTGTTTTGGGTTTTTGTTGTTTCTGCCCAATATGACAGATATTTTTCCTTTTGCTTAGTGACGATTGTGTTGGGTCGAATTCTTTGTGTTACGCTGTCACTGTCCTGGGGCTGGTTATTGTTAGTAGTGTTAGTAGTTACTTCACTGAGTCCCAGGACTAGTTGACTGAGGGTATTCTTCTTTATGGTCCTCTCTTGGCATTTCAGGGCTTCGTAATGATAGCAGTGGGGGTTGCTCATTTTTAGGTGTTTCCAAAATTTGGTGGCTCTTTTTTGGATAGTGATTATTAATGGATATTGGCCTAGTTCTGCCCTGCATGCATTGTTTACGGTTTTCCTTTGAGTCCGGAGGATACTTTTACAGAATTCTGCATGTAGGATCTCAATTGGGTGTTTGTCCCATTTTGCAAATTCTTGTTGTGTTAGCGGTCCCCACATCTCACTGCCATAGAGTGCAATTGGTTCAATTACTGATTTGAAAATTTTGAGCCAAATGCTAATTGGGATTTCTATTTGGATTGATTTTTTAATGGCATAGAAAGCCCTTCTTGCTTTCTCTTTCAGTTCATTCACAGCCAGATGAAAATTTCCCGTAGAACTGATTTTTAAGCCCAAGTATGTGTAGTTAGTGGTTTGTTCAATTTTGGTTGTTCCTAGTGTGAAATTTATTTTGGGTCCCTGATGTCTGGATCTTTGCTGGAACACAAGGACTTTGGTTTTTTGGGGGTTTATTGTCAGGGCCCAGGTCTGGCAGAACAACTCCAGCAGATCCAGGTTCTGCTGTAGACCCTCCTTAGTTGGTGACAGCAGAGCCAGGTCATCTGCATAGAGGAGGAATTTAACCTTGGATTCATATAGGGTGAGGCCGGGTGCTGTAGATTGTTCAAGTAGTTTTGCCAATTCATTTATGTAAATATTAAAGAGTGTCGGTGAGATGGCGAGCCCTGCGTCACCCCCCGCCCCTGTGGGAAGTATTTTATTTGTTTGTCTCCAATTTTAACTGCACATTTATTGTTTGTATACATTGATTTAATTACATCATATGTTTTTCCCCCTACCCCGCTTTCGATAAGTTTCAGGAATAGACCGTCGTGCCAGATGGAATCGAAAGCCTTCTGGAAATCTATAAAGCATGCGTAGATTTTGCTTTTGTTTTGATGAACATGTTTGTCAATTAGGGTCTGTAGGGTGAAGATATGATCTGACGTTCTATAGTTTGGTAGGAATCCAATTTGGCTTTTACTCAAGACATTGTGCTCCTCAAGGAAGTTTATAAGTCTTTTGTTTATGATACTACAGAATACCTTCCCCAGGTTACTGTTTACACAGATGCCTCGATAGTTATTTGGGTTGACTTTGTCCCCACTTTTGTATATGGGCGTTATGAGTCCTTTGTTCCAGATATCAGGGAAGTAACCGACACTCAGAACCAAGTTGAAGAGTTTTAGGATAGCCAGTTTCATTTTATCGTCTGTGTGTTTAATCATCTCGCTTAGTATGCCGTCTGCACCGCAAGCTTTTCCTGGTCGCAGGTCCTTGAGTTTTTCAAATAGTTCTTTTTCTGTTATTATGGAGTCTAGCGGGTTTTGGTTATCTTTTATGGCCATTTCGAGCTTTTCCAGTTTTTTGCATATTTGGTGTTGCTCTGGCCTTAGTGTGTTTTTCTGGTATAATTTTTCAAAGTGGTTTTCCCATGTGTCTCCATTTTGAATGGCCAATTCGTCGTGTTGTTTTTTGTGTAATGTATTCCAGTTGTCCCAGAAACAATTGGAATCAATGGATTCCTCAATGGAGCTGAGTGTATTCTTAATATACTGTTCTTTTTTGGTTCTGAGTGTGTTTCTGTATTGTGTTAGTGTCTGACAATAAGTAAGGCGTAATTCCTCGTTTTCTGGTTGTCTGTGTTTTTGGTTTGATATTTTTCTAAGTTTTTTCCTCATGTTATGGCCTCATGTTAGTACCCTGTTCCTGCCTTCTCTCCATCTCCCATGATCCCTTTAGCCTCAAGAAATATATCCAACTCCTTCTTGAATATATTTAATGAATTGGCCTCAACTGCCCTGTGTGGCAGAGAATTTCACAGGTTCACCACTCTCTGGGTGAAGAAGTTCCTCCTGATCTCAGTCCTAAATGGCTTACCCCTTATCCTTAGACTGTGACCCCTGGTTCTGGACTCCCCCGCCATCGAGAACATCCTTCCTGCATTTCGTCTGTCTAGTCCCATGAATGGAGCGACGCTGGAACCTGAAGAATCGCTCGTGAGGAGTGACGTTGGTGGACGTAGAAAGAAGAGACCTGATGGAATGCAACACGCCAGGGAGCACTGTTACCCACTGCTGGTCTGGTAGGTTGCGTGACCTCAGTGCAAGACGAACAGTGTTCCAAATGATAGCGTTGTATCTCTCAACCTGCCCGTTACCGATGGGATTATATGGTGTTGTTTTACTTGTGGCGATTCCCCATTGGGAAAGATAACTTTTGAGTTCGCTTGACATGAAGGAGAGACCCCGATCAGAGTGGATGAAATTGGTTGTACCGCAAAGGGAAAAGACTTGATCGAGGCATTTGATCACTGTGGAAGTAAGCATATTGGGACGGGAAAGCAAAGGGAAAGCGTCAATATTCGTCCACCATAGTAAGTAAGTAGGTGTTTCGCGTTGAGGAAGGCAATAGCCCTTTAAAGTCAATGCTGAGTCGCTGTATAGCGTGTATGAGCGAGCCATCCGATGGACAGAAGAATTGCGGTTTTAATTCCGCATAAATTCTACAGGTGGAGCATGTTCTTTTCACATCTTCCGTAGAAAATGGGAGATTTTTAGATCGCACAAAGTGCAACATATGGGTAACGCCAGGATGGCATAAGTCAGTATGAAGATCCGCAAGAGTCGAAGTTGACATAGAAGAGCAGAATGCATGCGTGAGGGTATCCGGGGCTACATTTGCTTTGCCGGGTCGATACTGTATGGTGTAGCCAAAGGCGGCCAATTCCATCCTCCAGAGTTGTATTTTGTTATTCTTGATCTTAGTGCATTTCCGATTATCCAGCATAAAGGCCACGGAGTGCTGATCAGTTATAAGCGTGAAATGGCGACGAGCGAGAAAATGACTCAATTTACGCACTACTTCGATGATGGCCATAGCCTACTTCTCGACAGAAGGATAATGGAGCTCGCTACCCTGCAAAGTTCTGGACAGAAATGCAATGGGTCGACCACCTTGATTCAAGGTAGCCGATATCGCCACCTCCGATGCATCGCACTCGACCACGAAAGGAAGATTTTCATCGATGGAACGAAGCGTGGCTTTTTCTAGTTGTCGCTTGAGGAGGTTGAAAGCTGAAATAGCCATTGCCTCCAACGGAAATTACTTCACGTGAAGCAGGGGCTGGATCTTATCGGAGAAGTGGTGTATCCACTTCGCATAATAGGTGAACATGCCGAGTGCCCGACGAAGAGAGCCGAGATTCGAAGGGGGAGGGAGCTCCTGAAGCGGACGAAGCCACTCCAGATCTGGTTTGATGACACCGTTGCCCACCCAATAGCCAAGGATGTTGACTGATGGTACTGATTTCACAGATTTGGACTCATTTAAGGTTAAGTTGCGACGACGGAGAACGTCAAAAAATTTCTGGAGGTTGGCATCATGCTCCTTCTGGTCATGACCAGCAATGGTGATATTATCTAGATATGGAAAAGTGTCCGTTAAGTTCTCCTGTTTGACTAGGCTATCCATTGCCCATTGAAAGATGGCCACCCCATTGGTGGCCCCAAATGGAAGGCGACAGAACTGGTAAAGCCGACCATTGGCCTCAAAGGCCGTATACTTTTTGTCAGAGTCCTTTAACGGTACTTGATGGTATGCACCCTTTAAATCAAAAGTTGAAAATACCTTGTAGTTGGCAAGGTTATTGACCATGTCATCGATGCGTGGTAGTGGGTAGGCATCCAGGTTGGTATACTGGTTAATAGTTTGCGAGTAATCAATTCAAAGACGTTTCTTGTGTTGCTTCATAGGATTTTTAACAACGAAGACTTGAGCCAGCCAGGGAGATGAACATGGCTCAATGATACCGTCAGCTAGAAGGCGAGAGATCTCTGCCTCGATAAAGGATAGATCATCTTGGCTGAAACGTCGTGATTTAGTGACTATGGGCTTACATCGGGGGGAAAGATTGGCAAACAAGGAGGGCTTGTCGAGCGAAGCCGCTGAAAGCGCACAAAACGGTACTTTGGAAATAGTAAGCTCCGGCTTTGACCCTCCAAACTCGAAAGTGAGTCTTTTGTGTTGTTTCTGGAAATCCTGTCCCAGGAGCACATCACTGCATAGGTTCTTGAGCACCCCGAGCCGGGTGGAGAAATAAGTGCGGCCATTGAGAATAAGGTCAACAAGACAAAAGAGTTGGTGATCAGTGTCGTCAGAGTCATTACAATTTCCCTGTCCGAGGGGTAAATACGCAGTTTTAACTTACTGACAGCCCGCTCACTAATGAAGCTGTCAGAGCTGCCTGATTCGATTAGTGCGCTCAAAATGTGTCCATTTACCGAAACCTTCATGGCTGCATGGGACAGACTTTGGGGAAAAACAGCTGTGATGGGAGGAGGAGCAGTTTTATCCTTGACAGCTATAACCTTAGTAGTGGTTTCTTGGGGGAGGAGCAGTTTTATAGATAGTTTTGCAGCTACTAACAGGAGCTCTTGACCGGTATACCTTAGAAAGGTGGCCTTTCTTACTAACAGAGGCACTTGACTGGCATACCTTAGAAAAGTGACCTTTCTTGCTGCAATGATTGCAGGTTGCGTTTTAAGCAGGACAAAATTTCCTATAATGGAATGTACCTCCACAGAAGAAACACTTCCTTCCAGATTGCCAAGATGCCGCTAGGGCAGGGTCATCATCAGTGAAGGCTTCTAGGGTAGGTTTGTCATCAGCTGGGTTAGAGTCATCATCAGTGAGGGCTTCCACCCGAGACCTATCGAAGGAGTCATTAAAAGTGATAGCAGCAGCCCATGCACGTGGTAAAAGATAAGTATCTGCATTCCGCTTTGCTAAGTCCAGGGAACATGCCTGGTCATAGGCAGCCTGTAACTCGAGGGTTTTATTCTCCAACAGACGCTGGCGTATGAAGGGAGACGTAATCCCGTTAATAAAGGAATCACAAATTAGCTCTTGCTGCTACTGCTCAGCTGTGACAGCTTTAAGATTACAATCCTTGCTCAGCCTGTGAAGCTTTTGAAGGAATTCGTCAAGTGATTCCCTGGGTTGTTGTCGAGTTGTGGCCAGTAGATGCTGAGCAAAAATTTTGTTTGGGGCCTTAACATATAGTCGCTGTAATATTAGGATAGCGGAGTCATAGTCTACACAGTCTTCGATATAGTCAAACACATGAGGAGATACATAATTGGCAAGTATCTCTAATTTATCAGGAACATTCTCACCACACACCCTAAGGAAGTTGCTGAAGGTACGATACCAGTGTTTCCATTCCTTAGCAGTTGTAGGTGAATTCGGGTCCAGGTCAAGACGAGCGGGTCTGAGTAGTTTGTCCATGATGGATTGATTACTACGTCAGAGTTCCTTTTACAGTTGAAGTCGTAGCTGGCTGTTCCCAAAATCACTCAGAGCGTGGAGCCGATACTCAGTTGATTAAATTGACGTAAGAAAACTACTAAGCACTTGGTTGAGTATAAAACAAGGCTTTAATCAACTGTTTCACAACCATGAGATTCTAGTTACATCACTAGTTCTTGGTTACAAAAATGTCGTGGGCAAGCTTGGCCCACGCCCGAGTATTTATACTCCTTGGACGGCGCCACCAGCTGGCCGCCCAGTGTTATTTCATGTGTCATTTCTTCATGAACGATAAGATTCATGACACATCATTCCTGCCATCCCAGGTATCAGCCTGGTGAATCTTCGCTGCACTCTCTCCATGGCAAGAACTTCCTTCCTCAGATAAGGCGACCAAAACTGCACACAATACTCAAGCTGTGGTCTCACCAAGGCCCTGTACAACTGCAGCAAGACATCCTTGCTCCTGTACTTGAATCCTCTCGCTATGAAGGCCAACATACCATTTGCCTTCTTAACCGCCTGCTGCACTTGCATGCTTACCTTCAGCGGCTGGTGCACAAGGACACCCAGGCCTCGTTTCACTTCCCCTTTTCCCAATCTATTGCCGTTCAGATAATAACCTGTCTTCCTGTTTTTGCCACCAAAGTGGATAACCTCGCATTCATCCACATTATACTGCATTTGCCATGCATCTGCCCAATCACCCAACCTGTCCAAATCATACTGGAGTTTCTCTGCATCCTCCTCACAGCACACACGCTCACCCAGCTTTGTGTCGTCTGCAAACTTGGAGATATTACATGTAGTTCCCTCGTCTAGATCATTAATATATATTGGCCCAGTAATTCCATTCCAAACGCGTGAGTATGGTCGGGGTACTCATGCGTCTGGCCGGAGGAAATGCCGGTTTTCAGCATGCACAGCGCATGTGGAGAAAACCGGCATTTCCTGTCCTCTGAATGAAGGGGTTCAGAGGCACAGCGCGTGTGACTGCACAGGCAGCGCATGCGCAGTGAACTTTGTCGATTTCATTCATGGATTCAGTGAGGTTAAGTCCTTACAACTTACGCATGAAAAAAGCATGTGTAAAGTTGCTCCAGAGGCTGCGGAGGAAGATATATTTTATCGTGGAGCTTCTGAAAGGCAATATTTTTGTTTGGGAAAGGGAGGAAAGTTATTTTAAGAAATGATGAGGTAAGTTTTAAAGTTTAATTTTTTTTTTTTTTTAAACGGGTTTTCAGTACTGTAGGTGGAAGGAGCAATTGTGGCTGTGTGAATTGAATTTGCTGTGTTTATTAAATGTGAAAATGACTGTTCTAAAATGAGTAATGTAACATTTCCAACATTTTTAAGAAAGAAACTGTTCATCAGTAATATATTCTTTTAAGTAATTATGTATGTATGTCCATATATATTCCTTTACGTATATGTATATATTCCTTTACTTATGTGTATGAATGTATGTATTTAATTATGATTTTCCAATAAGTTACTTTCTCTGAAAGTCATAATTAAATACATACATTCATACACATAAGCAAAGGAATATATACAGACATACATACATAATTACTTAAAAGAATATATTACTGATGAAAAGTTTCTTTCTTAAAAATGTTGGAGTCATTTTCACATTTAATAAACACAGCAAATTCAATTCACATAGCCACAATTGCTCCTTCTACCTACAGTACTGAAAACCCGTTTTAAAAAACAAAAATAAACTTTAAAACTTACCTCAGCATTTCTTAAAATAACTTTCCTCCCTTTCCCAAACAAAAATATTGCCTTTCAGAAGCTCCACGATAAAATATATCTTCCTCCGCAGCCTCTGGAGCAACTGTACTCATGCTTTTTTCATGTGTAAGTTGTAAGGACTTAACCTCACTGAAAGCATGAATGAAACCGGCGAATTTTACTGCGCACGCGCTGCCTGTGCAGTCGCACGTGTTCTGCCTCTGAACCCCTTTGTTCAGAGGACAGGAAATGCCGGTTTTCCCCGCATGCGCTGTGCATGCTGAAAACCGGCATTTCCTCCGGCCAGACGCGTGAGTACCCCGACCGTACTCACGCGTTTGGAACGGAATTACTGGGCCAACATTTTACATGTCAATAAAATGAAAAATTTAACAATTGCATGATTTGCCCCCTCGCATCTGCGACTGAGGGTCCAAGGGAGGTGCATTGTGCAAGAGGTCATCGTCGTACGTATCCTCACACTGTTCCCTTTCGGGAACTGTATGAAGTGGTGGAAGGATTTCTGGCCACGTTAACGCTCCTTCCGTGACCATAACCATCTTCATACTAGCCATTAGGGTGGTTAGTCCTATGGCGTGAGGGTTTTACGGGCTCCCACAACCCATCTGAGGGGGGGGGGGCCACCCACACCCGCGGACGCAAGTATCCCGCTGGATGTCCACCCAGAATTTATAGTTGGAGCTCCGACTCCACTTGCCGGGACTGTCTGGAGCGGGGCTCAAAACCCTACTCCTTCTGGCCCAGCGGCGGGGATGCTTACCGCTACGCAAAAGGCCCACTCCGCGCAAAAGGTGACACCCATACATTTCCTGCGCCTTTTCCCTCCCCGTGACTGGAGCCCTATGCTGCCACTTGAAAGACCAAGCTATCATCTGTCCTTTTTGCGGCGCCTTGGACTTCTCATTACCAATGATGAGCAGGCGCTGCGCCTCCACCTCGTTGAGGAGATTGCTGAGGTCATCATCAGTTCAATTGTGAGTTCTTTTAATGCCGTGAATTGTGCTCATTCCAGCCATTTCACGTTGCTAATTTGAGTGGGCCTTTGGCGTAGCGGTAGCATCCCCGCCGCTGGGCCACACGGCGTAGGGTTTCTAACCCCACTCCAGACAGTCCCGGCAAGTGGAGTCGGAGCTCCGGCTCTAAATTCTGGGTAGACATCCAGTGGGATATTTGCGTCCGTGGGTGTGGGTGGCCACCCCCCTCATATAGGTTGTGGGAGCCCGTAAAACCCTCCCGCCATAGGACTAACCACCCTAATGGCTAGTACAAAGATGGTTACGGTCACGGAAGGAGCGTTAATCACGGCCAGAAATCCTTCCACCACTTCATACAGTTCCCCAAAGGGAACAGTGTGAAGACACGTACGACGACGACGTTGCTAATTAAATAAATGGAATGAAAAAAATGCTTTCAGGGCTTTTAAAAGTCTTTAAATTGCTTTAATTCTGTTTAAAACTACTTCAGATTCTTCAAAATAATGTAAACGTTTTTAAAAGTTTATAAAAGTTACCAAAAGCTTCTTAAAAATACCAAAAACCTATTTAAAATGCTGCTCTACATGTAAAAATGCTTTGCAGCTTGTGAGAAACATTGGGGGCGTGTCCTTTTAAAATGAGACCTCAAGGGGCGTGTCTCACTTGCATTGCGCGCTCCAGGCTTCGCGCTGGCTGCACTCCTGGGCGGCGTGACGTCAGACGCTGCCCGGGAGTCAACATTTTAAAACAGGAATTCCAGGCATCCCTGAAGCTCAACGGCCGGCGCGTCAGGTAAGTACAGATCGGGGGCTTGCACGCGCGGCAAGCCCCCGACCCGAATTTCTGCCCCATTGTGAATAGCTGGGGACCTAGCACCGATCCCTGCGGCACCCCACTAGTCACTGCCTGCCACTCGGAAAAAGACCCGTTTATTCCAAATCTTTACTTCCAGTCTGCCAACCAGTCCTCTATCCAAGTCAGTACCTTACCCCAATCCCATGTGCCTTAACTTTGCACGCTAATCTTTCATGCGGGACCTTATTGAATGCCTTCTGAATGCAAAGTATGTCATTGCATTAGTGGTTGCGATGACTGCTCATTTCAGGCAAGTATATAAAAACACGGTGGAACGAGGCAAAATATTGATTTTTTGTAACATACTGGGATGAGCTCAGAACTGGACCCCAAATACTCAGCTTGGGTGGTTGATTCTGTTTTAAAAAAAATATTATTAATAAGGCAAAACCCCCGGTGAAGGGCATTTACCTGTGGTTTAAAAAGAGCAGGAAGGAAAACAAAATAAATACAGAAGAAGCGCTTAGGCATTCCGCTTGGGTTTAAAAAGGTTTCCGCCAAAATTAATTTGCATAACCACAAGTGTAAACTCTCCCATGCACCAGTGCAATTGGGGCAGCGTAATCGAACGCAATCATTTATTTTTCCCTTGCATTAAAAAACATTCCTTGATGTATTTAAGAGCGGTAACCTGGAGCAATTTTATTAATACAGCTGAAAATGGGTTTATCATCAAAAAATAAGCATTTTTAATCAGAGTGTCTAGTCCACCACCTGCGAGAAACCCGATTTTAAATAACTGAAAATGACTTAAAGAAAACTACACTGAACCATTTACTAGTTACATTGGTGTACACTAGTCAGTTTCTTAGTAAATTAAATATTTTTAAGAGTAAAAACTTTAATAATGTGCCTACTGGTGGCTGTGTGCCTAAGAAAATGAGCATAATTGGAAGACCAGCCTCAAAAGGCCACAATCGGCAGAAACTCGTCATCCTCAGTACTTCAATCTGGAGGCGCGGTCAGTTTTGAGGGTGGAGCCAGCTTCGGGCAAAATGGTTTACATTCGACGTAACTTAGGTTTAAAATTCCCCGCTCTGTTGCACTGGTTCGGCCAATTTTGCACTGAGAATACTAGCGCGACCGAGCAGAAACTCTACCCCTATGTTTTTGGTCAATTTGCGCTCACAAAAATGCGGGATGACAGGATTGGAGATTTCTTTTTCTTTTTCCGGCCCCTGTAAGTCCAATAGAGAACGGGCCAGTTGAGAATGAGTCAGTTGCGGAGTAAAAGCTCCCTTTACTTGCTTTAAAAAGGTGTCTTATCCCCAATCTCAGCAAAATCCTAATTGAACCGGTTTGAATTTTTCAGTATCCCACATCACCAATTCTTACGGCCTGGATGAGATTGCCAATTAATGCCAAATTATGTGCAATGTTTTTGTGTGGGTCTATGCCCAAACTCAGTTCATTTAGGACTCTTCAGGATAGCAGAAAGAAGAAACTATTATGCTTTAGTTGTAGCTGGATGAAAATCTTTTTGCAAAGTTCGGTTATCCTGAAGTTTCTGGGTTCCAAAAGGGTGGCATTGTTGATATCCGCCTGGAAGGGGTGCTTAAAATTTGGGGCAGACCGCGGTTATGCTGGGATTTTGTCCCATTTGTAGAAGCCCTATAACTTCCAGAGGGGAGTGGGGCTAAGTTGGGCTTATGCGGATTTTTTACTTGTGTCCTCACATCAAGGGGCGTGTCTGGAGGAGTTCCAAGGCCACCCTGGGCATTCCACCCTTTAGGTCCTTTAAAGGTTTTAGTGGAACTCTCGTCAGCTGAGAGCTGATTTCAAGTAAAAGGTAATCGAACCAGGAAGCATTTGGCTACCTTCCCCAAGAGGTCCAATTAATCCATTGGGAGCTGGAGGTTGAAGCAATGAAGGTTTCCTTTGGGTCCTTGTTGGGTCTCTTCTCTGCCACTGGGACAGTGTGGCACCGTCCTGACCAGCGGTTCAGGGTGTGGGCCACTGAAGTGCCCTTGCGTTTGGTGGTGGCTGGGGGGAGGCAGGGGTGGGGGGGACTTCTGCTCCACTATACTTGTGCCGGCGGATCTACCCCTGAGTATTTCAGGGCCAGCGTGCTTATCTGTTGTAGGACCCATTTCTCAGGTAATTTTACTGATCTTGTGACATTATAAGATGGTGCTAAAATGGCAGTGTATATGCAGAAATAGATGACTGGCATCAGACAGCAGAGCATTGAGCGTCTGATAGGTAAAATCTTGAGCCATTGTCCAGGGATTTGCAGAGCCTGAAAGGAGAAGACCTTGTGCATTATCTGGGGAGGCATGAACATCCAACAAGGAAAGGCTTCAATATTGATGCAATCCCATCAAAAACACATCGGCTTGGAACTTGCAGTCCTGATGGTGGTGAACTGGCAGCGTTCGCCGTCATCTCTTCTTTGAAACAGACCGCAACTTCAGGATTTAGTGCATGTGCAGCCTAATGCGAAATCCTGAAGTTGTGGCCTGTCATTCACTGCTCCGACAAAGGCTGCGCTGTGGACCCCCCACCCCGCCCAGAGCCAGCAATCAGTGAAATTACTGCTCTGACGAAAACTGCCCATTTTCCGAACAAATATCGCTGTTAGAGACCTCATAAAAAGTTAGGCCATGAGGTGTAACTGGGTAAAAACCGTGATGAGGTCCTAAAAGCTGAATATAGGGAGTTAGGAGGTAAATTAAAAAATAGGACCTCAAAGGTAGTAATCTCAGGATTGCTACCAGTGCCACGTGCTAGTCAGAGTAGAAATAGAAAGATATTTCAGATGAATATGTGGCTAGAGGAATGGTGCAAGGGGGAGGGATTCAAATTTCTGGGACACTGGAACCGGTTCTGGGGGAGGTGGAACCAGTACAAAACGGACGGTTTGCACCTGGACAGGGCCGGGACCGATGTCCTAGGGGGAGTGTTTGCTAATGCTCTGGAGGAGAGTTTAAACTAAAATGGCAGGGGGTTGGGAACCTGAGCGTAGAGACAGAGGAAAGGGAAACAAGGATAAAAGCAAAAGACAGGAAGGAGAAAAACAAAAGTGGCAGGCAGAGAAATCAAGGGTTTAAATCAAACATGGCCACAGTAAATAATAATTCTAAAAGATCTAAGAGCGTTAAAAAAACAAGCCTGAAGGCTTTGTGTCTTAATGCAAGGAGCATTCGTAATAAGGTGGATGAATTAGCTGCGCAAATAGAGGTAAACGAATATGATATGATTGGGATTACGGAAACATGGCTCCAGGGTGGCCAAGGCTGGGAACTCAATATCCTGGGGTATTCAATATTCAGGAAAGATAGGCAAAAAGGAAAAGGAGGTGGGGTAGCATTGCTGGTTAAAGAGGGGATTAACACAATTGAAAGGAAGGATATTAGCTCTGATGATGTGGAATCTGTATGGGTAGAACTGAAAAATACCAAGGGGCAGAAAACATTAGTGGGAGTGGTATATAGACCTCCAAACAGTAATGCGGAGGTCGGAGATGGCATTAAATGGGAAATTAGAGAAGCGTGCAATAAGGGCACAGCAGTTATCATGGGTGACTTTAATCTACATATAGATTGGGCTAACCAAATTAGTAACAATACTGTGGAGAAGGAATTCCTGGAGTGTATACGGGATGGTTTCCTGGACCAATATGTCGAGGAACCAACTAGAGATCAGGCCCTTTTTTCCACCCCTTTGTTTTGGGTTTTCCCTCCCCCCCCTCTTTTTTTTACATGGCAGCTGTCTCTCATTCTGCCAGTACATTTCACACCTAATCTGAGCCGTCTTTTGTCTCTTTACTAGTCCTATCACCATCTTGTCTCGTTTTGAATAGCTCTTAATGTCTATTCACTTCTTTTGTTCTCTCCCAGCCCTGCCTTTCGATCTATTTCATTTCCTTTCCAGTTTTGAAAAAGGGTTAGACCCGAAACATCAACTCTAATTTCTCTCCACGGATGTTGCCTGGCCTGCTGAGTTTTTCCAGCATTTTCTGTTGTTATTAGAGATCAGGCCATCTTAGACTGGGTATTATGTAATGAGAAAGGATTAATTAGCAATCTTGTTGTACGAGGCCCCTTGGGTCAGAGCGATCATAATATGATAGAATTCCTCATTAAAATGGAGAGTGAAATAGTTGACTCAGAGACTAGGGTCCTGAATTTAAATAAAGGGGATTACGATGGTATGAGGTGTGAGTTGGGTAGGATTGATTGGGGAATGACACTCAAAGGGTTGACGGTGGATGGGCAATGGCAAACATTCAAAGATCGCATGGATGAACTACAGAATTTGTTCATCCCAATTTGGCATAAAAATAAAACAAAAAAGGTGACTCAACCGTGGCTAACAAGGGAAATTAGGGATAGCATAAGACCCAAGGAGAGGACATATAAATTGGCCAGAAAAAGCAGTAAACCTGAAGATTGGGAGCAGTTTAGGATTCAACAAAGGAGGACAAAGGGATTAATTAAGAGGAGGAAAATAGAGTATGAGAGTAAGCTTGCAGCGAACATAAAAACTGACTGTAAAAGCTTTTATAAATATGTGAAGAGAAAAAGATTGGTGAAGTCAAGCGTAGGTCCCTTGCAGTCAGAATCAGGGGAATTTATAATGGGGAACAAAGAAATGGCGGACCAATTAAATACATACTTTGGTTCTGTCTTCACAAAGGAGGACACAAATAACCTCCCAAAGATGTCGGGGAACATAGGGTCTAATGACAGGGAGGAACTGATAGAAATCAGTATTTGTAGAGAAACGGTGTTAGGGAAATTGATGGGATTGAGGGCCGATAAATCCCCAGGGCCTGATAATCTACATCCTCGGGTACTTAAGGAAGTGGCCCTAGAAATAGTAGATGCATTGGGGGTCATCTTCCAAATTTCGATAGACTCTGGAACAGTACCCATGGATTGGCGGGTAGCTAATGTTACCCCACTGTTCAAAAAGGGTGGTAGAGAGAAAATGGGGAATTACAGACCGGTAAGCCTGACATCGGTAGTGGGGAAAATGCAAGAGTCCATTATAAAGGATGTAATAGCAGAGCACTTGGAAAGCAGTGACCGGATCGGACAAAGTCAACATGGATTTACAAAAGGTAAATCGTGCTTGACTAATCTACTGGAATTTTTTGAGGATGTAACTGGTAAAATAGATAAGGGAGAACCAGTGGATGTGGTGTTTTTGGACTTTCAAAAGGCTTTCGATAAGGTCCCGCATAAGAGATTAGCGTGTAAAATTAAGGCACATGGGATTGGGGGCAAGGTATTGACTTGGATAGAGAACTGGTTGGCAGATAGAAAGCAAAGAGTTGGAATAAACGGGTCTTTTTCCGAGTGGCAGGCAGTGACTAGTGGGGTACCGCAGGGATCGGTCCTTGGACCCCAGCTATTCACAATATATATTAATGATCTGGATGAGGTAACTAGATGTAATATCTCCAAGTTTGCAGACGACACAAAGCTGTGTGGGCGTGTGTGCTGTGAGGAGGATACCGAGAAACTCCAGTATGATTTGGACAGGTTGGGTGATTGGGCAGAAGCATGGCAGATGCAATATAACGTGGATAAATGTGAGGTTATCCACCTTAACAACCTAGAACAGGTGCTCACTAGACTACAGGAACATGGGCTGCGAGCCAACCACCCCAAGTGCGAATTTTTTAAGAAACAGATATCGTATTGTGGCCACGTGATTGATGAAGAGGGGTTACATAAGTCTCTGACAAAATTGAAGTGGTTGTTAAGGCCCCAGCGCCTGAAAATGTGTCGCAACTGAGGTCATTCCTCGGGTTGGTGAATTACTATCATAGGTTTTTGCCGAATTTGTCGACAATTCTGCACCCGCTGAATGCCCTGCTACGAACGGGGGTAGCATGGAAATGGAGCGATGATTGTAAACGTGCTTTTCAGAAGAGTAAGGACTTAATCACTTCAAAGGAAGTATTGGCTCACTACAACCCAGCACTCCCAATCAGGCTGGCGTGTGATGCATCTCCCTACGGCATTGGGGCGGTACTGTCACATAAATTCCTTGATGGTTTGGAGAGGCCGATAGCTTTTGCGTCACGCTCGTTAACTTCTGCCGAGCGTAACTATGCCCAGATTGACAGAGAGGCCCTCAGCCTAGTGTGGGGGGTGAAGAAGTTCAATCACTATCTGCACGGTCAAAAATTTACTCTACTAACCGATCTTCAACCTCTTGTCTCCATTTTCAACCCTCAGAAGGGCGTACCGATAATGACAGCACAACGGCTGCAGAGATGGTCCCTTTTCCTAGGGGCACACCAATATGACATCGAGTACAAAGGAACTAAACAGCATGGAAATGCTGATGGATTGTCACGTCTACCGTTGCCGACGGTGGACGAAAAGACCTTGCAGTGGATCCAATGGAGTTATTCAACTCGACCATAGTCGAATGTCTCCCTGTGACGAATGCAAACATAGAAAAGGAAACACGGAATGACCCGACACTATCACGGGTCTATGATTTAACGGTGAAGGGATGGCCAGCACATGGCGAACCACTGCTACCAGCATTCTCGCCGAGAAGAGAACAGCTGTCAGTGTGCAGACGAACCTTGATGTGTGGATCCAGAGTAGTAATTCCACCTAAGTTGACGGATAGAGTGCTCAATGAGCTTCATGAGGGTCATCTGGGTGGCATAAAAATGAAGAGCTTATCCAGAGCGTTTGTGTGGTGGCCGGGAATCGATAGAGAAATCGAAGAGATGACCAAGAGCTGTGCAGGATGCCAGAAGGTCCAAAATGCCCCACCACAAGCTCCTCTGCATCCATGGGAGTGGCCCTCATCTCCATGGCAAAGGGTGCACATTGATTTTGCTGGTCCCTTCATGGACTCGATGTTTTTAATTGCGGTGGATGCACATTCAAAGTGGCCAGAGGTAATAAAAATGTCCTCAACCACCACGGAAAAAACTATCACAGTTTTACGAACCATATTCGCCAGGAATGGGCTGCCTGAACAGATTTGTTCTGACAATGGACCACAGTTTGTGTCTGAAGAGTTCCGGAGGTTCTTAAAGAACAATGGTGTTAAGCATTACACATCTGCCCCATATCATCCAGCCACTAATGGATTGGCCGAGAGGTTTGTCCAAACATTCAAGAAGGCTATCAAGGCAATGTGTAATGAAGATATACCCCTACAACACAAGGTGGATAACTTCTTGTTTGCCTACCGGAATGCGACACATGCGGTTACCAACCAAACTCCAGCCATGATGTTCTTCAATCGAAGACTACGATGCCGCTTGGATTTGGTTAAGCCAAACGTCCGAAGAGATGTGGAGAACAGGCAGTTTCAGAATATGAATGAAAGGCCGACCAGGAGTTTTAAGATAGGTCAACCAGTTTTGGCCTGGGACTACCGCACTGAGAAATGGCAGCCAGGAACGATGTGTACACGACAAGGACCTCTCATGTATACCGTGGACATTGGGGAGAGCATTGTAAGACGCTATGCTGACCAGATTCTAGAGTCACTGGAAAACGTCAACTCTACACCACGATCTGATACACCTGGTAATGAAATCGACGTTCCAATTGCAGCTACCGCAGAACCGGTAATATTGGAAGCAGATGAACCAAACAACGACATTGATTCCGACTCAACATTGCCAGAAGAACCTGATACCCTAAAGAGGCGTTATCCAGACAGAATCAGGAAGCCTCCTGAAAGACTGAACTTATAATTGCTTAAACTTAACCAATGTATCTAGCAACTGTAATTGTGATTGTAATTCATTATCCTTTAGTTGTTAAATGAATGTTATGTACTGTTTATCTAAAAGGGGAGGAATTGTTGTGTATGTACCTTTAAGAGAATAACTGGTCTCAGACTGCAGTACCGGCAGTGACCACCCCTGTATAAAAGGCGCTAGAGAGCCTCTGTTTGTTAGTTTCGTTATTGCCTTTCACCAGTAAAGATCTATTTGTTTTCACTCCTGCTAGTCCGTGTCTCAATCATTCACGGACTTAACAGTTCCTGTGATGGAAAATGCTGAGCTAGCACTTGAGATACTAAAATATCTAATTAAGAATAATCTGAAGTTCAAACATTGGAAGAGCTTGCATTAGGAATGATTCATTATATTATATTAGCATTAATACTTGAGTTGACTGGTTTGTTGAGGCAGTGTGGGGTAATGTGGTTGATAAATATTTAGTCTAGTCTTATATTCAATTAGACTTTTCTATGTGGACTCAGACAAAACCAAACCTCCAACCTTGAACCAATTTTTAAATTCCGATTATGTATGTTATTGTTTTGGACCTTGCTTGAAGATCAGTTAACCAGAGCTGTTGTGAATTATGTTTCGTACTTTTAAGCAGTAATTTTTTTTAATGAAATGTTATCGGTTGCATCTCTGGTTTTGCTGAAAAAAACATTTTGAATCAGATTTACGTGAATGATTAGGGGGCGGTATGAAGTTCACACCGGCCTCAGTGAAAAATCAAGATTTCCTGTTTGAAATGGTTCTGAGCTTGCTTTGAGTGGTGAGCTGCACAGTGTAAATAATCAAGTGTCAGAACAGTTGCCTGGATCAGGGCCAGTTCCCATTGATCAGTGAACACAATGGTGAAGGTTTACAACATTGGCAGGGCTGTTAAAATCAGAGTGGGTCAGCAATTCGATAGAAAAGACCTCACAGGGGTTTAATATTACCCACACCGGTTTGACTGACCTTGCGCTTCTGGTAACATAATGTTTAAATATCAGATTTCGGGAAACTTTAAACACACGCAGATTAAATCACGTTCTATAGAAAGAAAAGCTGGCCGTTACCTTTCAGCTACACGTGTCTGTTCATTATGTCATAGAGTCATAGGGCTAGATTTTCAGTTGCTTGCGCCAGCAGTTAGCGCCTTAAGAGAAGTGATTTCCGGGCGCTATGCGTGTAGCGCCCGGGCGCAGCGCAGTTTGCGCCCCGCCCCAAATTAAGTTGCCCGTTAGCGCCGGCGCAAAGTTTAGCGCCCGCCCGGATGCGCGCGCAGAAAATGACGTCACATCCTCGTGCAACGCCCTTTGGCCGCCCCGATTGCAAACTTCAGTCGGACCGCCCCATTGTGCGGCGGGCGGCCGGAGCGTTTGGAAAAAGGAACGCAACACAACCAGCGCGGGCCCCGGGGGGCGCTAATTAAAGGGAACGTCCTCTCCAGTATAAAGGCCATCCATTATTTCAGAAAACAGTCTTGTGCAACGCATTTCTGGAGACACAACAAGGAGGATAGCTAACTGGTTTCAAGCAGCAAGAGCCAGGTATTTTTGGACTCAGGCAACAGCGCTGCAAGTGGCCATTTGGAAATTAGAGTGTTTGCCAGGATTTGATGGGGGTTGCATGGGGTGCCAACGCGGAGCTGCAGCTCCATGTCCGTAGGGCTCGCAGACGTATTGTGAGAGGGGCAGCCCTGGCTAGAGGCAGAGGGGGCTACAGGCGTCGGCCACGTAGGCCTTACCCAGTCAGGCTATACCGCCAGCAGCGCTCCTACCTAAACATGAGTGCCGCGCGATGTGTTAAAAGGCTCCGATTCCGGAAGGGGGTGATTGCAGAGATCTGCCACCTGCTTCGCCGAGATCTGCGGCCAAAGCTCAGGTGCAGGACGTCTCTGTCGGTGGAAGTGAAGGTGACAGTGGCATTGAACTTCTATGCCACCGGCTCCTTCCAATACGCTGCTGGGGACATAGCAAACATCTCCCAGTACGGCGTGCATCGCTGCATCCGCCAGGTGACCGAAGCACTGTTCAGAAGGAGAAGCCAATTCATCTCCTTCCCCATGGCCCTGGAGAGCCAGCATCAGCGCGCATTGGGATTTTCCAGACTCGGGGAATTCCCCTTGGTGCAGGGCGCCATTGACTGTACGCATGTGGCTTTGCGGGCCCCTCTGGAGCATGGCGAGCAGTATCGCAACAGGAAGGGCTACCATTCTCTGAATGTGCAGCTGGTCTGTGACCACAAGCAGCGCATCATGGCAGTCAATGCCAGCTTCCCAGGCAGCAGCCACGATGCCTTTATCCTGCGGCAGAGTACTGTGCATGACATGTTCCAGGCACAGCCTCCCCCAAGAGGATGGCTACTCGGGGACAAAGGCTATCCTTTGTGCACCTGGCTCATGACCCCGCTCCGCGCGCCCAGGACCGCTGCTGAAGAGGCCTACAACGAGAGCCATCAAACCACCCGCAACATCATCGAGCTAACTATTGGGGTCCTCAAGCAGCGGTTCCGCTGCCTTGATCGCTCCGGAGGAGCTCTCCAGTATTCGCCGGACCGGGTCTCCCAATTTGTGGTGGTTTGCTGCATGCTACACAACCTGGCTATCCGCAGGACTCAGGCACTGCCACCTGACGTTGGACCAGCACCTCAGGAGGAGGAGCAGGAGGAGCATGAGGAGGAGGAGGAGGAGGAGGAGGAGGAGCAGGAGTACGTTCCCAGGAGGGAGCGACCAGGGCCAAGGGCCGCACGACGCCACCTTATTACACGGTACTTCTAAGCCCCCTGTCAGGGAATGGCCAGGGGCCATGAGGGAAGATGAATGCAGCCGCTCCGCAAGCCCTCAGCCGGCGAAGCCAACAAACACTAAGAAGAACAACCATGGAGACTGCATGAATAAAGATAATTTTTTATTAAACAAAAATGAAAAGCCCTTCCCACATGAATCCCCAAAAACAATAAACGGGCCCCACAAAAAGCCCAACAAACGACTCACTCCCACAAACTGGGGAGGAGCCACTCCACCTTTATTGAAACCGGGCCTCAACGTCGGCCTAACGCAAAAAAAAAGCCCTCCAAAAGCACAACCATGGGCAAAATAAAGATGGCCACCGCCATATTAAAGGAAAGCTGGCCACACCCTCTACTGAGTGGCCCGCGAGGGCGAGACCTTGCCCAGCATTTTGCCTCCCCTGCCCTGCCTGCTGCTCCTTCGCAAGCTCTGCCCAGTGGCTGCTGCGAGGCTGGGGGAAGGCGCCTGAGGCTCAGATGCCCTTCCGCCAGATGCCACTGGGGGGCGGCCTACACGGCGTTTGGGCCTCGAGGGGCCGTCTCCTGAGTGGCGCGCCTGAGCCTGGCCACCATCAGCTGCAGCCGCTTGCCCTTGACGCCCCAGAGGGGGAATGGCGGCGACGGATGGTGCAATGTGGGCCAGCTGGCGTCTGGGATGCGCTGGCTGGTGCTGTGGCGCGGTGGCACTCGGCCGGGCCCGCACTGCAGGATCCGCAGCAATCAGCCGACGGCCGGCTTGCTGGGATGGTCCAGCGCGGCGCCTGCCCTGGCGATGCCTGCCTGAGACAGCGCGTGTGGCAGCAGTGAGTGGCCCTCTGGTCCTGGTGTGCGCGCGCATCACATCCGCCAGGGTCTTGACGGCATCAGTTAGCATGCGGCCAGTCGCGGCAGTTGCTGCCCCGAACTCGCGCACACTGGTCGCCAGCGACTCGATGGCCTCAGGCATGCGCCCCACCACGCTCATGAGCTCCGTGTGGCGCCGGTCCGAGTCGTCGGCCATCTGATCGAGCTTCCGCACCTCCTCCGAAGTGAAGGTGTCCGGACTGGAGTCGCGACTCTCCCGCTGGGGAGGAGGGGGCCGAACTAGGGGACCCTTGCCGCGTTGGTGACGGCGAGTTTGCCGAGCAGCAGCACTCCCCTCTGATCCTTCCCCCCTTTGGGGGGGAAGGCCGCGGGCCACGCGCACGGCTGCTGGGTGGCTGGACGCCACTGGTCCCAGAAGCTGCATTGCCCTGCGACAGTTCCTCCAGGCACTCGTCCAGTGAGGAGGTGTCGAGCATTTCCTCCTCTCCTGCGGGACGTGACTGTTCCCCCGAAGGTCCGGCTTGCTCCTCCTCCTCCTCCTGGTTGGAGGTGCTGTCACTGGCAGCCTCAGGGTCCTGGTCGTCACCAGCTGAAAGCAGGAATGCACAAGAGTAGCTTCAGAGTGAGGAGACGGCGTCAGCGAGGGAGTTAGGACTGGTGGGATTCAGCGCATTGGTGGGACAGTGGCAAAGGAGATAGCTCGGATGGGCCAGTGCGACGCGAGAGGGCCAAAAGGCGAGGTCCTTACCATTGCCGGGCAGTGGAGGGTCGGATACACCGCACGCTGTGGGGACAATCACACGTGCTCCCATGAGCACACACACGCGCTCCTCCAGCCGAGTGAGCTCCTGCAGCTTGGCGCGGCCACCCCTGGCACGGGCCTGGCGATTAAACGCTACTTTAGCCTGCAAGAGAAAGGACGGGCTGTAAGGGCGCAGTGAAGCCCTGATGTAGTGTGCACTGCCTCCCATGGTGGAATAGCTTGGACAGAGTGAAGCCCTGATGTAGTGTGCACTGCCTCCCATGGTGGAATAGCTTGGACAGAGTGAAGCCCTGATGTAGTGTGCACTGCCTCCCATGGTGGAATAGCTTGGACAGAGTGAAGCCCTGATGTAGTGTGCACTGCCTCCCATGGTGGAATAGCTTGGACAGAGTGAAGCCCTGATGTAGTGTGCACTGCCTCCCATGGTGGAATAGCTTGGCCAAAGTGTAGAGTGCCGAATGGCCATTTGATGCTCATGACTGTCCCAATGCTGCTGGCTGAGGGCTGGCCAAAAGGACTTTCAGGTCCCTTTGCCCATCATGTCAGGTGTACATGCAAGAATGAGGAGGAGACTGGAAAGGCTACTCACCCTCACAATCCTGGTCAGATCGTTGTACTTCTTACGGCATTGTGTGTGGGTCCTGGGGGCCTCGCCGGTGAATGTCACCCTCTGGGCGATCTGCTTCCAGGCTTTGGTGTAGTCGTGGTGGGTTGGATTCCTCCCACTGTCTGGAAACAAGATCTTGCGCCTCACCTCCAGAGCTGTGAGCATGATGTCCAGATCACCCTCTGAGAAGCGCAGGGCACGCTGACGGGCCTTCTCTGGCGTTGCCATGACTCCCTGGGGCTGAGCAGTAGTGTTGAGGCCTCTTTGCAAGGCTGCAGTGTGCAGGGCGTGGCAGCAGACTAATTCGTCCCTTCCCCCTTTAAGAGCTGGTCGGCACCACGGGGTCTGCTGTCAGTGCAAAAATGACCGCACCCGTGCTGCGCCCCGCCTGGGCGCTATCCCTCTGGACCGCCGGCTTAGCGCCTAAAGAGAGTAGTGGAACGCCTCTTTTAGCGCTCCACCAACCTCTTAGGGCGAAGCCACTGAATTCCCGGCAACGGGGCGCTACTTTGGGGCGGGCGCTAACTTCGGGCGGGCGCTAAAGCTAGCGCCCCAAAACTGCCTAAACTGAAAATCTAGCCCATAGAGTTTTACAGCACAGAAAGAGGCCCTTCGGCCCATCGTGTCTGCGCCAAGGAACAGTACCTGTTGAAATTTGTACCTGCAGGCCTCTGTGCCAAAAGCAATAGAATCTTAAATTAAAAACTGTCTTTCAGAATTACAATTACGAACTCTTGCATCTCCTTTTGAGGGAGAAATTCAGTTGTCTGCGCCTCCCGTTAGCGCCTTAAGAGGGCGCTAATGGGGCGCAAAGCAACTAGCGTTCGGGCATGGCGATGTTTGCGCTGCTCGCGAAATTAACTAGACATTTTGCGGCGGCGCTAAACACTACCGCTACAATCTCCTGCGCCGGCAGATCGTGACGTCAGTCGAGTGCGCAACGCCCCGGTAGTGCCCTGGACCGGATATTGAGTGGCGCCCCCTGCCTTACCACCTGCCGCTAGCAACGACAGGTTGAGGGGAGCGTTTTGCAGTCAGGAAGGGACTGGGGGAGCGCTATTTAAAGGCGACCGCTTCCTGCCTTTTTTTGTTGGTGACATTTTTGCACCACGCATTCTGAGAGAGAGCGAGAGAGAGATTCTGGAGAGATTTAACACTGTGTGAAGGAGTTTTGGGTACTGAGCAGCACTTTGCAGGTTGATTTTGATTTGCCCTTCCTTGTATCGATTTAGAAGAGACTGTGGGGGCTGCACACTGAGCTCTTTCCCTGGGCCTCTCCATTGTTCTTTCCAGCAGATTTGATGTACAGGTCTCTCCAGGCCGAGATTCAGGCCGAGATTCAAGGCTGCAATGAGTAGGATGTGGATGGAGAGCAAGATCAACTCTCCCCTTTAAGATAACAACAGAAAATGCAGGAGAAACTCAGCAGGTCAGGCAGCACCTGTGAAGAGAGAAACAGAGTTAACGTTTCAGGTCGATGACCATTCGTCAGAACTCCCCTTTAAGAATTGGACGGTGCCAGTGTGTCTGTGTTCCATTGCTGACTGACATCACATGAGCTTCGCCAGCGCTGTGAGGTAGCGCCTCGCTCCTTGGCCTTTGCACCTTAAGACAGGTGTGAAGCGCTCCAATCACCTCCGGGGGCGATAAAAGCTAAGTTTGCCGTTGGAGGTGATTATTAGTGCCAGGCGCTAAACTTTGCGCACGGCCGATAATGGCACCCCAAACGGGGTGATACTGAATTTTTCCCCCTTTGTCTCTTACTTTTTAACAAGGCATTTTATCATCATGCTATTTCCTATCAGCATTTTGCACATCAAACTGCTTCCAATTAATTTTGAAATATGTTATTCCATTTCATGTTATGTTTAAAGCTGTACTTGTCTCTCCCTTAAAGCCCCATTTCCCAGCGTGCCACAACTAACCCGAAGCTAAAATACAAACCAAGTTACCCTCTTATTTCAGTACTTCCTTTCACAGTTGTTTCTCAATAATTTAACAAGCTGCCTTTCCTCCCATTTTATGTTATCTCTTTACAGCAGGTGAACTACATTTGATCCCTGTAGTGCTGATGCAAAATTAGCTTTAGTGGCACTGTTGCAATGCTACTTGTGATGTGCAAAGACAATATAACGTTAAGAAATTTAAATGAGAAGGTAAAGCAGCTGCACTATGATGTAGCAGTGTCCTGAATGAGATACCGGCATCGATTTATTGTTAACAATTCCTGTTGATGTGGGTACACCTGTTTTAAGCTCTGGCTGCAATAGCGACCATTTCTCCACAGTGTAATGGTGGTGTAAAGGTTCAGTAGAAGTACATTTTTATTAAGTTATGCATGATCATTCAGTAGTGTATGTCTTTGTTTTACGTTGCCAAACAGGAGGGATTCTTTTGTGTCCTCTGAGACTCTAAATTGTTTTTAGCATTAGCAGTATTGCAAGCCTCACCGGGGAGCTCGTGATCCCACCTGTAATGCTTCATTTTCATTGTGCCTTTTATCTCGTGGGTGATGTTCACTCTTCAGAATATTTACATTTCTCCCTTATTGGCTTCTGTGTGCCTTGCACTGTTCATCATTGAGGGATCAGGCAAGCAACCGATTTCCTTCTCTTTGCCAATGCTACTTTGAAATCAGCCATTGGGGCTTCAGGCAAAGTGGCCTGGAGAAGCTCTCCCTCTGTTTTTTCAACCCTACCTCCCTTCTCCTGTCCCCCACTTCACGGCGTGCCTAAGTTCGGAAGCTAATCAATTGAAGGTTTGAACTGAATCTTTCCAGCTCCTTTATAAGCTTGTGTATGTTGGTGCATGGGGGAGTGGCAGGTGCAGGTGCTTACCTGTAATTCATTATACAGGAAACTTTCGTTTAACCGGAGGTTAAAAGTCCGGAAACTCTATCTACCGGCAAAATTCAGGAGCCGTTTTCTTTCAGTTTTTTACTTCTCCTTGCTTTTTTTTCCCCAGTCAGGCTCTGCAAGGTCTGTAGCTAAGCAACAGCTTCAGCTAGAGACACTTGCAGCTGCAGCCGACTGTTTTGAAGCTGTTGCTAAGCAACAGGGTTTGTTGATTCACACGGCGCTGAAAAGTATGTTTTAACATTGCCGCTGGTTTATACGGCAGTTTTGATCTAACGGCACCAGCTCAGTCCCGTCAGTGCCGGATACCAGAAAGTTTCCTGTACACAGATCTCCTGTCATGGAATTACCTTGAATGATGAGGGGTCTAGACAGGGTAGATAGAGAGAAACTGTTCCCATTGGTGGAAGGGTTGAGAACCAGAGGACACAGATTTAAAGTGAATGGCAGAAGAGCCAAAGTCGACATGAGGAAAAACTTTTTTATGCAGCAAGTGGTTAGGATCTGGAATTCACTACCTGAAAGGGTGGTGGAGGCAGATTCAATCGTGGCTTTCAAAAAGGAATTGGATAAGTACCTGAAGGGAAAACATTTGCAGGGCTACGGGGAAAGGGGGTCCGGTGGGGGAGGGAGGGGGGTGGGGGGGGGCGGTGGGGGCTTTTGGATGAGCTGAAGTGCTCTTGCAGAGAGCCTGCATGGACTCGACAGGCCGAATGGCCTCCTTCTGTGCTGTAACCATTCTATGATTCTATGAATGAACGATGGAAGGCTCCAGCATCAGGGAGCTGAGTAAATTACAGCAGAGATAGAGGGGTAAGTTTAGTGAGGATCTGTTCCCAGTCTTGATGGTCAATAGGTCACTTAACACGAACATCAACAGGGTCTGTGCCACAGTCACTATCCTAAGAATAGTTCGGCATGAATGGTGCATTAGGTTGATGACCTATATCAGTGACCCATACAAGCTTTAGCCCCAATGATACCATCCATACTGATAACTTAAACAAGAAATGTGCTTTTCATTTTTTATCTCACTAATAATTAGAATAATAATTTAAAAAACATTTTAACTGTTTTCAGAGCCTTTTATGGAAATTTGCATCTCTTAGGCAGTCCCTCTGAACCGAGGATGACTTGCTTCCACATTAAAAATGAGTTCTCAGGTGACTGATGAGTCCAATGCGGGACCTACAGTCTCTGTCACAGGTGGGGCAGATGGTGGTTGAAGGGGCGGGTGGGTGGGGTGCTTGGGTTGACGTGCGCTCCTTGCATTGCTTGCGCTTGGCTTCCGCTTGCTTCTGGCGAAGAGACTCGAGGTGTTCGGCGCCTTCCCGGATGCTTCTCCTCCACTTTGTTCGGTCTTGGGCCGGGGATTCCGAGGTGTTGGTGGGGATGTTACACTTTTTCAAGGAGGCTTTGAGGGTGTCCTTGAAGCGTTTCCTCTGCCCACCTGAGGCTCTCTTGCCGTGTCGGAGCTCCGAGTAGAGCGCTTGTTTTGGGAGTCTCGTATCGGGCATGCGGACGATGTGGCCTGTCCATTGGAGCTGATCGAGCGTGGTCAAAGGTTCGATGCTGGGGATGTTGGCCTGAGCGAGAACACTGATGTTGGTGCGCCTATCCTGCCAATGGATTTGCAGGATCTTGTGGAGGCAGCGTTGGTGGTACCTCTCCAGTGCTTTGAGGTGCCTGCTGTACATGGTCCATGTCTCTGAGGCATACAGCAAGACGGGTATCACTGCTGCTCTGTAGACCATGAGCTTAGTGCCGGGTTTGTGGTCCTGGTCTTCAAACACTCTCTTCCTCAGGTGACCGAAGGCTGCACTGGCACATTGAAGGCGGTGTTGGACTTTGTCATCGACGTCTGCCCTTGTTGACAGTAGGCTCCTGAGGTATGGAAAGTGGTCCACGTTGTCCAAGGCCTTGTCATGGATTTTGATTATTGGGGGGCAGTACTGTGTGGTGGGGGCAGGTTGGTAGAGGACCATTGTCTTATAAATGTTTAGTGTACGGCTCATGCTCTCGTACGCTTCGGTGAAGGTGTTGATGATGGTTTGGAGTTCGACCTCCGAGTGGGCGCAGACGCAAGCATCATCTGCGTACTGTAATTCGACGACAGAGGATGGGACGACCTTGGATCTGGACTCAGACGCCGTAATTGTGACCATCTTCAAGAAAGGTGAAAAGTCCAACTGCAGTAATTACAGAGGAGTTTCCCTGCTGTCTGCCACAGGGAAAGTCATCGCAAGAATCCTCCTCAATCGCCTTCTCCCAGTGGCCGAAGAGCTCCTTCCAGAGTCGCAATGCGGATTCCGCCCACTAAGGGGCACAATGGACATGATCTTCACCGTGCGTCAATTACAAGCGAAATGCTGTACATGGCCTTCTTTGATCTCACAAAGGCCTTCGACACTGTCAACTGTGAGGGATTGTGGAGTGTCCTCCTCAAATTCGGTTGCCCTCAAAAGTTTGTCACCATTCTCCACCTGCTTCACGACGACATGCAAGCCGTGATCCTGACCAACGGTTCCACCACAGACCCAATTCACGTACGGACCGGGGTCAAGCAAGGCTGCGTCATTGCACCAACGCTCTTCTCGATCTTCCTTGCTGCAATGCTCCATCTCGCCCTCAGTAAGCTCCCCACTGGAGTGGAGCTAATTAAAGAACTAACAGGAAACTGTTCAACCTCTGTCACCTCCAGTCCAGGAAAATTGCATACATGGCCATCAAATCACAATACATAGTGTAAGTGTAGAAATTTGCCTGCTTTGTTGCAAAATATAACAGTTACAACACTCTTTACTTGTGCTCGCCACAACAGCATGTTCCACAGGCAAATCTGCATCTCTTATGAACGAAAATGTAACCTTATGCATGTACTGAATGGGGTGCAGTGTGTCACAGGGCTAGCACTCTACCCTTTTATCATTGGGCTATGCAGGAAACAGTATGGGGTGCCTATGTACATTTCTGCCCTCGCCAATAGGCAATAAAACACCACAATGACAGACTGTATAACTCAGACCGGGCACCCGACCCAATGTTGGCAGATCGGGCACCTGGCGCAGTGCAGACGGACCAGGCACCCGCCCCAGTGCAGACGGACCAGGCACCCGCCCCAGTGCAGACGGACCAGGCACCCGCTCCAGTGCAGACGGACCAGGCACCCAATCCAGTGCAGACGGACCAGGCACCTGCTCCAGTGCAGACGGACCAGGCACCTGCTCCAGTGCAGCCAGACCAGACACCCGCCCCAGTGCAGACGGACCAGGCACCTGCTCCAGTGCAGACGGACCAGGCACCCGCCCCAGTGCAGACGGACCAGGCACCTGCTCCAGTGCAGCCAGACCAGGCACCCGCCCCAGTGCAGACGGACCAGGCACCTGCTCCAGTGCAGACGGACCAGGCACCCGCCCCAGTGCAGACGGACCAGGCACCTGCTCCAGTGCAGCCAGACCAGACACCCGCCCCAGTGCAGACGGACCAGGCACCCGCCCCAGTGCAGCCAGACCACACACCCGCCCCAGTGCAGACGGACCAGGCACCCGCCCCAGTGCAGCCAGACCACACACCCGCCCCAGTGCAGCCAGACCAGACACCCGCCCCAGTGCAGCCAGACCAGACACCCGCCCAAGTGCAGCCAGACCAGACACCCGCCCCAGTGCAGCCAGACCAGACACCCGCCCCAGTGCAGCCAGACCAGACACCCACCCCAGTGCAGCCAGACCAGACACCCGCCCCAGTGCAGCCGGACCAGACACCCGCCCCAGTGCAGCCAGACCAGACACCCGCCCGAGTGCAGCCAGACCAGACACCTGCCCCAGTGCAGCCAGACCAGACACCCGCCCCAGTGCAGCCAGACCAGACACCCGATCCAGTGCAGCCAGACCAGGCACCCGCCCCAGTGCAGCCAGACCAGACACCCGCCCCAGTGCAGCCAGACCAGACACCCGCCCCAGTGCAGCCAGACCAGACACCCGCCCCAGCGCAGCCAGACCAGACACCCGCCCCAGCGCAGCCAGACCAGGCACCAGCCCCAGTGCAGCCAGAACAGGCACCAGCCCCAGTGCAGCCAGAACAGGCACCAGCCCCAGTGCAGACAGACCAGACACCCGCCCCAGTGCAGCCAGACCAGGCACCCGCCCCAGTGCAGCCAGACCAGACACCCGCCCCAGTGCAGCCAGACCGGGCACCCGCCCCAGTGCAGACAGACCAGGCACCCGCGCCACTGCAGCCAGACCAGGCACCCACCCCAGTGCAGCCAGACCAGGCACCCACCCCAGTGCAGCCAGACCAAACACCCGCCCCAGTGCAGCCAGACCAAACACCCGCCCCAGTGCAGCCAGACCAGGCACCCGCCCCAGTGCAGCCAGACCAGACACCCGATCCAGTGCAGCCAGACCAGGCACCCGCCCCAGTGCAGCCAGACCAGGCACCCGCGCCAGTGCAGCCAGACCAGACACCCGCCCCAGTGCAGCCAGACCAGACAGCCGCCCCAGTGCAGCCAGACCAGGCACCCGCCCCAGTGCAGCCAGACCAGGCACCCGCGCCAGTGCAGCCAGACCAGGCACCCGCCCCAGTGCAGCCAGACCAGGCACCCACCCCAGTGCAGCCAGACCAGACACCCGCCCCAGTGCAGCCAGACCAGACACCCGATCCAGTGCAGCCAGACCAGGCACCCGCCCCAGTGCAGCCAGACCAGACACCCGCCCAGTGCAGCCAGACCAGACACCCGCCCCAGTGCAGCCAGACCAGACACCCGCCCCAGTGCAGCCAGACCAGATACCCACCCCAGTGCAGCCAGACCAGACACCCGCCCCAGTGCAGCCAGACCAGACACCCGCCCCAGTGCAGCCAGAACAGGCACCAGCCCCAGTGCAGCCAGACCAGACACCCGCCCCAGTGCAGCCAGACCAGGCACCCGCCCCAGTGCAGCCAGACCAGACACCCGCCCCAGTGCAGTCAGACCGGGCACCCGCCCCAGTGCAGTCAGACCGGGCACCCGCCCCAGTGCAGACAGACCAGGCACCCGCGCCACTGCAGCCAGACCAGGCACCCACCCCAGTGCAGCCAGACCAGACACCCGCCCCAGTGCAGCCAGACCAGACACCCGCCCCAGTGCAGCCAGACCAGATACCCACCCCAGTGCAGCCAGACCAGACACCCGCCCCAGTGCAGCCAGACCAGACACCCGCCCCAGTGCAGCCAGAACAGGCACCAGCCCCAGTGCAGCCAGACCAGACACCCGCCCCAGTGCAGCCAGACCAGGCACCCGCCCCAGTGCAGCCAGACCAGACACCCGCCCCAGTGCAGTCAGACCGGGCACCCGCCCCAGTGCAGTCAGACCGGGCACCCGCCCCAGTGCAGACAGACCAGGCACCCGCGCCACTGCAGCCAGACCAGGCACCCACCCCAGTGCAGCCAGACCAGACACCCGCCCCAGTGCAGCCAGACCAGACACCCGCCTCAGTGCTGTCAATGTCAACTGCTGGCAGACTCTAGAAACTCAACATTTCACCCTCTAGTTCTGCCAAACTCCAGGGTTTCCCTTCACAGTTCTGACAAGCCATAGGACCCCATACCGTTGAACTGCCAAAAACTCAGCACCCCGCCCCACCCCCGCAGATCTCCTGTACTACCAAGTCCTGTGACACTCCTGCTCTCAGTGTAGTGCCAGACACAATATCAAAACTTTCAGATTTTGTGCTCGATATCCCCTCGGGTCCAGCATCACCAGTCACTCCTATAAGCAGGTCCCTACATCCCCTATGATTCGGAATGTGCCTTTTACTATCCTTGCTCCTTCTTTTGGCTATTGAAACATCACACAGGCTGCCAGTGCCTTTTCCTCTCTTTGTGGAGGCTGGACTGAAAGCACTCTGTCTAGACCAGGCCTCACTGCAAACCAACAAGGTGGTTTATTTTACATGAAGTGCATGAATATACCGAATACAGTTTTCACAGTAATGTCAATTAATTTGCTGTGCTGTTCAGAAGCACTACACTACCATACCCACTAAATCGTTATCCAACAGAAGGAGTGATTTTTGTCTTGCTACCGCCCCATTTGTGCACGAAATCAGGGCAAAATCAGGCAGTAGGTAGTCAGGCCTGCGTTGCTCTACATCCCTATTTTCAGCTCTTAGCAGGAACTCCCACTGAGAACAGATGAGCGGCTCACACATATGTGCAAATTGGGGTCAAATGGCGCAGTTAGGATCACCAGCACCACTGTCTTCTCTGCGTGCCAGTCCCGACATCCGCCCACCAACCATGGACGCTACCAGTTAGGTGGCGGCCATTTCCAGCAATAATCAGCTGCAGTCAGTGAATGCTGGAGCAGGAGTTTGCTTTGGGAGACCTTTTGACGGTAGCTGCTTGTGGGTTAGGCACTTGGAAGACCTTCACATTTAACGTGATGGATGCTGTAGGCTCTGTGCACAAGTGCTGCTCCCTTTTTTTTGTCTATCCTGACGCTAAAAGCCCCTGCCCTTTACGAGGCCTGTCACGTTCGGCTGCCCCACCCGATTTCTGCCTCCAGATCAGCCTCACATATTTCGCACCGGCAGCTCGCCGATTTGCACTATCATTAGGGCCCAGACCAAAATCGGCCGGGTCCCATGCTGACATATATGTCCCGTCCATCACCCAGCCCAACAACACACAGAACAAAAAAATCTCCCTCCCCACCCCAGTGTATCCTTAGGCTCACCACAAGTAACGCCACGGGAGACCTGTTAGTGTGCAATTAAAGTTATTAAACAAGAACACACACGTAATGCAACAATTTTTAGAATTTGCAGCTGGGTGGACCACAGCTTCTGTACACAGTCGCTTCGCAGCAAAATCATTTGCTTTTGTTAAATGCTGGCGAGGCAGCCAAATATGAAGAGGCTCCAGCAGCACCTCAACAAGAAAGAGCATTAGCCTTCATAGAAACATAGAAACATAGAAGATAGGAGTAGGAGTAGGCCATTCGGCCCCTCGAGCCTGCTCCGCCATTCAATGAGATCATGGCTGATCATCCAAATTCAGTACCCTGTCCCTGCTTTCTCCCCGTATCCCTTGATCCCTTTAGCCTTAAGAAATATATCTAACTCCTTCTTGAATATATTTAATGAATTGGCCTCAACTGCCTTCTGTGGTCGAGAATTCCACAGGTTCACCACTCTGGGTGAAGAAATTCCTCCTCATCTCTGTCCTAAATGGCTTACCCCTTATCCTTAGACTGTGACCCCTGGTTCTGGACTCCCCGACCATTGGGAACATCCTTCCAGCATCTAGTTTGTCTTGTCCTGTTAGAATTTTATAAGTTTCGATGAGATCCCCTCTCATTCTTCTAAACTCCAGTGAGTACAAGCCCAATCGACCCAATCTCTCCTCATACGTCATTCCTGCCACCCCAGGTATCAGCCTGGTTAATCTTCGCTGAACTCCTTCCATGGCAAGAACAACCTTTCTCAGATAAGGCGACCAAAACTGCACACAATACTCAAGATGTGGTCTCACCAAGGCCCTGTACAACTGCAGCAAGACATCCTTGTTCCTGTGCTCAAACCCTCTCGCTATGAAGGCCAACATACCATTTGCCTTCTTAACCGCCTGCTGCACCTGCATGCTTACTTTCAGCGACTGATGCACAAGGACGCCCAGGTCTCGTTGCACTTCCCCTTCTCCCAATCTATTGCCATTCAGATAATAATCTGCCTTCCTGTTTTTGACACCAAAGTGGATAACCTCGCATTTATCCACGTTATATTGCATCTGCCATGCTTCTGCCCAATCACCCAACCTGTCCAAATCATACTGGAGTTTCTCGGCATCCTCCTCACAGCACACATGCCCACCCAGCTTTGTGTCGTCTGCAAACTTGGAGATATTACATCTAGTTCCCTTGTCCAGATCATTAATATATATTGTGAATAGCTGGGGTCCAAGGACCGATCCCTGCGGTACCCCACTAGTCATTGCCTGCCACTCAGAAAAAGAGCCGTTTATTCCAACTCTTTGCTTCCTGTCTGCCAACCAGTTCTCTATCCAAGTCAATACCTTGCCCCCAATCCCATGTGCCTTAATTTTACATGCTAATCTCTTATGCGGGACCTTATCGAAAGCCTTTTGAAAATCCAAATACACCACATCCACTGGCTCTCCCTTATCTATTTTACCAGTTACATCCTCAAAAAATTCCAGTAGATTAGTCAAGCACGATTTACCTTTTTCAGAAGAAAAACAACTGGGGCTTTAAAGCAACAGGCAACGTGCGCACAGATGTTACAGTGGCAAATGAGGAGATGAGGAGAAACTTCTTCACTCAGAGGGTAGTAAATCTATGGAATTTACTACCTCAGAGAGTTGTGGAAGCTGCGACATTAAATAAATTTAAAACGGAGATAGACAGTTTCCTAGCTGATAAGGAAATAAGGGGTTACGGGGAAAGGGCAGGGAAGTGGACGTGAGTCTAAGTTCGGATCAGCCATGATCCTATTGAATGGTGGAGCAGGCCCGAGGGGCCGTATGGCCTACTCCTGTTCCTACTTCTTATGTTCTTATTAAATACATTCAAATTTGATGGTCTTTGTGACTGCCATGGAAAATGGCTCCCAAAGCACTTTCCCGCTTTCCCAGAAGGCAGCCGAGGATCCCTTGAACTGTCACTGGAAATGACCCCCTCCCAAGTTGTAATGAAGGGGGTACTCAGTTAGATTTTCTTCGGAGGCTGGTGTGGTAGAATTCCAGGGCTAGCTCTGCGCTCAATGTTTTATGGCACTATTACTAATGACTGATCTTCCGAAGGGAAACAGGACTTTGCAACTATTGTGAATCACCATTGCTGAAATAACACAAAACAGGGATAAATAATGTAAATCAGCTTCCTAGCTGTCACGAGCCTAATCTCTTGGGTTTAAGTTCTACATTTATTTGATTTGGAAGCTAAGGAGACGTTCCTTAGCAGCTGTAAAACTGATCTACAACATTCTGCACTCAGCTTTTATTTGTGCAGGCATGAAACATTGGACCAGATCCCTTCCCACTCATCACATGGGGGAAATCACTAAGGAAAGGACATGCGGATAAGTATGTGTAGATCCAGAAATATGATGACAGAAATTCCAGGCAAATGTTGGCTTATCTACGAATATGTTGCCAGTTTTAATATCTACATTACTTTAGCAACAGACCACAATTTGTTCTTCTGTCAAGTAAAAGTGCCTGGGATCTGTTAAAAATTTGTACTTTTCAAAATCTTCACGTAAAACAAATATGAAAATGATTTTAAATATAGACACTTTTGTGTTGCTGCACACATTTCAGGAGAGCAAAGCTAAACCAGTGCCCCTTTTCCGACATTTATATTTCGCTCTGCTGTCATTTTTCATTGGAAGCCAGCCAGAAGCAGAGCTGGTGAATTGGTCGCAGTTCACAATATCCAGGTAAAAACAGGTTTACTTTGCTGTCAAAACAAAGTAAGTTGGCTTATTCGTAATTGTAAGGGCAGCTGATGGTGAGAGAATAGGGTATTTTATAACAGAAAAGTGCCTCATGTGATCTGGATCCCAAAAATGGTCGCACTTTGTTGATGTTTCATAGGAGAACAACCCCAATATTCTTTACCAAATGAATGACAAATGTTTCTTCACCAATAATCAAAGTGAGAATTTCCGTTTCGGCAGCAAAGCTAGTTTCCCGCAGTCAGACTTATTTTAGTTATCTGGGGTGGCTCTCAGCGGTGTTTCCACCAGCGCCATAGGGAGGCGGCAGAAAATCGCTGATGCAGCAGGACTTTGGTGTCTACAACCGCTTAAAGATTCGATAACTGCATCGGTCTTCTGGCCGGCTTTTTGTCGTCCAGCTCATTCAAAACTCACGAATGTGTTTTGTTTGGTATACACTGCGCAGCTGTCTTGTGATTATGATAATCTTTCAGGAAAGGGAGCACTCATTTGGTGTGGCCTTTATCACTCGAGTGATCCTTTGTGGTGAAGTCCTGTTGGGCCAAAGAGGTCTACTATCTGGTAGGGTGGGTGGAAGATGGTAAGGCTGAGGTGCTGCCACTGCAGTGGATCAATCAATGAACACGTTGACATGAATCAGTCATTCATGAAAGAAAGACTTATGAAATAATACTGAGTGGCCTACGGGTGGCGCTGTCCAGGGAGAGTATAAATACTCAAGCACGGGCCCAGCTTGCGCAGGACATTCTTAACAGGAACTCGTGAAGGACACAACTAGACCTCCATGTTGTAAAACGCTTAGACCAAGTGCCTAGTAGTTTTCTTACGTCACACGTCTTGCAGAATCTGCCCTCTGTTGCCCATTGTAGCGGCGAGTGAGGACACTGCCTGGTTTGCTTTTCATTCTTTGCCTCACTAATCACTCATTCATTTATTCCCTCACACAGAGGTAAACACTACAGCACAACCCACTATAACGTCTTGGCACGTAAGCCCTGTTTGTAGGGATGTCTTACTGCGAGCAAGCCAAAATATGTTCTTCTTCTGGTCCTATGGTTTCACAAGAGGAGGAGTTGACAAAGGTCAACTGAGTCTCTCGTGCCCAATGCGCATCCGTGTTACCGACACCAACTCTCGCAAAATCAACCTTGTTGATCAATCATTTTGAGGTTTTCCATGTGTATAGGTGTTCCTCCCTGGCAATCTAGGGGATGAAACATGGCAGTGGATATACATAAGCACTATCCAAACCCATCACAAAGACAATTTACATACACAAATACTGGTGCACGCAACTGAATAGGATGTTTGACTATAAAAGCTTGTTAATAGTGATCATAAATCTTAGAATCTAATGCTGACTCCTCATTCAGTGCTTTATGGGTTTCATGTTAGATTAGTTGCAATACTGTTAAATTGCATTTGTGCCACAATTAGAAGCATATACTCATATTAGTGCCTCTCAAAAATAGGATTTTATAAATTCATCTGACGTTATTGATTTGGACAAACAGCCAGTTTATGTAGTCCAAATTAAAATACACTTTAAACATTTAATTAAAAATCCTTTTTAAATGAAAGATATTAAGAAAATGGCTTATCAATATTTTAGAAATAGCTTTATGTGTTACTACACTAACTGAATTATTAATACGGGATGAAAGAAAACCCAAAGTTGTCTGTTAAAGTAGGTCTGAAATCTAAACTCTGTTTAATGGCAGCTGAAGAATTGCTCGGGGTCAGATGTGGGTTCTGCTACTTTGTAAGTATCGACCTTATGAACAATAGCTTTCATTCTGAAATCCTCCCTGAACCAACAGTTCACAGGTCAAAGACCCCTGGAACCAACTGGAAGGTACAAAGCAGTACTTAACCAGCTAGGCATAAACAACTGGTCAATTGTTAATGCTCTCAGGACTAGTTAACCGGACATTCAAAGGAAAGGCACATTGCAAGTACCCCTCTGTTGCTTAAAGGATTATATTTAATTGCTACCTGTATTGAGGTCATACAAAAAGTTTTGAATCTCAGAAAGGATCGCATTACTGACAGCGCTGAAAGCAAGAGATTCAGATGTTCAAAATCCACAATGCCTGGATTTGAAAAGGAATTTGTCAAACTTCACAGTGTCAGAATTGTTATTGTTAAAACTCTGAAAGTTATGAGTAGAGGACAATTTGTAAAACAGTCAAACACTATAAGAATGTGCAAATCATGGCCTACGGGGGTAAGCGGGAATGTGGAGTGATCAGATCAGCCATGATCTTATTGAATGGCGGAGCAGGCTCGAGAGGCCGAGTGGCCTACTCCTGTTCCTAATTCGTATGTTCGTATGTATGTTCGTATGTACCTGGACTCAGCCTTAAAATCAGAAAACCACGGAAATGACTTATGACTTCAGAACAACAGCCTGCATATACGGTCTTTGCCTGGAGGACTTTGTTAAACGGGTGGTGCTGGGAACCTTTTGTGCTATTTTGTCTGTAACTTTCATTAATGTCACCTGCGGGGTGCAGAAATAAGGTGCAAAAAAGATTTACAAGGCTGAAACCAGAACTGAGAGGTTATCACCGATGTTCCCCCTAAGGTGCACGGCCGCGCATCAATGACGAGGTCCCCGCACAGGCCGTTCACCAGCTCCTGCCGCTGGAAGAGATGCCGCGCAGCACATTTAAAGGGACTGCGCACGGAAAAAAAATTAGAGGGAACATTGGTTATCAGTATCAGGAAAGACCGAATAGGCTGGGACTCTTTTCTCTAGAAACGAGAAGGCTGTGGGGTGACCTGATAGAGATCTTTAAAATTATGAAGGGGTTTGATAGGGTAGATGTAGAGAAGCTCTTCCCACTTGTGATGGAGTCCAAAACTAGCGGCCTTAAATATAAGATAGTTTCTAATAAATCCAATAATGAATTCAGGAGAAACTTCTTTACTCAGAGAGTGGTGAGAATGTGGAACACGCTACCACATGGAGTGGTTGAGGTGAAAAGCATAGATGCATTTAAGGGGAAGCTAGATAAGTACATGAGGTAGAAAGGAATAGAAGGATATGTTGACAGGGTTAAATGAAGTAGAGTGGGAGGAGGCTCGTGTGGAACATAAACACCAGCATAGACCTGTTGGGCTGAATGGCCTGTTCTTTGCTGTAAATACTCTATAATTTGATACCAAAATCTGTTTTTGACTGGCTTCACCTTAACAGATGAAGTGACGCTGCAGGCAAATCAACTGCATAAAATGTGAGGGAGCTGCCGATGACTGCAAATGATTGAAATAAATGGTGATGGACTGTAGAATTTGTACAGTTTTCATTTGTTTTCTTTTAGAATTCCCCAGAGAAAAAAATTATGACTTCATGTTTTTTATACATCAGACAGTACTTTGAAGGCACTATGCCAATGTATAATGATTCTATTATGGATTTAGCTAACTCTATGCACTAATTGAATGGGACAGAATTCTGTGAATTGGTTTAAAAGTATGAATAACTTTTGTGGAGTTATTCCTTCTTCTGTTAAGACACATTCCTCATTTTCTTTATGTTTAGGTTTTTGGTGAGCTCACATGATGAGTTGGATTGTAGCTGAGGGCACAAATTTGCACAAGAAAAAGCTGTGACAAGTAAGATGGCAGTTGAATTGATACATGGTGGATTAACATGTTTGTAAAGAATATAAGGGCAAGAGTGGGGGATCCATTAAACTCTCTCATTATCTCTCCTTGGTGGGTCAGTGGCCGGACTGAGGTCAAGAAATATCTATTGTTGGCAGAAGTGTTCTACACAATTGTGCTAATTTAAAAAGAAAATATTAGTTATTGGATACTACGCAAATGATGTACTGAACTTTGGGTAAAATCTCATGGAAGACACTAAGGGCTGGGTATTAGCTAGGAGGCGGGGAGCTGTTTTGAGGTTGGGAAATCCGGCAAGTACGGGTTTTCCGAACATACATCTTTAAAAAATTTTCTTTAGGTTTTCCGCCCACAGCCAGCCTAAATGAGATGGGCTGAGAGCAGGTAGCATGGGGGGAGCGGGGCGGTGGGAGAGATCGTTGGGGGGGTGATGGTCGTCGGGGGTGGGGGGGCTGGGGTCCGATCATTGTGGGGGGGAGCAGACAGATTGCAGGTGGTGGGGGTTTACTGGGGAGCTTGTTGGGCCTGGAGGAAAGACTCCTGCTCCTCCTGGCCCACAAGCAGTGCTGTAAAGGCACTTACCTCATGACTTCAACCCTTCTTGCCTCCTTTCACCTGCTGGGTTTCCCGAGGCTGTGGTTAAAAATAGAATCACTGTTAAAATGAAGGCAGGCAGCCTCATTAAAATATTTAAATGACCAACCCGCCTCCTGCGAGCAGCTTGGTCGCCCGCCCCTCGCCCCGCCCTGCCTCCATTAAAACCGGAAGTGGGCAGGTTTGAGATGGGTTGGGTTCCTGTTTCAGATTTTTAGCTTTTGAACCTCCCACCCAAATCAAACACACCCATTTTTGGGGGTTAAAATTCCCCCCCCCCCAACACTCAGATTCTAAATTCCCGATATGGGCCGCACACAGGTCAGCAGCAAGCCGGAATACTTTTGTGGGGCCATTTCTGTTCCTTCTGACCCCACAAAAATAAACATTTTAAAATTGCTTTAGCCATTTTCTAAGGACCGCTGGTTAGGTTGCTCAACACCATCAACACATCGGTGCAGTGTTGGAGGCGCATTCTCCACCCATTCGTATCACAAAATCGTAATCAGAGTCCTATGTAAGCCATACAAAGGCCTCCCACCTGATACAGGCGAGTGCTTCGGCTGCCCTTCTCAAGACCCTACCCAAGATGGCCGGTGGGCTGGAATAAATGGGTAAGTGGACTGGCGCCATTGTCAAGCTGCTACCGTCCCACCTATGTCAGAAGGAGGCAGTTAAAATCAGGCCCTAGTGAATGATGTTGAGCGATCTTTCAATCTTTCTCTTCTCCCTATAAAGAGTCTCTTTGAATTTATTTGCTAGCTGCTCTTTACAACTTGGCTGTTACTGTGCCTGCAGAATTTCAAGTGCAAATTATTGCTTTGGGACATGGCCTTTTGATAAAACATAATATTGGGCTCCCCCCATTGGATGGGCTTCCTGATTATTGTTTAGTTCTGTGGAAACAGCTGAAGAAGCAAATTGCTGGGCCTAGTTACCAGAATAAAAGAAATACTTGAAGAACAGATGTAGCAGGATGTTGATTACTTCCTCACTTCAAGATGACAAATTCTGAGTGCCTCATGGAGACCTTTGCAGCTCTTTCACACATTCTTGAAAAAGCGACCCTTTCACCAGTGCCACAGCTGTGACTCACTGCAGGCAGCGCAGTTGAAATGTGTTTGTATTGAACAACGTGGCTTTTTATATCTTGTGATCACACCACTGTGATCTTTGCTGATTGCATGATATAACTCAAATGCATCATATTTGTTGCTCCAGTTTCTATTTTCAGATCAGATTCTTGGGTAAATCATTGTTCTCATGTATATGTGAATATATATGCGATGACTGAACTTCATAGAATCATAGAATGGTTACAGCATGGAAGAAGGCCATTCGGCCCATTGAGCCCGTGCCGACTCTCAACTAGTCCCACTCCCCCGCCCTTTCCTTGTAGCCCTGCAAATTTTTTTCCTTCAGCTACTTATCCAACTTCCTTTTGAAAGATAAGATTGAGTCTGCCTCCACCACCCTTTCAGGCAGTGCATTCCAGATCTTAACCACTCGCTGCATAAAAAAGTTTTTCCTCATGTCGCCTTTGGTTCTTTTGCCAACCACCTTAAATCTGTGTCCTCTGGTTCTCGACCCTTCTGCCAATGGGAACAGTTTCTCTCAATCTTTTCTGCTCCAAGGAGAACAACCCCAGCTTCTCCAATCTATCAACATAACTGAAGTCCCTCATTCCTGGAATCATTCTCGTAAATCTTTTCTGCACCTTCTCTAAGGCCTTCACATCCTTCTTAAAGTGTAGTGCCCAGAATTGGACACAGTACTCCAGTTGGGGCCGAACCAGTGTTTTATACAGGTTAATCATAATTTCCGCACTTTTGTACTCTATGGGCAGGATTTTCATTGGGCCGTGGAGGCGGGATTGGAGGCATGTGGGGGGTTAAAATTGCGAAATCGGGGGGGCACGAACCCATCCCGCCCCCAACCCGCCGCCATGCCAGTTTCAAAGGAGGCGGGTACCCGACCTGTGCTGGGAGCCGCCTCCCCGAGGTGGGAAGGGGATTAGTGCCAATTAACTGCCTGTTAACAGGTAGTTAACAGGCAGTTTTTAGCCTAATCCCTATTTTTATTCCTGAAGTGTGGGATTCCCGATGGCTCCAAACCACGCCAAGTTAGCGAGGCGGACCGTCGGGCTGAAGGGCTTGGAGGGTTCGAGATGTCAGTATTCAGGTGAGTGATAGGTGCATGAGTGCAGAGGTAAGTGTGTTTGGTGTGTGTAAAGTGTTTAAAGAAGTTTAATTACCTTTACTTACCTTTACAGCCTTCCTTCCTTCAGGTCTCTGGAGTCCCTCATCTCACCGGCACAGAAAACAGAATGACAGCACTCAGCTTTCTGTTCTGGAGAGATCTCTAAATCAGCCTGAGAGGAAGGAATTAACTTAGTGTATAGATTGTCAGTGTTTGACAGCTTCAAAGAGCTGTCAAACGTTGATATTTCATCTGTCAAAAGCTCTTGACAGATGAAATGTCAATCTCTGATGTCATCTGTTGCCGGGTGGCCATTAATTGGCCTGCTGAGCCCGCTGGGTGGGCTCAACAAGGTCAATCAAGTGAAAATCGCGTGGGTTGGCCACAACTCGATGGAGGCGGGACTACAACCCCAAAAGTTGTAGCCCCGCCTCCTACATGCCTCCAGTATCAAAATCTAGCCCATTACCTCTATTTATGAAGCCCAGGATCCTGTAAGCCTTTTTAACTGCTTTCTCAACCTGCCCTGCCACCTTCAACGATTTGTGCACACATACCCCTAGGTCTCTGTGTTCGTGCACCCCCTTTAGGATTGTACCATTTAGTTTATATGTCCTCTCCTCATTCTTTCTACAAAACTGTATCACTACGTACTTTTCTGTGTTAAATTTCATCTGCCATGTGTCCGCCCATTTCACCAGCCTGTCTATGTCTTCCTGAAGTCTATCACTCTCCTCCTCACAGTTCACTATACTTCCAAGTTTCGTGTCATTTGCAAATTTTGAAATTGTGCCCTGTACACCCACATCCAAGTCATTAATATATATCAAGAAAAGTAGTGGTCCTAGAACCGACCCCTGGGGAACACCACTGTATACCTTCCTCCAGTTCGAAAAACAACTGTTCACCACTACTCTCTGTTTCCTGTCACTTAGCCAATTTCGTATCCATGCTGCCACTGTCCCTTTTATTCCATGGGCTTCAATTTTGCTGGCAAGCCTATTATGTGGCACTTTGTCGAACGTATTTTGGAAATCCGTGTACACTACATCAACCGCATTACCCTCATCAACCCTCTCTGTTACTTCATCAAAAAACTTGATCAAGTTGGTTAAACACGATCTGGCTTTAACAAATCCATGCTGGCTTTACTTAATTAATCCACACCTAGCCAAGTGACTGTTAATTTTGTCCCCGATTACTGTTTCTAAAAGCTTCCCCACTACCGAGGTTCAACTCACTGGCCTGTAGTTGTTGGGTTTATCTTTACAGCCTTTTTTGGACAATGGTGTAACATTTGCAATTCTCCAGTCCACTGGCACCACCCCTGTATCTATGGATGCTTGGAATATTATGGCCAGTACCTCCGCGATTTCCATCCTCAATTCCCTCAGCATCCTAGGATATATCCCATCCGCTCCTGGTGATTTATCAACTTTAAGTACAGCCAACCTTTCTAATACCTCTTCTTTAGCAATTTTTATCGTATCAAGTGTCTCCACTACCTCCTGCTTCACTATGCCTATGGCAGCATCCTCTTCCCTGGTGAGGACAGATGCAAAGTACTTGTTTAGTACCTCAACCATACCCTCTGTCTCCATGCATAGGTCTCCTTTTGGGTCCCTAATCGGCCCCACCCCTCCTCTTACTACCCTTTTACTATTTATATGCCTGTAGAACTTTTGGATTACTTTTTATGTTGGCTGCCATTCTATTCTCATACCCTCTCTTTGCCGCTCTTATTTTCTTTTCCACTCCTCTGACCTTTCTATATATAGCCTGATTCTCAGATGTATTTGCAACCTGACATCTGTCATACGCGCTCTTTTTCTGCTTCATCATATTCTCGATCTGTTTTGTCATCCAGGGAGCTCTGACTTTAGTTGCCCTGCCCTTCCCCCTAGTGGGAATGTACCTCAACTGTACCTGAACTATTTCCTCTTTAAAGACAGCCCATTGTTCCGTTACAGTTTTGCCTGCCAATCTTTGATTCCAGTTTACCCGGGCCAGATCAGTTCTCATCCCACTGAAATTGGCCTACCCCAGTTACACATTTTTACTCTAGATTGCTCCCTGTCCTTTCCCATAGCTAATCTAAACCTTATGATACTATGATCATTGTTCCCTAATTGTTTGCCTATTGACACTTGCTCCACTTGACCCACCTCATTCCCCAGAACCAGTTCCAGCAAGGCATCCTCCCTCGTCGGGCCGGAAACATACTGATCAAGAAAGTTCTCCTGAACACACTTCAGAAATTCTTCCCCTTCTCTGCCCTTTACACTATTATGATCCCAGCCTATATTAGGATAGTTGAAGTCCCGCAATATTACTACTCTATAGTTCTTGAACCTCTCTGTACTTTCTCTGTAAATTTGCTCCTCCGCATATTTCCCACTATTTGATGGCCTATAGATTACGCCTAGTAGTGTAATGGCTATTGTTTCTCAACTCTAGCCATATAGATTCTGTCCTTGACCCCTCCAGGACATTCTCCCTCTCCAGCACTGTAACATTCTCCTTAACCAATACTGCCACACCACTTCCTATCTTTCCTGAACACCTTATAACCAGGAATATTGAATACCCAATGTTATAAATCTCATCATCATGAAGAAACAACTCATGAAATAACACTGGACGGCCAGCTGGTGGCGCCGTCCAAGGAGTATAAATACTCGGGCATGGGCCCAGCTTGCCCAGGGACATTTTGTAAGACAGGAACTAGTGAAGTACAACTAGACCTCCATGTTCTGAAACAAGTTGATTAAAGCCTTGCTTTATACTTGAACCAAGTGCGTAGTGAGTTTTATTACGTCACCCAATCCTGCCCTTTTTTAAGCCAGGTTTCAGTTATTGCCACAACATCATATTCCCATTTGTGCCTGCAGCTCAATTACCTTGTTTACTTCGCTTCGTGCATTCACATACATACACTGTAAACCCATCTTAGACCATCCTGTATTCTTTCTTAGTTTGACCCCACCTAATAACTTACTATTTGTTACTTTAGTGCTCTCTGCCTCTCCCAACCCTTTGAGCACTTTATTTCCCCTTTCTAATGTTACATCCTGGTGCCCATCCCACTGCCAAATTAGTTTAAACCCTCCCCAACAGCACTAGCAAACCTCCCCGTGAGGATATTGATTCCGGCCCTGTTGAGGTGCAACCCGCCCGGCCTGTACAGCTCCCATTTGTATTTAAAATGAACCTTGTAATGTATATACCTTTAAGTGGGGAACTATTTTTTACAGCTCATGTATACTGCAGTACCGGCAGTGACCACACCTGTATATAGCCCTGAGTAGTAATCTGTACAGATCAGTTGCAGTGTGATCCACGTTGAGTAAACACCTGTTGTACCATTCTCCGCAGTCCGTGTCTTATTATACACGGACGCAACATTGACGACGAGGCAAGTTCGAACCTACCTGCAACTCTGCATCACCTCCCGGGGATTTGTTCCTGGAGGTCAGTGGATTGGAGGTCAAGGCCAGAGACTCGGGCGTCGACCACGGGCAACCGCCCAGTCATCCAGCAGAGACTCGAGAATTGCGGGGGAGGCTGTCGAGAGCCAGGCTTGGCTTTCCTGTCGAGGTGGTCCAGCGATACGGGCTGGCAGCAGGTAGTGCGCAGACCCTTCCCGGACAGCGGCGGGCTAGAGCCCGACCGAGTGGCACAGCAAAGGGCCGAGCAGCGTCGACGGGGGAGAGAGAGAGAGGGCAGAGTGCACAGGGCGCAGCCGGTGTTCAGGGGCTGAGCAGCGTCGGAGAGAGGGAGAGAGAGACGCACAGAAACCCGCGAGGCGCCGCCATTGCCACGAGGACCGCCGAGAGCGGTGTTGGCAGCAGTGGGGGAGGAAGGAAAGCGCGGGAGACGCCATTTTAAGCCATTGGGAGACGCCATTTTAAACCACACCCAAAATGCCGAAGAGTGGCAGTATCACCGCATTTGACAATGATGTCGAAGATTGGACTACATATTTCGAATGAATAGAGGTGTACTGCAAGGCAAATGAGGTGTCAGATGACAAGAAAGCGTCGGTATTGTTAAATTTAATGGGTGCAAAGACGTATGGGTTATTAGGAAATCTAGTAACCCCAACAAAGCCAATGGGAAAGAGTTTTGAAGACATAGTGACGATACTACAGGAACATTTAAACCCCACACCGCTGCTGATAGCAGAAAGATTCAAGTTTCACAAACGGAACCAGCATAAGGATGAAAGCAATGCTGATTATTTAACAGAACTGCGCAAACTATCAAAACACTGCCAGTTTGGAACGGGACTGGCAGATACCTTAAGGAACAAGTTTGTGTGTGGGCTTCAAAGTGAAGGAACCCAGAAATGGCTTTTATCTGAAAAGGACCTTACGCTGGAAAAGGCTTTCAGCATTGCGGTATCATATGAAGCAGCAGCACGGGGCGCTGCAGAGATACAACAGAGACCGCAAGAATATGGCACAAACGAAATGTCATATGGAACAGAGAAGTGCTATCGCTGCGGCAGAACAACATACGACCAGAATGATTGCTGGTTCAAAGACAAAGTGTGCAGACAGTGTGGAAAAGTAGAACACATAGCACGAGTCTGCAGGTCGGGAAAGAAAACCAGCAATAAGAAACCTATCAAAGAAAAGTACAAGAAGGTACATAAGATGACGGGGAATAGTTCAGATGAACAAAAGAGTGATAACGACTCCGAAAGCAGGGAACTGAGTTGTCTGAAACTACATAATGTGATCACAACGGAGGATCACCGAACCATTTGGGTCACTCTCAAGTTAGCAGGAGTCCAGGTAAAGATGGAATTGGACACAGGATCAGCCCTAACAGTCATAAGCCGACGGGACTACGAGCGGCTATTCTCACACATACCCTTGAGAGACACAAAAATTATTTTGAAGACGTACACGGGGCAAAAAGTCTACCCCAAAGGAAAAATAAGGGTGACTGTTATATATAACGGTAAGGAAACACCAAAACTAGACCTGTATGTATTGCAAGATGGAGGACCACCATTACTGGGATGTGAATGGATCCGGAAAATACAACTGGATTGGCATTCCATACAGGCAATGACTGTGGCTGACAAAAAGGATGACGACGTCACACCTGGGCGACTGTCAAAGATCCTAACTGACGCGAAAGAAGTGTTCCAGCAAGGACTCGGAACACTAAAAGGCATGACAGCGACAATTAAAATGGAAGAAAACGCAAGCCCAAATTTTTTTTAAGGCCAGACCGATACCTTATGCGATCTGCCCAGCCGTCGAAGCAGAGCTGGAGAGTCTGGAACGTTCGGGTGTACTGTCCAAGGTAGACTGGAGCGAGTGGGCTACACCCATCGTCCCTGTGATGAAAAAGTCATTGAGCAGCACGCCTGGGGAACCAAGGAAGGTTCGCATCTGTGGGGACTTTAAGGTAACAGTGAACCCGATCCTTCACACCATACAATATCCACTTCCGCGGATTGAAGATATTTTCGCCTCGCTATCTGGAGGGAAACGGTTCACTAAGATTGATCTGGCTCAGGCGTATCTGCAAATGGAGGTAGAAGAAGCATCAAAAGAAACCTCACAATCAACACCCATAAAGGTCTCTACCAATACAACCGGCTGGTATTCAGGGCAGCATCAGCTCCAGCTATTTGGCAGAGGGCAATGGAACAAGTCCTGCAAGGGATCCCAGGGACCCAGTGTGATTTGGATGACATCCTGGTCACGGGCGAAAATGACAGTGATCACCTTGCCAACCTGGAGCAGGTGCTCACTAGATTGCAGGAATATGGGCTTCGAGCTAACCGCCCCAAATGCAAGTTTTTTAGAAAACAGATCTCGTATTGTGGCCACGTTATCGATAAAGAGGGGTTACATAAGTCCCCAGAGAAGATTGAGGCAGTAGTCAAGGCTCCAGCACCGGAAAATGTGTCACAACTGAGGTCATTCCTCGGGCTGGTAAACTACTACCATATGTTCTTGCCAAATTTGTCTACAATACTACACCCACTGAACACCCTACTGCAAACTGGGGTGCCATGGAAGTGGAGTGATGAATGTAGACGAGCTTTCCAGAAGAGCAAAACACTAATCACATCGAAAGAGGTATTGGCCCATTACAACCCAGCATTACCAATTCGGTTGGCATGTGATGCGTCACCCTACGGCATTGGAGCGGTGCTGTCGCACAAATTCTCGGACGGCTCAGAGAGGCCAATAGCCTTCGCATCACGATCACTAACCTCAGCCGAGCGTAACTATGCCCAGATTGACAGGGAGGCCCTCAGCCTAGTGTGGGGAGTGAAAAAGTTCAATCACTAGCTGCACGGGCAGAAATTCACCTTGCTGACTGATCACCAGCCTCTTGTCTCCATTTTTAATCCGAAGAAGGGCGTTCCGGTGATGACTGCGCAACGACTACAAAGATGGTCACTTTTTCTCGGGGCGCACCACTATGAGATTGAATATAAGGGCACGAAACAGCATGGAAATGCTGATGAGCTACCACACCTGCCACTGCCTACTGCGGAGGAAGCACCAGCAGTGGATCCTGTCGAAATATTCCATTCGACTATAGTTGAATACCTACCGGTAACTAACGCTTGTATCGAAAAGGAAACCCGAAATGACCCGACACTGTCTTGGGTATATGATTTGACGGTGAAGGGATGGCCAGCACATGGCGACTCACTGTTGCCAGCATTCTCGACAAGGAGAGAACAGCTGTCAGTGTGCTGGGGGACCTTGATGTGTGGATCCCCAGTGGTGATTCCACCCAAGTTAAGGGATAGAGTGCTCAATGAGCTTCATGAGGGTCATCTGGGAGGGGTAAAAATGAAAAGCCTAGCCAGGGCTTATGTGTGGTGGCCGGGAATCGATAAACAAATCGAGGACCTGACCAAGAGCTGCTCAGGATGCCAGAAAGTCCAAAATGCACCACCACAGGCCCCTCTACACCCATGGGAGTGGCCCTCATCTCCATGGCAACGGGTGCATATTGATTTTGCTGGTCCATTCATGGACTCAATGTTTTTAATAGCCGTGGATGCGCACTCGAAATGGCCTGAGGTCATCAAAATGTCCTCCACCACCACGGAGAAAACTATCGCAGTCCTACGGACCATTTTTGCCAGGAATGGCTTGCCAGAACAGATTTGCTCCGACAATGGACCACAGTTTGTGTCCGAAGAGTTCCGGAGATTCTTGAAAAAGAATGGGGTAAGGCATTACACATCCGCCCCATATCATCCAGCCACAAATGGATTGGCTGAGAGGTTCGTACAAACCTTTAAGAAGGCAATAAAGGCTATGTACAATGACAACATTCCGCTGCAGCACAAGGTGGACAATTTCCCGTTCGCCTACCGGAATGCGACACATGCAGTCACCAACCAGGCCCCAGCCATGATGTTCTTTAACCGAAGTTTAAGATCTCGCCTGGATTTGCTCAGACCAAACGTACGAAGAGATGTTGAGAGTAAGCAATTCCAGCACATCCATGAGAAGCCAACAAGGAGCTTCAATGTAGGGCAACCAGTCTTGGCCCGCGACTACCGAACAGAAAAATGGCAGTCAGGAACGATATGCACACGGCAGGGCCCACTAATGTACACAGTGGACGTTGGGGAGAGCATCATGAGACGCCATGCTGACCAGATCCTAGAGTCAAAACAACAAGTCAACCCCATGCCTCACCCATACGTACCTGGTGATGAACCCGACGTACAGGTCGCATCTACCCCAGAAACAGTAGCATCGGAAGCTGATGAACCAACCGACGACAGGGGGCCAGAATCGCCTCCGCACCAAGAGCAAGACACTCGGGAAAGGCGCTATCCAGAAAGGATCAGGAAGCCTCCCCAAAGACTGAATATATAAATAGACTATTTTCAGCTAATGTTGCATGTTAACAGTGTTAATTGTAATTAGTTTGATATTTAATTGTTAAATGAGTGTTATGGTACTGTTAATCTAAAAGGGGAGGAATTGTAATGTATTTAAGGAGGGAACTATCTTTTACAGCTCATGTATACTGCAGTACCGGCAGTGACCACACCTGTATATAGCCCTGAGTAGTAATCTGTACAGATCAGTTGCAGTGTGATCCACATTGAGTAAACACCTGTTGTACCGTTCTCCGCAGTCTGTGTCTTATTATACACGGACGCAACAAACCTGACCCGAGTCCCTGATGGTTTCAAATCTGCAATTGTAACTTTACTTGTTGGGGAGCAGAATAGATGAACCCAGTGCAGCCTGGAATTGTAATATAAACATCTACTGGCATCATTTCAAATCTTTTTGTAACAAAAATTCCTAAAACCGTAGATTAGAGCCCTGTAGTAACCAAACCACACCTCAGTTTGTCAGTTTGGACGCAGGTTTGCTCACTCCGATTGAATTGTTAAATGTTTCCCAATTGTTGCTAATCTCCCATGACAGTAAGTATCTGCTACACTTAGGCATTTTCCCCACAAATCTCTTGTGTAGAAAATGATCATGCTACTGACAATAGCAGCTTAGTGTAGCTCCAGTTCTGTGGGAATTGAGGACTTGAGGCTATGCTGTAGACATTTGACACTTTATCTTTCATTTGTCAATGTCTACTTTGTCCTGCTGAGCTCTTTCCTCTGCCTATAGATAACTGTCCACTGAATGATAGTCTGTCATTACCTTCAACCCTTTGGGAGCCTGCAGAGACTGATGCACTTCAGATAACATCTTGACGCTCTCTGCTCCATGTAAACAAGGGAGGTAAAAGGGAATTATAAATTGTTACTGTACATGCATAATGACCTCTCAGTGACAATTCATATCAAAGTAAAGATCAGTATAAAGCAGCCTTAGTTTCAGAGCACCTGGACTCTTAATAAACTTTAAGGCCTAGAAATTCTTTGATGCCACGTCTGTTTTACAGGCATAAAATAGGTACCTAAATGGGCAATATGGCAGGCGGCATGTGCATATTTCACACCGGAAGTGGACTACCTGATATATTTGGAAAACAGAATCATAGGTGTCCCGGGCTCGCGTTTGAAACAGGCGTTATGGGCCTTCGCATATGCAAATAGGGAGCCTACGCATGGTTCAGGAGCCCTTCCCGAAATTGTACTGCCCTGAATGCAGCCGGTACCGGGCCTGATGCATTTAGAATAACAAAGTCTACATGTGGCCTAACAGGCAGTCCTTAAAGGGACCGCTGGAGGCTGCCACCAGTGCTCATCCCGACTCCACAACAATCCCGAAGAGCGTTGCCGGCCCCCATTCTGCAGGTAGTTTAAGAACATGACTCTAAGTCCCAGTATGCCTACAATCACCAAAACATACTTTTGGTCAATTTTTTTTATTTTTTTTAATTCATTGGTGGGATGTGGGCATCGCTGGCTGGCTGGGCCTGCATTTAGTGCCCATCCCTAATTGCCCTTGAGAAGATGGTGGTGAGCCGCCTTCTTGGAGCTGCACTCATCCAGGCAAGTGGAAAGTATTCCATCACACTCCTGACTTGTGCCTTGTAGATGGTGGAAAGGCTTTGGGGAGTCAGGAGGTGAGACACTCGCCGCAGAATTCCCAGCCTCTGGCCTGCTCTTGTAGCCACAGTATTTATATGGCTGGTCCAGTTCAGTTTCTGTTCAATGGTAACCCCCAGGATGTTGATAGTGGGGGATTCAGCGATGGTAATGCCATTGAATGTCAAGGGGAGATGGTTAGAGTCTCGCTTGTTGGAGATGGTCATTGCCTGGCACTTGTGTGGTGCGAATGTTACTTGCCACTTGTCAGCCCAAGTCTGAATGTTGTCCAGGTCTTGCTGCATATGGACATGGACTGCGTCAGTATCTGACGAGTCTCGAATGGTGCTGAACAGTGTGCAATCATCAGCGAACATCCCCACTTCTGACCTTATGATGGAGGGCAGGTCATTGATGAAACAGCTGAAGATGGTTGGGCCTAGGACACTGCCCTGAGGAACTCCTGCAGTGATGTCATGTGATTGAGATGAATGACCTCCAACAACCACAGCCAAATTCCTTTGTGCTAGGTATGATTCCAACCAATGGAGTGTTTTCCCCTTGATTCCCATTGACTTCAGTTTTGCTAGGGCTCCTTGATGCCACACTCGATCAAATGCTGCCTTGATGTCAAGGGCAGTCACTCTCACCTCACCTCTTGAGTTCAGCTCTTTTGTCCATGTTTGGACCAAGGCTGTAATGAGGTCAGGAGCTGAGTGGCCCTGGCGGAACCCAAACTGGGCATCAGTTAGTAGGTTATTGCTGAGTAAGTGCCGCTTGATAGCACTGTCGACGACACCTTCCATCACTTTGCTGATGATTGAGAGTAGACTGATGGGACGGTAATTGGCCGGGTCGGATTTGTCCTGCTTTTTGTAGACAGGACATACTTGGGCAATTTTCCACATTGCCGGGTAGATGCCAGTGTTGTAGCTGTACTGGAACAGCTTGGCTAGGGGCGCAGCTAGTTCTGGAGCACAAGTCTTCAGTACTATTGCCGGAATGTTGTCAGGGCCCATAGCCTTTGCAGTATCCAGTGTCTTCAGCCGTTTCTTGACATCACGTGGAGTGAATTGAATGGGCTGAAGACTGGCATCTGTGATGCTGGGGACCTCAGGAGGAGGCCGAGATGGATCATCCACTCGGCACTTCTGGCTGAAGATAGTTGCAAATGCTTCAGCCTTGTCTTTTGCACTCACGTGCTGGGCTCCACCATCACTGAGGATGGGGATATTTTTGGAGCCTCCTCCTCCTGTTAACTGTTTAATTGTCCACCACCACTCACGACTGGATGTGGCAGGACTGCAGAGCTTTGATTTGATCCGATGGTTGTGAGATCGCTTAGCTCTGTCTATCGCATGTTGCTTCCGTTGTTTGGCATGCAAGTAGTCCTGTGTTGTAGCTTCACCAGGTTGACACCTCATTTTTCGGTATGCCTGGTGCTGTTCCCGGCATGCTCTCCTGCACTCTTCGTTAAACCAGGGTTGATCTCCCGGTTTGATGGTAATGGTAGAGTGAGGGATATGCCGGGCCATGAGGTTACAGATTGTGGTTGAATACAATTCTGCTGCTGCTGATGGCCCACAGCGCCTCATGGATGCCCAGTTTTGAGTTGCCAGATCTGTTCAAAATCTGTCCCATTTAGCACGGTGGTAGTGCATGAAGCTTCAGACCAGTGCAAACAGGTAAGGAGAAACAAGAATGTGCAATAGGTTTTCAGGACTATGAATCACTTTATCTAGGATTGATATGGCTAATTCTATAATTGGGCATGACTAGCAAAGAGCTATACTCGCAGGGAATTTAGGTCAGGAGCTTGTGTCCCTGAAGCCTGTGATTTTCTGTTCATAAATCATAATTGATGTAGCTTTTGGCAGCATCTCATCTCAGATTATTATTACTAGATTATTAAAAAATTGTTTTGGGACAAGTTCCCATTTTATTCATTTTTGTTCTGTATACTTACTTTAGAGATATGTTACAAGTGACATTTTGTTAAATTAGAATTCAATATTAAACCTGAGGTAAATAAGAAAAAAAAACATCAAATGAGTGTTCTCTGCCATAATGAGCTCTAATTATTCAAAGTATTCTTTGCTGTGCTCTTTGAGACCTAGAGACTTAGATGGGATGCACAGGGCCAATTCTGTTGACCTGGACCTGTATTCGGAAGTATTATATTCTTTTACAAGGCTCCAGGGAGAAACAGAATAAGTTCACATCCTGCAACTCCAGCTAATCTATGTGTTTCTACTCTGTTGCTGCAACTTCCCTAGGTAAGGGCGAGCACTTGAGAATTGTAATCAAAACATTGTTTGGGATGTTTAGGTCTGTGTCAGGTGCTAAATTCATCAACATGAGACAAGTGCCAGATTTTGGTCATCAGCTTCCACATAAAACCACTTACTGTGTTTTAGGTTTCAGTCATGGCAGGCATAGAGATTTCTGCGTTAAAATGGGTCGAGCCTCATGTCAACCAGTCAGGATGATACTGCCCCTTGCCCTGCCTGCCCAATGCTCATATCTCACCCCAGGTTAAAATTGGGGCTAAAGTCCTTATTTGAACGTATGTTCGTATTCTGAGTATCTTGGTGTAGAATGCATTTAACGCGGATGGATTTCTCCAAAACTTGTCGTTGAAAATTGCTGCTTCTTAGGCTGCGATTTTGTCGGCGCTCAGAGAGGCAGGTCAGAGGTTAAAGTGCAATTGATTGACGTCAACCCACCTCCAAACAGCTTTACCAAGTGTCAGGTCCCTGATTTGCGAATGGACCCGACACCTAGTGGCGGGAAGCAGATTAAAGGCAATTACCTGCCTATTAACAGGTACTTGTCAGTAGTTTTCAGCCTATTCTTGGCTTTCCCGACGTCCGGACACCACGCCAGGTAAGTGTGGCATGTTGTGAGTCTGCTGTATTGTTTGTGGATTGATGACAGCTGCAGAAGTGGTGTCAAGGATGCAATGTTGCACATGGTGAGTTTCAGAGGAAAGAAAATGTTGGGAACTGCATTTTTAATACATTTACAGATTTCTTTAGCTTACAGGTTTTTAAATCCATGTCCAGTGCCACCTCATTGGGAGAACCTCTCTCACCAGTGACAGGTTGCTTCTGTCACCTCACCTGGAGCTGCCATCTATTCCAGCCTATGGAGGGAGTCATTGGAGAGCCTGGGTGCAAGAGGTCACCTTTGTGCAGTGATTGTCAGCGTTTGCAGCACCTCAATGCTGTCAAACACTGAGAAATCAACTGACAAAATAAAATTGTGCATGGTCCCTTTAAGGAAACCGGCAGATGACGCGTCATCAAATGACGTCATCAGACCTGCTTCCTGTTAATTGGCCGGCAAGCCCGCAGGGCGGGCTTAACAAGGTCAATCAAGGCAAAATCACGTCTGTGGAGCGGATGCAGCTAGGGGCGGGACTGGAATCCGGAAACCAGCTGACCCGCACTCACCCCGCCTCCATTAATAAAATCGCGGCCAATGTGACACTTATGATAATCTGATTTGAGAAAAATAGATGCTTGACAAGTTAAACATTTTTTTTTAATTCTTGTGTTTCAGTGGGTTTCACTTCTCCAGAACTTACCTTCAAAAGAAATTCCATGTGAGAGGGCTTGTAAAGATCCTATGAATATATCGCAAAGACAATCTGTGAAGTTGTCCCACACATTTACCATTTAAAAGTCTCCCATTGATTTTCTTTGCAAGTGGACAACATGTGCTTGAATGCATTTGGTTGTATTAGAGGACAACTTGAAAGCATTAAAGACAATATTGGTTGGGTGTGTGCCCATCACCATCTTACAGGGTGCCCCAAAATCATTGTTCCAACTTCATGGTCTAGTCTGAATTCTTTGGAACTTTATAACTGGATGTAAACCTCCCTGAGCCAAGCTAATATTGAGAACATACATGGCCTATTGTGGTGTCATATCCGCTGACAGAATATGAGTTAGGAATGCTGCAGTGGATGTAATATGAAGAACCTTTCTGAGTTGTATTATTTCCCTGTATTAAAGTTGACAGCACATCCAAAAATAAACTTGGAGGAATTTACGAAAGCATATATAGGTACAAAAAGTGCCACATGTGCTCCACACTGATGCCCAAGTTTTCAGGAAGGGAGTTAATGTTAGCCACTAGGATAATTGATTTTTATACATCTTCTTATGCTTGTCCCCAGACCTTCTGGGCTATGTTTAATGTGAAGTTGATTTGCTGATGGTGGGGGAGCCAATGGATGTCAGCAAGGATTGGGATGACAGGGGAGTGGGATTTTGTGCAGGATAAGGTGGGGTGGTGGAGTTCTGCATGAGTGGGAGTTGATGTATGGTAGAGCTCAGGACATCAAAATAGACTGCATGGTTTGGAGACAAACATAACATAAAGTAAAAAAAAAGATTATCAGGTACAGACATATATATAGGACTAGCTGAAGTGCCCGGCGGTGCCGAGGCTTTTTCGAGGGCATTTTGTTGTTGGAAGAGAGAGAGAGAGCGACTGGGGGGAAGAGAGGAGAGCGACTGGGGGGAAGAGAGAGAGCGACTGGGGGGAAGAGGGGGATGGGGGGAAAGGGGAGGGGGGAAGAGGGGGGGGGAAGAGGGGAGGGGGGGGAAGAGGGGGGGGAAGGGGAGGGGGGGGAAGAGGAGGTGGGGGAAGAGGGGGGGGAAGGGGAGGGGGGAAGAGGAGGAGGAGGAGGGGGGAAGGGGGAAGGGGGAAGGGGAGAAGGGGGGGGAGAAGGGGGAGGGGGGGAAGGGGAGGGGTGGGGGGAAGGGGTGGGGGGGGAAGGGAGGGGGAAGGGTGGGGAGGGGGGAGGGAAGGGGGGAGAGGGGGAGGGGGGGGAAGAGGGGGGAGGGGAGGGGGAGGGGGGGAAGGGGGAGAGTCCCTGAGCCCCCTGATCTCCGCCCCCCCCATCACCCGAGCTCCGCCCCCCCCCATCACCCGAGCTCCCGCCCCCCCCGATCTCCCGAGCCCCACCCCCCCCGATCACCCGAGCCCCGCCCCCCCAGATCTCCAGAGCCCCGCCCCCCTGAGGCTTGCCCCCCCCACCCCCGATCTCCCGAGACTCACCCCCCCCCCGAGGCTCCCCCCCCCCCCCGATCTCCCGCCCCCCCCCAACCAAGCACCGAACTCCGGAGGCCCGATCTCCCGAGCATCGGCCCCCCGCCCTCCCGAGCTGGCTTCAAGTCCGCCGATTGCGGCTGTGAGAGATGGCCCGGCAGGCCCGGTTGCCAGGGTAACCCTTCCTGCTCTCCAAGCCCCGCCCGAGATCCGCACTCCCGAGAGCCCCGCCCCCCCCCCGCCGAGCCGAGCGGGGAACAGAGAGAGACGCCGCGTCTCAGCTGCTCCTGCTGCGCGCGCACCCTGACCCTCGTGACCCTCGTGGCTGACGCCGTTGCCCCGGGTAACGTGACACCGGGAGGGGGGGTGAGGAGCTTTGCAGAAGCCGTGGGACAATTACCTAGCTTGGGCCTGGCTGGGCAAGAAAGGCCCAGGCTTTGAGGCCTAACAAAACCGGGGAAAGGTAGGAAAAAGAATCTTCAGGTTAGAGAAAATATTTACAAATGAATGAAGTTTTTTTCAAAACAATGTAATAAAAGCAATTTTATTTTGCTGGAAATGTATATTTGAAAAGAAAGACGCAGAAAGCAGGAAAAAGAATGGAAGTAAGATAGCGGCTACTCACCTCGGTTCAGAACGATAAGGCCCGCCCACACACGCACCGATTGGTCGACCGTCAGGTCACCAAAGCGTAGGACTTCTGTCTGTCAATCTGTCGGTCCTTCCTGTCTGGGGTCCTTCTGGTGCTGGTCTTGTCGCTCACGTGAGCGGTCTTCCGGGCTATGGCGCTCGTGAAGTTATACAGCGTACCTACGCGGTGCGTTTACGTCGAAAAGAAAGCTTACCTTTCTGAAACGGGTGGTAAGCGTA